>NC_069729.1:1360022-1667522 GCF_027358585.1 Pangasianodon hypophthalmus
GTATCTGTCAGTCTCAGTGAAGGAGGTGTGGCTTCTGTATCTGTCAGTCTCAGTGAAGGAGGCGTGGCTTCTGTATCTGTCAGTCTCAGTGAAGGAGGCGTGGCTTCTGTATCTGTCAGTCTCAATGAAGGAGGCGTGGCTTCTGTATCTGTCAGTCTCAATGAAGGAGGCGTGGCTTCTGTATCTGTCAGTCTCAGTGAAGGAGGCGTGGCTTCTGTATCTGTCAGTCTCAATGAAGGAGGCGTGACTTCTGTATCTGTCAGTCTCAATGAAGGAGGCGTGGCTTCTGTATCTGTCAGTCTCAATGAACATGGACTCCAAAATGACGATAAAATGACGTCACAGAGCTAAAACAGTCACTGTGTCTTTCTCAGCACAGAGATTAGTGTCGCTCCACATCAGCATCATACTCGGGTAGAAAGCGTGGCCTAAACTTGTACATTAGAAGTGATTTGGTGCAAGGCAGACATTTTGTACTCTTCAGTTTTGGTGGAACTGTTCCTTTAAGGTGGTGTGTTTTCATGTAAATGTGAAAGTCAGACTCGATTACTGAAACGATCGTTATGCGGCTTCAGTTTAACTTTGATGTCCCGTTCAAATGAGTTCATAATGAAAGAAATGCAAATGAGTGTGATGCTAATGATGGGTTCACTGACAATACGAGGTACTTGAAGTGTGTGTGTGTGTGTGTGTGTGTTCTCAAGATACATAGTCAGTTGGGGGGTGCCATGATTGAAGTTTGCTCAACTGGGATGTGTGTACTTGCTGTGCATAGATCTCACACACACACACACACACACACACACACACACTTACACACATACACACACACACACACTTATACACATTATATAAGCAGTGTGAATGCACCACAATTTCAGCAGCTGTTTTTTGCTCTGCTTTGCCAATTATCATACAAAATCTTCAATTCTCACATGCTCAAGCTGTCTCACCTCATCACCTGCCTGAGAAAAATAGAAAGACAGAGAGAGAGAGAGAGAGAGAGAGAGAGAGAGAGAGAGAGGTTATATTAGTGCGTAATTACATAGATATAGGAAAGAAGATAAAGACCTAAATCTTGCAAGTGAGTGAGACAGGTGGGTGTGTATTTGAGTGAGACAGGTGGGTTTGTAGTTTAGTGAGACAGGTGGGTGTGTATTTGAGTGAGACAGGAGAGTATATTTGAGTGAGACAGGTGGGTGTGTATTTGAGTGAGACAGGAGAGTGTATTTGAGTGAGACAGGTAGGTGTGTATTTGAGTGAGACAGGAGAGTATATTTGAGTGAGACAGGTGGGTGTGTATTTGAGTGAGACAGGTGGGTGTGTATTTGAGTGAGACAGGTGGGTTTGTATTTGAGTGAGACAGATGGGTGTGTATTTGAGTGAGACAGGTGGGTGTGTATTTGAGTGAGACAGGTGGGTGTGTATTTGAGTGAGACAGGTGGGTTTGTATTTGAGTGAGACAGGTGGGTGTGTATTTGAGTGAGACAGTTGGGTGTGTATTTGAGTGAGACAGGAGAGTGTATTTGAGTGAGACAGGAGAGTGTATTTGAGTGAGACAGGTGGGTGTGTATTTGAGTGAGACAGGTGGGTGTGTATTTGAGTGAGACAGGTGGGTTTGTATTTGAGTGAGACAGATGGGTGTGTATTTGAGTGAGACAGGTGGGTGTGTATTTGAGTGAGACAGGTGGGTGTGTATTTGAGTGAGACAGGTGGGTTTGTATTTGAGTGAGACAGGTGGGTGTGTATTTGAGTGAGACAGTTGGGTGTGTATTTGAGTGAGACAGGAGAGTGTATTTGAGTGAGACAGGTAGGTGTGTATTTGAGTGAGACAGGAGAGTGTATTTGAGTGAGACAGATGGGTGTGTATTTGAGTGAGACAGGTGTGTGTGTATTTGAGTGAGACAGGTGGGTGTATTTGAGTGAGACAGGAGAGTGTATTTGAGTGAGACAGGTGGGTGTGTATTTGAGTGAGACAGGTGGGTGTATTTGAGTGAGACAGGTAGGTGTGTATTTGAGTGAGACAGGTGGGTGTGTATTTGAGTGAGACAGGTGGGTTTGTATTTGAGTGAGACAGGTGGGTTTGTATTTGAGTGAGACAGATGGGTGTGTATTTGAGTGAGACCGGTGGGTGTGTATTTGAGTGAGACAGGTGGGTGTGTATTTGAGTGAGACAGGTGGGTGTGTATTTGAGTGAGACAGGAGAGTGTATTTGAGTGAGACAGGTGGGTGTGTATTTGAGTGAGACAGGTGTGTGTGTATTTGAGTGAGACAGGTGGGTGTATTTGAGTGAAACAGGTAGGTGTGTATTTGAGTGAGACAGATGGGTGTGTATTTGAGTGAGACAGGTGTGTGTGTATTTGAGTGAGACAGGTGGGTGTATTTGAGTGAGACAGGAGAGTGTATTTGAGTGAGACAGGTGGGTGTGTATTTGAGTGAGACAGGTGGGTGTATTTGAGTGAGACAGGTAGGTGTGTATTTGAGTGAGACAGGTGGGTGTGTATTTGAGTGAGACAGGTGGGTTTGTATTTGAGTGAGACAGGTGGGTTTGTATTTGAGTGAGACAGATGGGTGTGTATTTGAGTGAGACCGGTGGGTGTGTATTTGAGTGAGACAGGTGGGTGTGTATTTGAGTGAGACAGGTGGGTGTGTATTTGAGTGAGACAGGAGAGTGTATTTGAGTGAGACAGGTGGGTGTGTATTTGAGTGAGACAGGTGTGTGTGTATTTGAGTGAGACAGGTGGGTGTATTTGAGTGAAACAGGTAGGTGTGTATTTGAGTGAGACAGGTGGGTTTGTATTTGAGTGAGACAGGTGGGTTTGTATTTGAGTGAGACAGGTGGGTGTGTATTTGAGTGAGACAGGTGGGTGTATTTGAGTGAGACAGGAGAGTGTATTTGAGTGAGACAGGTGGGTGTGTATTTGAGTGAGACAGGTGGGTGTGTATTTGAGTGAGACAGGTGGGTGTATTTGAGTGAGACAGGTGGGTGTGTATTTGAGTGAGACAGGTGGGTGTGTATTTGAGTGAGACAGGTGGGTGTGTATTTGAGTGAGACAGGAGAGTGTATTTGAGTGAGACAGGTAGGTGTGTATTTGAGTGAGACAGGTGGGTGTGTATTTAAGTGAGACAGGTGGGTTTGTATTTGAGTGAGACAGATGGGTGTGTCTTTTTGTGGGACATACAGACATGTCTTTGAGTGGGAGAAGTGGGAATAAAGTTTGCAGGTAATTTGACAGCCCAAATTCATCAGGATCCTGAGTTGGCACTTTGTGCTCTGATCATGGTAGTGTTTCCTCTAATTTCACACAAACAGTTTAACCTCATGAAGTGCTTGTTAATGAGCTGATGAGCTGAATCAGGTGAGTGATAAAACACTCGGGGATTGAGAAGCACTGTGCTCAATAATCCTATTAAGCAACTCTTTGTTGTCATGTCATTGTTTATTGTGAATAGTGATTATATAAGCAAATCGAGAGTGAGCCTTTTACTGTTGAGTGGTTCTTTGGGTTGTAGTATCAGGTGTTAGACAACCTGGCAGCTGTTGCATGATAAAATACCAACAGAGCTTGTAAGCTTATGTGAAATGTTTAATGAAACGCCTGTAGCGCTGTCTTTCTTTCTCCCTCTTTAATAATTCAATGCTGCTTTATTGGCATGGCTGCTGTTCATATAATATTTCCAAAGCATCTGATCACAAGGGGATGACACAAAGTCTCTCTTTCTCTCTCTCTCTCTCTCTCTCTCTCTTTCTCTCTCTCCATGTTTCTTGGCTCTGTTGCTCAGGTGCAGGAATGGCTGTGTCTGAACTGCCAGATGCAAAGAGCATTAGGAATGGACATGGACACTCCACGATCCAAGAGTCAGCAGCAGATCCATTCTCCGCAGCAGCCCACCAAAGCCCAACCTCGAACGGCGCCCCAAACTCCATCTTCAACCCAACCCAAACCTTTCCCTCCATCCCAGAATGAACCAAAATCTCAATCTCAACCATCCACCCCCCTGAAAACCCAAACCCAAACCCAAGCAAAACCTCAACCCCAACCCACTCCATCAACCCAGTCCCAAGGGAAACCTCAACCCCAACCCACTCCATCAACCCAGTCCCAAGCAAAACCTCAATCCCAACCCTCTCCATCAACCCAGTCTCAAGCAAAACCTCAATCCCAACCCTCTCCATCAACCCAAACCCAAGCAAAACCTCAACCCCAGACTACTCCATCAGCCCAAACCCAAGCCAAACCTCAATCCCAACCTCCGACACCTTCGCAGACTCAACCAAAACTTCCATCCACCCCTCAGACTCAACGAAAATCTCAATCACAGCCTGCGACTCCGACCAAATCTCAACCGAATCCTCCTCCATCGGAGCAGCCGTTTGGCAAGCTCTTTGGATTTGGCGCATCCCTGCTGAACCAGGCCAGCAGTCTGATATCGGTCGACCAGCCTCAGCCTCAGTCTCAGCCTCAGACACCTCAGAAGGCTCCAACACCAACTCCAAAGCCTGGAGCCCAACCCGGACCCCCTCCTGGACCCCAACCTGGAGCACCATCTCAGCAGCAGAAGAGTAGACCAAAAGTGTGCTGCCTGCTGTGCAAGACCGAGCTAAACGTTGGTGTGCCTACAGAACCTCCCAATTACAACCACTGTACCCAGTGCCACTCCCAGGTCTGCAACATGTGTGGCTTCAACCCCACACCGCATCTCACTGAGGTAAGGCAGCAGGCTTCCTAAAGGTGGTCTAGATCTTTATGTCTTGATTTCTTTGTACTTGGTGATGTTCTTTTAGAGAGAAAACAATAAGAGTAAGATGTCATTAGTTAAGGAGTGTAAAATGTGCCACTGGTTGATACGCAAGCTATTGAGTGCTCTTTCAGAGTCATGTGTAAGGTTCACTCCGCTAGTTTTTGCCTACAAAAGTCTTGTCTTGTATACTTAGCATGTTACATTACTGTACACTTCCTGCTTGGGAAGTATGGGATAGTGTGTGTGTGTGTGTGTGTGCGCGTGTGTGTGGTGTTCAGGTCTGTTGACGTGTTCAGTCGCAATTAAATAATCGTCCCTTATATGTAAATTAGTGATTGTCCTTGAAGTTGCCCCCCTGCTGATTGACCCAGCCCACTTCAAACCCAAGTTCTTACATCCCTGTTTGGAGCCACTGAAGCACTCGGGCTAATGATTCATAGAGGCGGCCGATCGGACCTTAATTATGCAAATCGGTCCCGATTGAATGATTGTGGTAATAACAGGCTTTCAGACGAGTGCTGGGATCCTTTATGAGCACGCTCAGTCACACATTGGGCTGTCACACGCCAGAGAAAGCACACATCTCTATGGAAACTAAAGAATGGCAACTGTTTTGTAGCTCGCTCATGGAAGATGGGGGGTTATGGGATGACAGAGGTGGGTGGTACCATCCTGTTGAAATTTTTTCCGGGAAACAGTTTTACCCTACGGGTCGTGGGTGCCTAGAGACAGGTTATGTTTTGCGTATGTTGAGTTTATCATTAAAGAGATACAGCGAGAAAGATGATCCCGAGTCACCAATTTTACATATCTGTCTCTCTCTCTCTCTCCCTCTCTCTCTCTCTCTCTCTTTCTCTTTCTTCCTGTCACAAGTTACAGCATGTAACCCATCTGCTCAGATTGCATCAACACCTGATGAAGTTTTGTTTTACTTCTGGGTCCTGAATATTTTCACATTGCATAAACCTTGCAGAGCAGCATGCTGGTGCCGTGGGTAGCTTTGCTGTCTCACAGGTCCAGGGTCAATGGTTCGATCCTGAGCTTGGGATATGAGTTTTGCATGTTCTCCTCATGTCCACCTGGGTTTCCTCAAGGTTGTCCACTTTCCTCTCACTTCCCAAAAACACACCAGTTGATCAAAGACTCTAAATTGCCCCTAGGTGTGAATGTGTGTGCCTGGTTCCCTGCATCCCATTCAGGGGGTATTTCCGTCTCACGCCCAGTGATCTCTGGATTAGCGTCGGTTCACACTGACCCAGAGCAGGATAAAGAGTTTAGTGAAGATGAATGGTGAATGAATGAATAAAACCTTCACTTCCTGTGCTTGCAAGGAGATGAAAATGATGGAGAAGGAAAGAGAGAAAGAAGAGAAAAGGATACATCCAGAAAAAAATGTAAAAGCTGTTGAATGCAGGGAAGTTTGCAAAGATAATGTTGACGGTTGAAGTGATGGGGACGAAAGAAAGGACAGAGAGTAAAAACAAAAAGAGGAAAGAAACAAAAGATAAAACCTTGTTCTATAACGTCATTTTTTAAATAAACCACTTAAAGTCTGTATTTACATGTTTAAAGTTCAGAAGTTAAAGTTAAAGAAGTGGAACTTTATTTTCATCTGCTCCATCACTTTCTGCTTGGATGTGGGCCTGGAGGTCTGAGGTGAAGTTTTAAGGTAATGATTTGGAGTGGCAAAACTATAAAAAGTTAGTGAGGACATTTTGCCTGCCCACGGGTGCACCAGGGAAAGGAAAAAAATCCCCAAATTAATGTTGGCAAAAACCAAAACAACATCGCTTGCCACTCTGGGAGGCTGTTGAGTGTGTAGAGCTGGCATCAGTGTCAGCCTGCTCCATCTCTGTCACTGAGAGGAACAGAAATACCTCCAGAGAAACAAGGTGCAGGTCAGAGCCCTTCCCTAATTACCTGCTTTCTCCTGCTGGCAGTCAGCAGTGCCGCGTTCTGCTCGTCTTGGCACAGGATGATGTTGCTGGTGTAGCAGAACACGGGCGTGGGTGTATTTCTGGATGGCGGTGGGGGGGCGGGTGTGTCGGTGATGTACGTAGGTGGTGTACATGGTGTAGGTGGCTGGCACGGTCTCTCTGTGTACACACTACGAGAGGGTTTAGTAATCTCTTCCTTAAACAAACGTGGACCTCCAGTGGCACCTTGCCAACGAGTTTGACCTTAATCTCACCGAGCCGAGCCGAGCTTTCGGCCTTTTACTGCTAATGAACTTCTGGAGTGTGTGGAGATCAACATCTCTGTCTTCGTATCATCACGTGCCTTCGGATTTTTTTTTTCAAATTGGAAATGCAGAATGTCAGGGATACATAATTTATCTGCTTTTCCATCATGTGTGTGTGTGTGTGTGTGTGTGTGTGTGTGTGTGCATCTTAATCACCCAATCCTCACAAAAAATTTAATGTTTTTTATTTGCAAAAAACTAAAAGAGCCAAAACATTTTCCATTTGGTTACTGAGGTTGAGGTTAAGTGTAGTGTAGAAGTACTTAGCTACACTAATTATTATGCCAGTGGAAGGTCCTCACAAAGATAGAAAAGTGTGTGTGTGTGTGTGTGTGTTTAAAGAAGTTGATGTTATACATATAATTTTAAATATCTTAGTCCTCGCTTAGTCCTGAGCAGAAGTTTGCTTCTTTGCTAATGTAGCTAACACATGAAAGCTAAACCATATGCTTGCTAGCTGTGTACATTAGCAGTGTAGCTAATCAGCTGAATTAGAAAACTTTGGATTGTTTTAAAAGTTCTGCGTTACAATACTGTATGTTTAAGGTGTGTGTGTGTGTGTGTGTGTGTGTGTGGCAATTCATATTAGCCATGTGCGAGTCATTTCTTTTCAGCTTGCACACACAGATTGGGGGAAAAAGCAACACTTACTGTTTATTGTTCGTTCTCTTAATCTCGATGTGAGATGGTCGTTTGTGGCACGATGCAGCCTCATCTACATAACACTGCCTCGGAGAAACGTTAGCATCCGTGTGTGTGTGTGTGTGTGTGTGTGTGTGTGTTTGTTCATTAATCTTGTCTGCGGTCCTTGCAGTTTTTCACTTGCAGCCTGACATTTCATTAAACTGAAAATGCCATACAATAAACAATGCATTGTTACACGACGGAATGTGTGTGTGTATGTGTGTGTGTATGTGTGTGTGTATGTGTGTGTGTGTGTGTGTGTGTTGGGTATTAGTGCTGATTCATTATGTTGTTTCTCTACAGCTATAGTTAGATAAAACGAACAGGAATAAAACAGGAGACCAAATGGATTGACGTATAAGGGAATACCTTAACATAGCTAGCTAGCTAGCTAAGTTAGCTAAGCTAAGTTAGCCTTTGTTAGTTAGCTAGTTAGCTATTTAAGTTCGTTATTTCAGTAAACAGATGTCTATTTGAATAAACGATGACGATGAATAAACAACAGAAGTTACGAATAAAAGTTATTAACTTGTTGATTAAATCAAATGCCAATTTTTTTAAATTATTTTTGTTTATTTATAAGCACCAATTTTGTTTATCCAGAATGTTTAGCATTATTGTTTGGAAATATTGTTTTGTAGCAACCGTATAATGTATACATAACGTTTATCTTAGAAATGGCTTTATATTATGGTATAGTTATTGTCGAAACATCTTTAAATATCGTGATATGATGATTTTGCCGTATCGCACATCCCTATAAGACGGTGTTAATATCATAAATGATCATACATAGCGATATGAAAATGAAAATGCTATATCGTTAAGATGCTAAGACGTGTGAAGACGTCTGTTGGGAACGGGTTTCGTCGCTTCGTCAGGAGGACTGGTCTCAGAAAGCAGCGTATTATTTGGAGTCGTGTCGCCGAGTGTGCGTGAGGTCTGCTGCTGAGCATGTAAGGTTGCCCCATGTGCTTATGGGTAATGGAGTATCGGCTCATTAAGCTGCAGAGTTCCTGTCGTGGCTAATGTGTCTGACTCATCGCTGGTGACTCATGTGCCATCTGAGTGTCGCTCACTTCAAACACGACTGCAGCCTGAGAAAGAGCTTTGATATTATCCAGGTGCAGCCGGCTCCAGAATTATTGGCACCCAATGTTACGACCCAGTCTAGGGTTGGGTCATACGACACGGGGTTGTGTTAGCTGGAGGGCAGTATGAGGTGTTGTCGGGAACACACACACACACGGGACACACCAGTTATATACAAAACGTGTTATATTATACGATATATATATATATACACACACAAGTGCTGGACAAGCAACAACCGTGTGGAGCTTCACGGTGGACCAAAGCCAAAATAATAAACAAAAGACACTGTTTTAGGGAACTACCTGATCTACAAAGAAACACCAAAACAAAATACAGCCAGACTTCCCTAACTCCCTAAGCAAAAACATAGATAAAACACACTCCCAAAATAAATGGCGGTCGCACCCCTACTACCGGTGAAACTAACAAAGAAGAATATTTACAAATATACAGCAGCTAGTAGCTTTTTACACACAGCGAAAGTACCAAGGGGCAAAGTTCAGAGTTCAACAACAGTCAAGCAAGTCAAAACACAGGTCATAATAATAACTGCCATAAGTTTAAAATAATACTAAAAAAGGGTTGTGAATAATGTCTTTGTGGTTCATTAGCTTAATCTCACACTAAAAATATGTCATTTAATTAAAGTAAATGTATTATTATTTTAAAGAAGATTAAAAAAACAACCCTGTAACCAGCCCTCACCTAGTAGCCTGCCAGCCAATTAGCTTAGTTAGCTGGATGAGTTGAAAACAAAAACACACCCTTGTCATGTTCATCTGGAATTTTCCGTGAGTCTAATTTAAGGATGTGTCTAGTTTAAGGATTTTTTTTTTCCGATCCCTTATTAGCTCTAGAGAGGATTGTTAGAAAACCCCTTCAGAAGCCTGAGGCCTGATCTGATGCAATTTTCCTTTCAAACTAGCCAAAATAAATAAATAAATAAATAAATTAAAATAGCAGATGAAATTGTATATGTTTACATTTTACCATAAACAGCAGAAATAAAATGCTTATAAATATTTGATGAGCTGCTTTCACATCAGGTGTACGCTAGCCTTTATCTACTTTTCAGAAGTCTTCTGTCTGGACAAAATAGCAAACTTAATAACTAGCAAACCGGCTAATCAGCATGTTAACTAATTAGCTAGTTAGCAAACCAACTAGTTAGTTAACACTGATTATGAGTCTGCATGTGAAATAGATTAATTCTTGAAAGTTTAGATTTTTTAATTAAAATAATTTATTATATTATATTTTTAAGAGATATTTTTCAAATATTTTAAAATCAGTTTTAGTTTCAATATTTATTTATTTATTTATACTTCAGGACAAAAATACGCTCATGATGCTCATGTAGACTCTATATTTTAAAAAATACTTAAAAAATTAAATAGATACAAATAAGTAAATACAAATTTACTTGTAAATATGCATACAAATCAGTACATAAATATATTTAAAAAAAAAAGGAAAAAAATGACAAAAAATTTAAAAAGCTGATTTTTCTACAACGGAAACAAAACTTAGAAATTAATTCACACCAGATTTTATTGTATTTCAGTTAGTTTTAGAGTAAAGCTTCAATCATGTTTTTTTTTTGTTGCTCTGTTTTTACTAATTAACTAAACGTTTTAATTTAAGTTGACCAAAAGACAATGTTCGTAGTTTTAGTTTTAGTTATAGGATGAAAATAAACTCAATGAGGTGGATTTCTTTATACCAAGCTAATTTAGCTTATCTCGCTAGCTAGGTAGTAAATTGAGGAAGTGACATCAGCGATGAAAATGTGCATGTGAAAGTGTGCGATTGTGTGTGTTTAGCTTGAAGCAATTGCTTAGTTGTAGTTATGACTCGCACAGTTAATTATAGTGCATACAGAGACCTCCATCCTCCAGCGCTGTGTGTGTGTGTGTGTGTGTGTGTATGTGTGTGTGTGTGTGTGTGTGTGTATGTGGGTGTGTGCTCATTAGCCAGTAAAGATAGGAAAAACTGAGTTTAAAAAAAATGCATCTTGTCAATAATTCATGCAGAGAGAATATTATAAATAGTACATGATGCAAGAGAGAGTCCTCATCTCACACAAGGTCAAGGGTGTGTGTGTGTGTGAGTGTGTGTGTGTGTGTGTGTGTAGTTACAGGATTTCACTGTGTCAGATGATTTTATGTGTGCGTTGCATGACCGGCGCCATCACAATCGACACGCTTCCATTTTTAAATGTTCTGCTTCCAGCTGAGCAGCACACACCCACGCGCACACACACACACACACACACCCACGCGCACACGCACACACACACACACACACACACACTTTGTCCTCTTCTCTCTTTTCCATCTTTCTTTTGCCTCCTCATGTTCTTAGCGAGCCATTTCTGTCTCTCACTTATTTTAGAAAACCAATTTCCTGTAAATTGATACCTTTATCGCTGAGTCTGCACACACACACACGCACACACACGCACACACACACACACACCCGTGTTTTAATACAGTGATTTGATCCAGAAGACTGTAAGGAATAGTACACCATTACTGCTCATGGGATCAGCTGAATTATGAATTATGGATAAAAAAATGTCTCCTACTCCAGATATGATGACGATTGCTTAAGGAATAGATTTGTTTTTCCAAAATTACTACATTTGGTATTTATTTAGCAAATTGATTGCACGTGTTCACAATCAATTGTTCAGCCAATCAGAGGTGGTTATTTTTAGTACTATGAAAAGAGGTTTTTTTTTGTTTGTTTCAATGAGAAATGGTAGTAGATATAAGTCTATAGCTTCTAAATCTAACTAGTTAAAAGCAAATTAAATAAAGCACTGACATCAGATTGATGTACGTGTTACGTGCTCGGGTTTATACTAGCGATGTACTTAGATTAGATTAGCAAAACGAGTTAACTGTACTAGTTACGTTCACTCAATGGAGGCACCAGCGATCTCTGCTACTTCCTTCCAAGCTTTATTTTTCTTTGTAATGTCCCTATACATATTTAATGAGAAGTCGTATGTGACAGTCATTATAAACTTTTCTCCCATTTTTCGGTCAGACAGTAAAAGGGAACTAATTGCTGGTAGGAACTAAAGTTGTGAGCGGGGAACTGAAGAAACGTCGGACCTCACACACGTGCCATAGGATCGGTCCGAGGAATCATTCGAGGTGATTGATTGGGCTTGTTGCTTTTCCGCATCATATCTAATTTGCATAGAATTCAGAAAAATTTCAGTTTCGAATGTTGCACACAGTTTATTAGGAACACCTGCATCATTTCTGATATGACGCCAGCTGAAGTATTATTTAATGACAGGAATATTTTTTATATGTGGAGTGTGATTAGAAAATACATACATAGAAAATAAAAGATGATCTGTCACTTTGTTGCTTGCACGTGTTAACATAGGGGTTTGTCTGGGTCTGTGATGGTACACTATATGACCATCACACTCATATACGCTTGTTGAGCATCTCTTTCCAAATTTATTCCCCCTGTGTTTGCTGTTATAATGAGCTCCACTCTTCTGGGAAGCTTTCCACTAGATGTTGGAGCGTGGCTGTGGGGATTTGTGTTCATTCAGCTACAAGAGCATTAGTGAGGTCAGGCGCTGATGTTGGTGAGGAGGTCTGGGGTTCAGTCGGTGTTCCAGTTCATCCCAAAGGTGTTCAGTGGGGTTGAGGTCAGGGCTCTGTGCAGGACACTCGAGTTCTTCCACTCCAACCTTCACACACCATGTCTTCATGGAGCTCGCTTTGTGCACAGGGGCATTGTCATGCTGGAACAGGTTTAAGCCTCTTAGTTCCAGTGAAGGAAACTGTAAAGCTACAGTTTGGAGGAGGAGCACATACGGGTGTGATGGTCAGGTGTCCACATACTTTTGGCCCTGTAGTTATAAGAAAGGTACTCAGACGGGTATATGAAGAGCGCTGCATGCATAGTCACACTCCACATATAAATAATATTCTTGTCATTAAATAACACTTGAGTCAGTGGATTAATGTAAGAAACGAAGCAGGCGTCTCAAATTACCTTTAATAAATAAACTGATTCACTGCGATGCCCTGACTGGAAAGTGTGTCTCTGTCATGATGGATGAAAAATGATCCACATACTAAATGCAGCAGGAAGTAGCAGAAACTACACTCCCTTTTTTTAAAATTATTTTTTCATAGATTTAAAGTAAAAGGTTAAATTTTACAAACTGGAGCTCCCTAATTATAATTATTCATTATTTCTGTTTGTGTCGCAAAAGTTGAAAGAGAAGCTGGTGATCCTCCATCTTTGTTGTCTGATTACACCAGTGTCTCACATTTAAATGGCTTTTTTTAAACACTCTGGAAGTGTGTGTGTGTGTGTGTGTGTTTGTGTGTGTGTGTGTGTGTGTGTGTGTGTGTGTGAGAGAGAGATAGAGAGAGGACATGTTGCAGCGTGTTGGGCCACAGCACTCAGATTTGGCATGGAACAGACACGCCACTTCAGGAGGGCTGACCCTGGCCTTACACACACACACACACACAATCACACACTCACTCAGAGCCAGATGGCTCCCTGTGCGCACCTGTGAGTAAAGTATCGACCCACTCTTCATTTCCAGGTACACACACACACACACACTCCAGTGGGCAGAAGGTATCATCACAGCCTATTTAACAAACAGCAATCACCAGCTCAATCACTGTTTCTCACACTAACTGAGACAGGTGTGTGTGTGTCATAAGTCTGATGTGAAAGTAATAACGGTTTACATGGCAATTGCACTTATGTAAGGAATAGAACACACTGTGTGGTGCTGTTGTAGGAAAATAATCAGCGATGGTGTGGTGTGATGAAGCGGAGATACTGTTACCATCCTCAACCCATTTATAGTTACATTAATGCTGTGGAACATCGGGGAAACGAGTTAGTTCCTGTTCTCGCTTACGTTATAGCAGCTATAAACAGTCGTTCCCTCACCAGCCTCTCTTTATTTTCTCTCTTGAAGTTAATAAGATGAAAAATGCAGCTTGTCGTGTGACCGAGAAACCGCAAAGAAGCGTCAACTGCTCTGTCCTGAAGATGACAGAAAACTTAAAGTTACAGCTTTATCCCTGACTGTTACAAAGCGCTGACACTGGAGACTCCTTCCATCAACGTTACAGAAAACTTCATCATATCAGCGATTACACACATTATTTAATGCATGTATGTGAAGCGTCTGCTGTACGAGTCTCTGTGAATGAGCTGTTATTATAGTAACAATAACAT
Source organism: Pangasianodon hypophthalmus (assembly GCF_027358585.1). Taxonomy (NCBI): domain Eukaryota; kingdom Metazoa; phylum Chordata; class Actinopteri; order Siluriformes; family Pangasiidae; genus Pangasianodon; species Pangasianodon hypophthalmus. Next base: position 1,374,031 of record NC_069729.1, read on the forward strand.
ATCTGAACGAATGCATTAATATAAACGTGTGATTTGCAGCTGCACTACTGTCAAAGCTGCTGTTATAGAAAATTAATCAACACCTTCTGACCAATCAGGATCCAGAATTTATCAGCACTGTGGTATAGAATTATTTTATCTAACAGATTAAAAGTAGCTTCTCTCCTCTCTCTTTCTCTCTCTCTCTCTCTCTCTCTCTCTCTCTCTCTCTCTCTCTCTGTCTCTCTGTCTCTCTCTCTCTCTCTCTGTCTCTCTCTGGTCAGTCAGTTTCTCCCGCGGCTTTACTGAGGAGAAAATGGATGACAAACAGCTCAGAAAGGAAAATCAGGGGGTGTTTATTTTATTTTTTTTTGGATGAGAAACAGCAGTGCTGTCAGGGTTGATTTATCAGCGTGGGTTTGTTACGCCTGTTTCCTTTTGTCTCTAAACTCCCAGTAACACTCACATTCCCTCCTTCAGAAGCTTCCAGAAGTAAAAGTGGACAGTGATGGCAGTGTGTGTGTTCAGTCTGTGTTCAGCCTGTGTTCAGTGTGTTGAGTATGTGTATTCAGTGTGTGTGTGTGTGTGTGTGTGTGTGTGTGTGTGTACATGTCTGCAGGGTGCAGGTTTAGAAACACTCTCATGGGAATGTTCACACTCCCACTCCGCTGTCATTAAAACCCCGCTCAGGCTGCTGAGAGAGAAAACCACAAACGTTTATCACATTTTAATGCAACGCTCCGGTGTTTACTATAATAAAGTGAATCTGTTTCTCCTAAAAAGTCCACCTAAGCTCATGTTTGTTCAGATACATGGATAAGGGGAGGTGCACAGAGCCTGAATTGGGACTGAACCTGTAGGAGAAAGTGAGTAGGAGAAGAGGACTAGGGCCAGTAAAGCAAAATCGACTGGGTGTGGATTGTGATAGAGCTGAATAGATGAAGTAGGTAGCATTTAAATTTGTATAGGGACAATTAGGGTAAACAAAAAGCATCTGATTTGGGATAGGGCCAATTACAGGAAGTAGCTACACTGCAGACAAATGATAGCAAGTGAAAAGCATTTATTTCTAGAAAGAAGCAAAATTATCTGCCAGTAGAAACAAGACTATTTCAAGCTTGAAATGAGTAAAATGTCTCGGAATAGGTTTAATAATCTTATACTTGGTTTACTCTAATCTTATTATAGGAAATACTTGATAAGTTTGACTATATTCAAGATATTTTCACTTGGTAAGATGTCAGATTTCGCAATGTAGCATCTGATTTGGGATAGGGCCAATTAGGGAACGTGGTTAAAATCTGAACTGAGATAGAGCAAATTAGGGTTTATGGATTGCATCTGATTCGGGATAGAGCCAGTTAGGGAAAGTGGGTAGCATCTGACTTGAATTAAGGGAAGTAGACAACATCCGATTTTGTATAAGGCCAATTAGGGGATGTGGGTAGCATGTGAATTGGGATAGGGCCTGTAGGGAAATGTGTGTAGGGTTTAAATTATTAGGGATCACACAAGGAGAAGTGAAAAGGGTCTAAACAGGGACAGGACCAATAAGCAGCAGGGATAAGGCCAGGTAGGGGGAAAGTGAGCGTAGGGCCCTTGTGAGGAAGTGAGGGTAGTTTGAATTGTCAGCATGATGGAAGCGCCGCCCCTTTGTGTCTGTGTTTAAGTTGATGTTTTGGACGTCTCTCTTCATCAGTCTGATGCCTTCTGAGCAAATGGATGAGTCACACCGAGCTTCAAATCAACCACTCTGAATGCATCGTTTCCTTTTCTCCCCTCTTCCATCAGACGGCTGGCTCTCACTGGCCGGCTCCGTTGATTGATGCGTCGGTTTTCCGAGCAGAAACTCAAACAGCCGTGAATCACAGAAATGCTAACCATGTCTTACAGTAAGAGCCATAACATCAATCTTAAAAAAACAACCTTTAAAAAAGTCAAATAGTCCCGTTTTTTTAACACCAGAGTTGGTTTGTCTGGAGTCTGCATTATTTGAACTTGAGTCTTACATTAAACTTCCGTCTGTAGGCTGTCGTGACATCTTCCACCCACTCTGATGTCCTCCTGGTTTGTGATTCACTTCCATGAGAAAACTTGTGTCCTTTGTCACAAAGCAAAGTGACACCACACTTTCGTACTGAAACATGCTGCTAATAGGCCATAAAACTGAGCCGGAAGGTCGTGAGTCAGGACGGACCCTTAGAGGGAGGGACAGAGTGTGCAGAGTGAGGGAAACTGTCTCACTGAACTGAGATAGGAGCACTGAGGGGAAGTGAGTGGCGTCTGAATTGGGACGGAGCCAAGAAGGGGATATAGGCGGCTTCTTAGCTGGAATAAGCCAGTGAGGAGAAGTGGGAGTATTCTGCTGTGGGCCAATAAGTCAAAGTGATTAGTATATAAATTGGCATAAAGCCATTAAAGGCACTCAAGTGTGGGCCAACTGGAGGAAATGAGTACCATCAGAATTGGGATGGGGCCAGTAAATGTGAGGGATTGTGAGGAATGCTAATAAGAGGATGTGATAATGGTCTGAATTAGGATGTGGTCAGGAAGGGACAGTGAGTAGCACTGATTTGGAATACAGCCAGTTTGGAAGAAATAAAAAACATCTGAATTGGGATGGGATCTAGAAGAGGAAGTGAGTAAGCTCTGAATTGAAACAGGGCCAATAAGGGGAAGTCAGTAATTCTGAAATTTGAAAATGACTAAAAATTGCCTTTGAGTGGGATATAAATTGGGAAAAGGCCAATAAGCCAGGAAGGGAACATGACTAGCTTCTGAATTGCGACTAGATCTAGAGCAGGAAGAGAGATGCAGCTAAGCTAAGTGACTATGGTCTGAATTAGAGACAGGCCTAGTAGGGAAAAAGAACAGATGTTTTATTTGGGCTAATAAGAAAGGTAAGTAGGGTCTAAACTGGGATTGGAAGTGTAAGGGGAAGTGAGTAGGGTCTGAAGAGCACTCTGACACTCGCCTGGACTGATTGATGGATGTGATTAGTTCACGTAAATCACCCCTCCATCTTACTGGAGCCTGTAAACACTTCCCGATCTGATTGGCCTGCAGCCTCGGGCAGCTCAGCGTATCGTCTCAGTGCTCCTGCAGAGAAAGGAGAGACGAAGAGAGTGATAAGATGAGATGATATCAGAGAGACGGGGAGATTTGAGGAGGTGAATGAGAGTGTGGACGAGCGTGATGTTTCTCTTCGGGTCAGCGAGTCCCTCCAGCACCTCAATCACTCTTTATCTCTCGGACTCAGTCTGAAGCTGCTGCGGTTTACAGCCTGGCTTTCAACACAGCTGCATCGACCCTGCGCTTATTAGTAACCATGTAAAAGCCATGAAAAGTCATGGTCATTGCGATTAGCACTGTTTTATGCTTTAAAACTGTGGAGTGTGTATAAGGTGTAATGTGCTTTAAGTTTGGTTTAAATTTGGTTTTATGATGCTGCTGAACGGGTCAGTGTGACGATAAATCATTTCTGTTGATTTATGTTTAAAACCACAACCAAGCAACCAAGAAGCTAACCAAGTGTCCTTAAGAATTATAAAGTCTTCCTGTGCTGTGATTGGTTAATAATTATAATCTTCTTGTGTGTTGTGATTGGTTAATAATAAACGCTTTCAGTGCTGCGATTGGTTAATAATCACAGGAGCGTGTTCTGGGCTCTGATTTGATCTTAGGAGAATGCTCTGCTCTGTGATTGGTTTATATGATGCTTTTCTCATTTCTTGCTTTCTCTTCATTGCTTCCTGTCTCTTTCTTTGTATGTCTTTCTTTCCCGTTCCATTTCATTTTATAACCCCCCACCCCATACACACACACACACACACACACTCTCCTTCTCTCTCTCTCTCTCACACACACACACACACACACACACACACACATACACATTCTTTTCTCTTTCCATCATTGGATGTCTGGATGATCCTTAATTTCCTCTCACACAGTAATCCTGTGCAGGCTCAGGGCAGCAGGCTGTATGTGTGTGTGTGTGTGTGTGTGTGTGTGTGCGTGTATATGTGTCTGTACTCAGGGTGCCACCACATAGACCCATTGAGAGGTCTCTTAGGATTAACTCACATAACTCCTGACTCACACTTCAGCACTGTCTAACACACACACACACACACACACACAAACACACACACACACACACACAGTGAGCTACAGATTTAATCTGAGAAAGAAAGCCGATTTAAATGTGCTTTCTCCTCCGCTCTGCTGGAGAGCCTGAGTTCCAGATCGATCCTGCATCCATGGAGTGTAAAAATCAGCACTTCTGTGTATGGAGTCATCCTTCTGTCAAAAGCAATCAAACACCGTGTCCTAATTTACAAATTTAATCTCCACAACGTTCATGTTGCGATTACAAATCAGAATTTACACACTTAAAGATGTCATGCTGGAAAAACACATAATAATAACAATAACAATTTTATTTTATTTTATTATTCATTTTAATACACACTGATTGTTTTGACCTTTATTATAAATGCTTGTTGTAGGGGGCGTGGTCACACAAGCTGAACTTTACCATTAGATGATCACATGACCATAGTATGTATGTAGTCTATACCTGTGCTCTTTGACTATATTTTATTATCCTGTGTTTCGTTTGTTGACTTGTTTTTGTTTCGATAGAAAAGAGCGAGTGCTTCCTGGAGTGCCTTTATACTGAAGAAAAGAAAATTCCCACAGGATATAACGCAATCTTTAACAACATGTCACTTTAGACGGGATGTGTATTACCTTTAGTAATCTTTCCAGACATGTTCATGTGCAGTCCGGATTCAGAGTAAAATCCCAGAGATATTCCAGTAATAATTACATTACCCACCTCCTCATGTAAAACTAATCCTGTCTGAATAGAAAATCCTTATGCTGCCTTCAGAAAGGAATTCAGACTTTATTTAAGGAGCACAAAGCGACACATACTGCTGCCTACCCAGGGAACCTCCTTCCCAGTCTTATGTCAGGATATTTACAGAAATATGTGTTTACGATAACAATAATGTGTGTTAAATTTCACGGTATATCGTGGAACTGATTATCGGCGCACACGGCCTAACCTTTACAAAATTGCCAGGATTTTATTTATAGAAATTGTGCATTATTGAGGTCAGTATATGACCTCACAAAAGGTGTGTGTGTGTGTGTGAGTGTGTGTGTGATAGAGAGAGTGTGGGTGTGGTTTTAATGAGTAGTGACATTTTCCCCGTCTCAGCATGATGACTTGCGTTCAATGGGCTGCCAGCGTGAGAGAGCAGAGCATGCTGGGAAAGGAGGAGTGCTCATGCAATCCAGGTCGTTTATGCAACACGCGCATGTGCACGCGGTCAGAGGGCCGTGTGTGTGTGTGTGTGTGTGTGTGTGTGTGTGTGTGTGAGTAACATAATGTATTCAAGAATGAATTATTAACAGCTGACACAGATCAGTGTTTCACTTGAGAAGTCCACATGTAAAATTCACCTCTTTATATGTAAAATATTTTGAAAGACATATAAGAACATGTCATTTTTTTCTTTTTTTTTTGATTTACTTATTGTGACCCTCATATGATGGTATGTTTATATTTATATGCACTTTTCTCCTTCTTGTCAGCTAGTCAGCGATCCTTAATGAACAACATCAGGAATTATTTTTCGGAATATCAAGAATAAAAAAAGAATCTCTGCTCATTTGGAGACTCAGAGTCTGCGATCCTGCGTCCACGCAGTGTAAAAACCAGTGCTTCTGTGTGTGGAGTCATTCTTCTGCCAAAATTAATCAAACTCTGAATCCTAAGATGCATCTTCACAACATTCATGACACACTTTTCACAGCTGTCATACAACAGAAACATAATAATAATAATAATAATAATAATAAACTCACAGTACATCTAACTATAAGAGCAAGTGCCTGGCTTCAGAGCTAGAAGACATCAAGACCACGCAAGTACATAACAGTATCAAGTTTGATTTCTCTGGAAAACAAGAAAAAATTTTTTTAGTTTAATCTTAAGTAAGAGTTTAAGTTTTTACCCAGTGGGAAATTACATTTATTTATTTATGTATTTATTTCCAGGGTTTTGCAGTCAGGATTGAGCTCTTTAATATCGCCGATGTGCCTCCGGGTCAGCAGCAGCAGCGGCAGCATGAAAACAGCTAAACAGTGGAATCTGGGACGTTATTGCTCTCATTATTTTGGCTCATGGAATGCAAAATGCAAAAAAAAAAAAAACGTATTTTATAGTTTGTGCTCAGTGTTATCAGGGTTGCCAGATTGTCAGTTTGAAATCTTCCAGAGTGATAATAACTCTCAAACTGTGGACAAAATCACACCTACGCTCTGTCACTTTGAGGAAGATTTTAAAGGTTCTACATGGAGCCCTACCACAAAGCTAAAAAAAACCCATAACTACCCAAAAAAACACTTTATTTTTATACAGGAAGTCTTTATTTTTAAATTATATCAGCACAAGGCTGTTTTTTTCTGATTAGTGGAATAACCGGACTGGTGAGACACAATCTGGAAATATATTTCCCCCAAATGTTTATTATTTCATGACTGATCCAAACTGCTTTGCGTCTTTAAACACTTATAGAGGTCACTGTGTAATAGAGTGTTATAGAGGTTACTACATACAGAGTGTCCCAAAAGTCTCCATACACACAGGACTGTGTACACCAGCACCACGTCGGTTGTGTCTTCATCAGTGGATGTTCGTGGACGTCCGCTTCTTGGTTGGTCTTTCTGAATTTGTTAGTAAGTCTGGCGACCGTATGGTGTGTGATGTGCTTGCCATGTTTCCTGTTAAAGTCCATCGCAGCCTTGCGACAGCTTCCCGATCCAGCCATGAGAGTGATTTCAATACGTTCTTCTTTTGTATATAATATAAACTAAGTATGAAAACCTTTGGAAGATATTTTGCCAAAAAAGTGTTAATTTCCTGTATGTATGGAGACTTTTGGGGCTCCCTGTAGTGTAGTGACCACTGGCTCCGCCCAGTCTCCGCCTCCTCACCGTCACTCAATGGACAAATCAGGATGTCTGCTTACAGTTAAATCTCTCTCTTACTAGCAAGACACTCTTGTTACCTTTTAGCAGATATTATTGTGACCCACATCTATGTGCTGTAACTTAGCTGCTAATATTCCCCTGATGGCTTCGTTGGCAACTATTGCTAAAATGCGCAGTTACTTAAAAACAAATATAAATAATGTCAACTTAAATTGAAGCTAAATAAGTTAGTAAAAAAACTAACTTATTTAACTAAATAAGTTAAATAATAAAAAAACTAGTAAGTAAGTAAGTAAATAAATACATAAATGGTGTTGTTTATATTATATGGAATATTTCAAATATTTAATGCAACATTTGGGTTCCACAGGTAAAAAGTTCACACTAAATTTAAAGAAACTTTAATGACCTCAAAAATAAAATGATCTATTATAGATAGATAGATAGATAGATAGATCACTTTATTCATCCCAGAGGGAAATTCACGTATTTCAGCAGCACAAAGATAGTGAAGTATACTAAAAGTAATTTAACACATAAGGAAAGAAATGAATACAGTGGGAGAGTGTTTAATGTGGTAGTGCGGTGGTTGTAAACAGTGTAGATACAAGCAGCAGACTTGCGTGGAATGAATTATTTGCTCATGGTTCATTTTTGCCTAAAGTGCCTAATATTTATGTAAGTCTTATGTTATATTTTTGCCTAAAGTATCTTATGTTAAGGAAAAAAAGAGCTATGCTGTGCTATGAACTAGAGAACTATGCTTATAAGGGGGTCTGTGGAAGTATTTTTACACTAAAAAAACACCCAGAATACTTGAGACTGCCTGCAACAAGGAGAAGCAGAAAGAATAATAATAATGCAGGGTGCAGACGGATGCAAGTGCAGACCTTTATTTAGAACAGTGCACAAATAAACAGCTAACACAGTGAGTAAACACAATACGGCAAATCATACAGACTATGGGCAGAACTATGGCAGGAAAAGCAATACACAGACACAACATGAACAGCTTGACCTAGACATACAGAAAAACTAGAGCTTAAATAGTGGTGATAATTAACGTGAATTAACGGGTGTGCATGAACAATGGGACATGTGATGTGGTCATGTGATGAGCAGAGGCTGATGGGTACTTTAGTTTGATGCCTTTTAGGTGTTAACCTGACATAAATACACTGCAGTGCATTTAAGTGTAATTACATTGTTTTGTGATTTCTGTTTGTAGGTGTTTGTGACCCTTGACCCTTGACTTGAATTTTTTTTCTTCTGACTCTCATTGTAATTTGTTCTATTACTGATGAACACCTCTTACTCAACCAGGTGTGTCTGTGTGTGTGTGTGTGTGTGTGTCGGCGACTTGTGAGTGTCCTTCTGGGGCAAAACTTTTAATGTCTTTGAACAGGACTTTTAATTGCAGCTCAGTTTAAAAATGTCTGTCGATTGTTGTATGGATGAGCTGATTGTCAGCGTGATTGAGCTCCGGGCTCGCACACGGAGCAAGGTGGTGACCTGGAGCGTTCCTGTAGTGATGCAGGCTCTTTAATGGCTGCTTGCTAATTAAAGTTAAGGACTCCTTAATGATCGTTCGGTAATGAGATCGGCTCCCAGTGCATCCCTCAGCCATCTTTTACTTATCAGTCACTTTTCGTTGAAACTCTGACTTCACACACCATGTAGATGAGGAGAATAAAAACACCCTTGTATTCTAGCACAGTTTAATCACAATTAATTCGTTGCCAGTTAGCTAACTGTCTAGCTATTAGGGATGGCAGCGAGGTGGAGGGACTTTAAAACTTTCATATTCATGTATATTCATTAATCCTGGCATTAATTTAAAATGGTTAAAAAAGACAGCAGATTTTAAACAGAAAAATGTCATTTTAATCCGAAAGTACATTTTATTCTATATGTAAATTTGTTCCTTCGTGTCTCCTGTAGATGTGAGTCTGTGCATGGCTCCCTCTTGTGGCTGGACTGAAGACCGTATTTGTGCAGAACATAAAAACATGACAGAAACCCCACTGCACTCATTCTGAGCTGTAATAAAGGAATCACACACGTGCGCTTTTATATCTGCTGTGTCGAAGCTGTATAAAGGCTGACATTTCAGCTCTGTGTATTTCCTCGTGTATAAAGTGGCTGAATTTGTTTTGGGAGTCGATGTGAAACTCAGCACGACAAAGCAGCACCATCTGTTTAGGCCTTTTCTCAATCCGTGTGTGTGTATGTGTGTGTGTGAGTGTGTGTGTGCTGTTTCTCTGTAGAAGTGCTGAGGGAATCGTGTTATGTGTGTGAATGAGTCATCGTACATGCAGTGGAAAGAAAATGTTAATCCATTACCAGCTCGTAGAATGCAGTAACTCAATACAGCGACCCCCTCATATGGCCTTTAGGGTAATAAAACACACAAACTCTCTCTCTCTTTCTCTCTCTCTTTCTCTCTCTCTCTCTCCTCTTATTCACCTGATTCTGTTAAGCATGACACATTTCCAAACTGGCCATTTACACACACACTGAGCCTCATTTATCAATCATTTAATAAAGTAGAATGTGAATGTTTTCGTGGCCAAGTCAAGCTAAAAATTTGTGCCAGATATAAAATTCTGTAATGCTGATTTTCATACTCACATGTGCATGCAGTCAATCAGTCAATCAGCCAATCAGGCATAAATTACCAAGGGTGTTCATGGCACAACTGGTTTACATTAAGCCACGCCCACAAAACTGAACACTGAGCACTGAACATGACAAAATGTGACATGTGACGTCTTCCAGTAAAGCAGCTCAGCCATTACAGTATGGCGAATACCATAGACACACACGTACTCTTCCTCCAGTTGGGGGTGCCATTACTTTCGAACAGTGAGTCTTATTTGTTGTAATTTACAGATTTGTTTTGGAATCACTTTCTATCAAGTCATTAATACGGAACGACTGAACATTTTCAGAAACCGTTCATTATATTAGTGTGTAATTGAAATAAATAAGTGATTCAGACTTGACGGCGTAATCTGTGTATAAATTCATGCTATGTAGATCCATACAACATTGAGAAAATGTTCCATGTAGAACCCTTTTAGAAAGCTAGAACCTGTGTCCATTAAAAGAACCATCAAAGAACACAAGAACTTCTCTCTTTTTTTTATTAGCAAATGACTAGCCGCTAATGTTACACTGCTCAACACATTTTAGACGACGGTGATGTAATGATGGTAAAATCAAAGCCGCCGCATATGCACACAAATACAGTACAGTAATACTCCACTGAATTTGGAATAATTGTAGGGAGAACAAGAGTATTACTGCCACAATTTTTAAACATTTATGCACTTCATGCACGAAATGCACTAAATTAAGAGACAAAATACCCGATTTTGAGGAGGGGGCGGGCCCAGGAACATGTCTGGGTGGGCCTGGCCCATGAATACCGCCCCATCTGATCCTGTCCCCTTCTGTCTCTCTGCCCTGCTCTGTATCAGTTCTGGTGATTTCTGAGATTTTGTGGCTCATGTGTAATGTGTAACAGGAAGATGCACAAATTCTCAATTAATTAGCACATCAATAGCATACATGATTAGCATATCACATGAATATTCAGGAGTCAGAAGGCCAACAGAGCACTTCCTGCACCTTTTTACGAGAGGATAGAGACGCTGCCAGAGTGTGTGAAAGCTGGTCAGATGTTCTGGTGTACAGTCATGCATAGTTAACACATGCAGGTGTGTGCTCTCTCTCTCTCTCTCTCTCTCTCTCTCTCTCTCTCACACACACACACACACACACACACAGACACACACACAGCCGTTTTTCAATCTTTGTGAGGACCTTTCCTTGATAAACACTTACTGTATGTAATTTTTGCTTTGCTAAACCTAACTCTAACCTTAACATCAGTAACCAAAGGGAAACTTTTGGGTTTTTATTTTATTTTTTCAAATAAAATTGTATTTTTGAGAGGACCGGGTGACTTTTCATACACACACATTCACCAGGCTATCTTCTGCATACATATGTTGAACTTTATCTTTTCATTCACCCACTTCTCTCTCTCTCTCTCTCTCTCTCACACGCACACACACGCACATTCACCTGGCTATCTTATGAATACATATGTTGAACTTACCTACTGATTCACCCACTTCTCTTTCTCTCTCTCTCTCTCTCTCTCTCTCTCACACACACACACAGATATTCTCCACTGAGGTCCACCTCATTTTAATTTTGCTCTGAAAAGGCAAAAAGGCCCAGATGGTTGGTGGTGAGGCGCGTTAGAGCGCGCAAAAAACGGCACCTGTTTATATTTAGATCCTGCGTGGTGTACTCGAGGGAGATTAAAAAAAAAAGAAAACAATCAGGAGGCATCTGGCTGGCGCACTAAAGCCTCCCTCAGCCTCACTTTATTTTGCGTCCAGAGCCTCAGCAGCAGCCAAGCAGAAAGCAGCACAAAGTCTGCCAGACTTCTTCAGACTCCTTTTAGCCTTCGTCTGCTTATTCACCCACTTTTCTCTGAGAGGTGTTACTGTAAGGATGGTTCCTTCAGCCTCTTTATCCTGTCAAGAGAAGAACTGTTTCACACCTAAAATATCTGATAAAGTGACTTCTTTTTATTTCTGTGTGTGTGTGGCACCAAGATAGTGCGCAGCTCTCACCTTCTCGTAGGAATACAGATATTCTTACTGCTTTTGAGGAAATTATGTCTACCTGCTTATATTCTGTGTGTGTGTGTGTGTGTGTGTGTGTGTGTGTGTGTTACGCAATCAGTGTCACATGCACCATTATGCCTGCTAATCAGCCACACTGGCTCGGCCCACACAGTTCCAATAAGCAATCAAATAAACCCAAACAAGACGTCCAGTTTGTCCCTCAAATGCACTGCATACTGCTGGTTCTTTAACATGAGCTGAGGTTTTTCACATGCTGGGAGGCGTGAGGGATACAGATTCACTTTTATACAGCTGTCGCATTTTAACAAGTGAAGCAACTAGAATAGACTGATTAAGCCTGGCACTGGGTGACAGGATAGTGGAGAAAGGGGGAGGCAATGAGTTGGCATAAAATAATTGCAAAGCAGTAAACGTGGAATAGCAGGCAACAAGACAGGACCCAATAATTCAATAAATTTACCTTCCATGTGGCTGAGTACAAATTGGATCAGTGTAATAGAGTGATAAAACGACTCAGTCTAATGACTCAGTACAATGACTCAATTGAATGAATCAACTGAATGACAGATAGAACAACTCCATAGAATGACTCAATAGAACGACTCAGTAAAATGACAGATAGAAACGCTCAATTCTATGACAGATAGAACAGCTCAGTAGAATGACTCAGCCGAATGCCATTTAGAGTGACTCAGTAGAATGACACAGTTGAACAACAGATTCAACTGAGTGATTCAACTGAACGTTAGACATAACGACACAATAGACAGACTCGACAGCAGATAGAATGACTCAATAGAACAACAGATAGAGCAACACAGTAGAATGAGTCAGTAGTATGATAGAAGGATTTAACGACTATGTTGTTAAAAAAAAAAACAGAACCAGCCCAATCTGTTCTCCCAGAGAACCCAGCATGCAAACAAAGTGTGGATGAATCATCAAACTATATCTGTATGCCGTCATAGACCACCCTGTGGTCCTGTAGAGTGTTTAACCACGTGCTCTGACCTCCAACTTGGTGTCATTTTGTGTGCTTTCAAAACGAGAATGTTGGGATAGTGTCTTCGTTAAACCGTGTGTAGTGGTGAATAAATTTACCCTCAGATGCTTTTATATCTTGAATGTTGTTTTCCATTTCCTCACTTTTTCTGTTCATATTTGTGACATTTATATGGTAGATTTATAATTGGTTGATTTTTTTTTTGCCAGTGTCTTATCTGTTTGGTTCTTCTGCTCTCTAACAATGGGTACTGGCAGTAAAAATGATCTGTAGACTGATAACTGTCATGATAGAGGAAAAAGTTTATTAGCTCTTATGGTGAAGCGGTGCAGTCGTGGTGGTGTCTGCAGGTTGATTTATCATTGGTGGTTGTGTTCTGCTGATTCTTATCACCAAAATAGCAAAGGATGACTGCAGACTCACAGCACCTCTGATCATTTGCTTTGAGAGATGTTGTTTCACCTTTGTCAATGATATGCGCTTACACAAGGGTGTTAAACATTTGCATGTTAAACCTTTACTGGGGTCAGCAAGGATTTATCTAATAGAAGAATTTATCTAATAGAAGGCCACACTCCTAGACCAGGTGCAGTCACGCTGGGTTTGGCCGACAGTTCAGCCTGACCAAATGCCATAAAATTTCATACTGGGGAGAAAAAGCAAGTGAGATTGTATTTGAACCTCGATGAGTAATGTTGCTCTGGTATTTCATTATACCTTTTTATGCCCTGGGATGGTGATTGATTTTGTTACGGCTATGATTGCTTTTTGATGCATGGTCATTTTGTACTTTCATATTTCCAGAAGAAAGAATGGCTCTGCTTGACCTGCCAGACCCAAAGAGCCATTTCAGGGGATTTAGGGGACGGGCCATCTCCTGTTCCTCAGCCGATGGGATCTCCACGAGTGCCGGGTCCGAGCACCCAACAGCAGGCCCAACTGAGGCCACCCAGTCAGCAGGCAGGGGTGAGGCATGCCGGTCCTCAGCAGCAAAAAACACCTGGTGCCCAAGTAAGTGGTCCTCTCCCTTCTACCAAACAAGGAACACCACAGAGCAAGGGTCCCACTCAAGTGTCTCCTGCCAAGACAGCCCCTACCCAACCTGCGAGCAAAAGCAAGGCAGAAACTCGCAAACAAGAGCAAGGCATTAGCAAGAAACAAGCAGTGTCCAAAACTGAGAAAGAAGGTGACATGAAAGTGTTCCTTAAGAAAGGAACACAGGAAGTTAAAGACCAGAAGAAATGTAGTGACTCGCAGAAATCTAAACACCATGACGTGAGTGACCCTTTGTGTCCTCATTGTCTCCGTACTCATCTTCCATAATCAGTCCAGTCATGACTTTATCATGCTTTGATCGACATGTTCAAAATTTGTACAGTTGTCCTGCATGAAAAGCCACTTCAAAGCCATTATCACTAAAATAATCATTTATACACTGTTACTACTCACTGAAATTTCATTATGTCATCACTCACACTCAGTCTCCTGTAAGTGTAATTATTACTCACATGCCACGTCATGCTTTTAATGCTAATTAGGCAAGTTTTAACCCGAACACTCTAATTGATGGGTGGTGTTAATATCTGGAGAAAGACATGGTCATTATTTCTCATTATCTTTGCACAGTTTCATTAACCTTCATAGGGCATTTGATGTTATTTGCATGCTTTAATACTGTTGCATGCTTATGATTTACACAACTTGCATGTTTATGATGTTTTACTTCAAAAAGAATGTTTTAATCATATGATTTGTTATTTGAGTGAATAACAGAAACTTTTGTCATTCTGTTAATTCACAGGATTCCAACAAGTCCAGTACGCAGAGTCTGAGTGACACGGGCTACTCCTCCGATGGCATATCTGGCTCCCAGAGTGAGATCACTGGGCTCATCCGAGAGGAAGGAATTAAACTCAGTGAAGGAGGCTTGTCTACCCAACGCAGTCCTCCCAGCCCCTCTGAAATAAAAAAACTTGAAAGTTCTATGCGACCTCTGTTGCAGTCAGAGACAGCCTCTGAAATTGATAAGCAGAGACCACAGTCTCTTACCATAACACAAGACCAGTTTGATTCCGATGGGGAAGTATCCGATGACCTTAGTTGCAAATTACGTCATGACTATGTGGAGGATAGCAGTGAAAGTGGCCTGTCTCCTTTACCAACCAGACAGAAGTTGCAGAAGGACCTAACAGATGAGGAGTTTATGAGAAGACAAATTTTGGAAATGAGTGCAGATGAGGAAGAAATGGTAGAGACTGAAGGGCAAGTAAAAATCAAAAAGAGTCATAAACACAGTGGTGATTTGGGAAAAGAGAGGCGACGCCTTACACAGCAATCTAACAGTTTTGAGGATGACACTAAAAGTAATGATGGTGCATACAAGTCCAGTGACACAGACGAAATGATGGGTTCACAAGGAGGCCTAAGACGATTTAAGACTATAGAACTGAACAATACTAACAGTTATAATCGTGATTTGGAACTTAGCACAGAGCATGATCTTAGGGAACCTGAGCTTGAGATGGAAAGCCTGACTGGATCACCTGAAGAAAGGTCAAGGGGAGAGTATTCCTCAACCCTTCCTGCTACCACACCTAGCTATACATCTGGCACCTCTCCTACCTCTGTGTCATCACTGGAGGATGACAGTGATAGTAGTCCTAGCAGAAGGCAAAGGCTAGAGGAGGTTAAACAGCAGAGGAAAGCAAGACATCGATCCCATGGCCCACTCTTACCAACAATAGAAGACTCATCTGAAGAAGATGAACTGAGGGAAGAGGAAGAGCTGTTAAGAGAACAAGAGAAGATGAGAGACTTGGAACAGCAAAGGATTCGAAGCACAGCCAGGAAAACAAAAAGGGATAAGGAGGAACTCAGGGCACAGAGACGCAGAGAGAGGTCAAAGACTCCCCCCAGCAACCTGTCACCAATTGAGGATGCTTCCCCAACAGAGGAGCTTCGACAAGCAGCTGAAATGGAAGAACTTCACAGATCATCCTGTTCAGAATACTCTCCCTCTATGGACTCAGAGGCAGAAGGATTTGAAGTTGGCTCTAAACTTTATAAGTCTGGCAGTGAATACAATCTTCCAAATTTTATGTCTCTGTATTCGCCTACAGAAAAAACATCTGCTGTGTCACCATCTGCTGTACACAAATCATTAAAAAGCGCTGAGGAGGTTTATGAGGAAATGATGAGAAAGGCAGAGATGATGCAAAAACAGCAGGGACAACCAGGAAAACAAGGGCAGCAAGGGGCCTCCCATTTAGCAAATAATCAGCACTTAAGAACAGGGTCAACATCTTTGAGTCCAGGCACAAGTCCCACACAGATGTCAGCACCTGTATCATTTTCAGAAAGTAGCACTAGTGGAAAGGAGACAGCCAGCCTTAATGATACACAACAAAATCAGGCCAAGATACCTACCCAGACCTCCAAAATTTCACAGTCTCAGCCACAAGTGCGTCAGCCTGACCCCGGACAGCAACAAGTAAGACCTGTCCAGGGTCAAGGTGCTGACTCAACTACACTAACCTCTAAGTTGTATGCTCCTTTCAAGGGTCCCAGTCCTACTACATCCCCTTCTTCCTCTCCTACACAAAGTCCAACTCCTGCAAAAGCTCATGGTCACACATCATCTGTACCATCTACTCCCCAAGGCTCCCCCATTCCTCAAAGAACTGGGGCCCCTCGTCTTGCGAGACAACAGTCCTCCCAAGATACACCAGTCATGGTGATAACACTAGGATCAGGCACTACTACTCAGCCCCCAAAACCAATAACTGTAAATTCTTCTACATCCCCTCTCTCTTCTCCAACAAGTAGCCAGCAACAGCCAATTTTTCGGACCCAGGCTCCAGTAACAAGTTCTCCTACATCACCACAAATGTCTCAGCTCACCTATCAGAGAGGACAAGCAGCTGAAAGAGTCACTACTGGGTCAAGCACTCCTTCCTGTGCAGTTTCTCAAAGCCAGAGATCTGAAAACATATCAGTGTGTAAAATATCCAATGTTCCAGGAACCTCTAAGGTTATTGAGCAAGGGACAGTGACCCAAAGTGGAAATGTAGTTGATCTTAGAGCAGTGAAGCCTGCTCCAATTATCATGACAGACCATGGTATGGATCTAACATCTGTGTCATCTGACACACGAAGGTACTCGGTTGATGCAGACCACCCCCCAAGTCGTCATACAGCAGTCCAACCTCTAATTATGAACCTAAATGCACAGGCACAACCTTACGTGACAACATCCACACCAACAACAGTTAGTGTTACTGTGGCAGCTTCTATGTTCATATCACAGCCTAAACACCCGATGGTTTATGGAGATCCACTGCAGAATCGAGTTGACTTTGGTCAAGGTGCTGGATCAGCTGTTTGTCTTTCTCAACCAAGACCACCAATAACAGATCCATCAATTCCAAAGATAGATGCATGTCTGGAAGATCTTGGTATCCAACAACAGCAGCTTCAAAAGCAACAACAGAAGCTCCAACAGCAACAAGAGCTCCTTGAACAACAGCTCCAACAGCACCAACAAAATACAGCTTCTTTTGCTCGTTACAACTTAGCAAACCAAGTGCAACCAATATTGTTAAAGAAAGACTTAGTGGTCTGCCAGACCAGTGGTGGAACCACGCAAACAGTGGTTAGTGCCATTCCCAAAGTATCCCCACTTCCACCACAGCCCTTAACAAGCTCTGTATCTCCTACCCCTACAATTGGCCATGACATATATGGTGGGGTTGCTCTGGAACTAAAAAATAAGCCCACTGTAGCTAACCTCTCAACGGGAAAGCCTCATGTAATGATGGTACAGTTAGATGAGAGTAGTTCATCACAAGGGGGTACAGTTACCCAAATAGTTAAAAAGGAAGAGCCACCTCCAGCACCAGAAGTTCTTGATCTCACTGGACAGATCAAGTCAGAGAACCAAGTGGCCTGCTGTGATGTTGTCTACCAGTTGCCTTTTGCTGGTAGCTGTTCAGGTCCTTTTGGTCAGAGAGGCAAAACAGCTATTTCAGAGCCAAATCCTTCTGCTGATTCTACCCCAGCCCCTCATCAGCAAACTCAGCTAGAAAAAGATGGTTACCAGCCAGTAAATATGCAAGGAGTATCAGAGGAGCACAAACCTTTCACCATGCCTCCACCTGGACGACTTCCACCATCAATGTCGGATACAAATCTTGCAGAATCAGGACTTCAGTACTATCAAAGGACAGATCCCGGGGACCTAGCAGTGGATTTAAGCTCTATGAAACAAGCATATGAAGCAGGATATCTTGGAATGGGTGCCCAATATGGATCCTACACTGATTTGCGTCATCAAGGAGATGTTTCAACCCCACCGTTACCTCTGCGTAGATATGGCTCATTGTCCAATATCAGTGGAGACTTTGGCTATCATTCTCGTGACCTGGCAGGAGCTCAAGAACCAAATCTTGCACAGTACAGTGCCACCACTGCCAGAGAAATTAGCAGAATGTGTGCTGCCCTTAACTCTATGGATCAGTTTGGAAATCGTTATACAAACAGCCCAGATCTTCTTCAATATGGTGCTGGAAGAGGAGGCCCACTAGGAAGGCTTGGCCTTCAACAAGGTCTAACATCTCTCAGAGCAAACCTCCTTTATGGCCCAGATGGGAGGCCCACTGCACATGGACAAGCACTTACAAATCTAATCAATGCTAGACAGGCTAGCCTGCGGGCCTTATATCCTCCTGCATTGAGGACTGCTGATGGCATGATATACTCTACTATAAACACTCCTATAGCTTCCACTTTACCAATCACAACCCAACCTGCTCCTGTATTAAATTCTATGCTAAGAGGAGTCTATAGGCCTTATCCTCCAGGCAGTGTGACAGCTGTTCCTCTTGCCAGCCTTAGTAGATTGCCTCATGTCACTCCAAGGATGCCTCTCTCTACACAGGGACCTTACAGATACCCTGCTCCAACCCATTTCCCAGCCACTGCCCCAGATTCTATTTCAGGGAGTGTGCCAACTACAAGTACCTCCCAAGAAACTCCTGTCTATTTTGGTAGGCCTACAGTACCTGGCACAATCACATCGACTACAACTAGTGCTATACCACCCCAACCAACTATTTTAAACCAACAGACTTCTCAGGGTCATATTCCAGCAGATGCTACCACAGTCCTTCCTCCCTCTCAAAGTCAAATTCAGCAGCAAATACAGGCACAAACCCAGACTCAAGCATTAACCAAAAGTAAAGATTTGTCCTACACTCAAGGACTGTCACTTTCTCAGACACAGGCCCACTTATCAGTGCCACAATCACAGCCACATGCAGCTACGAGAGTATTGCCAGATACAGCAGTTAGTGGTATCATTGACACATCTACAGACAAAGAAAAGGAGAAAGAGGAAGACCGTTTACGACAGCAACAAGAGCAGCTACTGCAACTGGAGAGAGAGCGCATTGAGTTAGAGAAGCTTCGTCAGTTGCGACTTCAAGAAGAGTTGGAGAGGGATCGCTTAGAGCTACAGAGGCACAGGGAGAAAGAACAACTTCTTGTGCAGCGTGAGATCCAAGAACTGCAGAACATCAAGCAGCAGGTCCTCCAGCAACAGCAGGTTGAAAGAGAAACTCAATTGGTAATACAGAGAGAGCAGCTGGCCCAGCAGAGGATGCAACTAGACCAAATTCAGGCTCTGCAACAGCAACTCCAGCTGCAGCTTGAAGAGCAGAAGAGGCAAAAGACAGCAGCCGTTGAAGCAGTGGCAGCAGTGGCAGCAGCAGAGGCAGCTGCTGCTTCTGCAGCTGCTGCTGCAGCAGCCACGACTGCTCAAGGTGCCATTAATGGAATGGTGGTTGGTGGAGCCCCTCAAGCAATCTCCATCATCTGTGATCAGAGTGGAAGGGTTATTCCACAAGATGGCCAGAGTTTGCAATTTTTACCTTGCATGGATGGGCAGATGGTTCAAGCACTGGTTTCCACAAGACCTATGCCCAGCTCAGCCTCTGAAATGTCCCTGAGGAACAGTGATGACCAGGGAAGTAGCCATATTATAAAGAAACAGAATTCAATGCCCCGCTTGAGGAATGGCACTGAGGAAGAACCTGTGAAAAGGATTGCGGATAGCAGTGTCCAAACTGATGATGAAGATGCAGAGGATCGGTTTATGTCACGGCGCAGAAGGACCAGGCGTATTGCTGACTGTAGTGTCCAGACAGATGAGGAGGACCAGGGGGAGTGGGACAGCCAGCCAGTGCGCCGTCGACGGTCAAGGTACTCCAAACACTCTGAATCGAGTGCGGAAAGTAAAATCGATGCATCTAAAGTGACCTCCAGCATAGCTATCCAGACCACCAGTGATTCCTCATGTCAAACTGAATCAGATCAGCTGGGCAGAGTCTCACCAGCCATTCACATCACCATGGCTGAGACATCAAAGGTTGAACTGCTTCACTACATCTCTGCACCAGAGAGAACACACAAGGGAGAGAGTTTAGCCTGCCAGACTGACCCAGAAGCACAGTCTCAAGGAGTGGTTGTTCCTCAGCTCAGTGTTCCCACCACAGTCAGCCCCTACTCCACCAGTTTACAGGTAGTTGGTGCCACATCAGCCAAGTTTGAAAGAAGGAAACCAGACCCACTAGACATTGGGCTGCAAGCACAGCAACAAATTGATACACGTCCACCCAAATCCCCACAAGTGTTGTACTCCCCTGTGTCTCCCCTGTCCCCCCACCGCATGCTGGAGACAACCTTTGCCTCCAGTGAGAAGCTCAACAGGGCACATGTCACACCCCAGCAAAAGGCCTTCACTACTGAATCACCCAAGAAGCATCAAACAATTCCAAGGCCAATAAAAAGTGTTCAGCGCTCCATGTCAGATCCCAAACCCCTCAGCCCAACTTCAGAGGACCCATCTAAGACCAAATTCTCACTGTACCAGAGTCAAAACTCTTCAGGCAGTCAAGTAAGAAATAATTATTAGTTGTGTATTTTATAGATGTGTTAACCGTAATAAGAATGACATGTCACTGAAAATTGCAGAATGCAATTTGTCTTCTCTCTCATACTCTCCCTACTTTATGCATTTTTCCTGGTTTGTTCCTTCTATTAATTTTCTTTGTTTTATATGTTTTGTGCTGTTTTGCTTTCTCTTTACACACACACACACACATAATGCTATATATAGTCAAGAATTCCAGGGGATTCACAACACGTAAGCATCCTATTTAGCCCTGTCGTTATCTGGTTTGTCAGCTGCTGGTCAGAGAGGTCTGAGATTTTCATTTTTAGTGTGATTTCTGTTCAACTCACACTTAAGCATGCCAGTAGGATACATTCTTTGTATTTTTCAAAGACAAGCCAAAGGGGAATTGTTTTCATTTTTTTGTTAATATATGATTTTTTGTCAGTTCAGTTTGCTCTGAATCTGCCCTGACTTTTAGGCATAGGCATTTAGACTTTATATATACACTCATAGGTATTCATAGGATGCTGAATAAAGTGACATAGTATTTTACTATATAATAGAAATAATGTTAAAAATAACACTGAATACCTTGCTTATATTGTTATTTATATACTTATATGGAATCTCTTGTTTTCAGGTTGATTAGTGATTTTTCTTCTTCTCTTCTCACCCCTCATTTCCTTTCTTACAGCTGCAGAACTCGATGATGAGGAAAGTGAAACGGACCCTCCCCAGCCCCCCTCCAGATGAGACGCCGCTCCCCATTGTAACCCCTGCAATGACCCACATGTACAGCTCCCCTGGAATGCCCCAGAGAGTATTGCCCCGTCCAGTACAAGGTGTCACCAAGGCGGGTCTTCTGAGTGAACTGAAAGCTGTCGAACAAGAGTCTTCCAAGCTACGTAAACAGCAAGCAGAACTTGAGGAAGAAGAGAAAGAGATTGATGCTAAGTTACGCTGTTTGGAACTAGGCATTACCCAGCGCAAGGAAACCATGGTAAAAGAAAGAGAGAGGAGAGAGCTGGCCTACCTGCGAGGCATTGGGGACGCACGGGACTACATGTCAGACAGTGAACTCAACAACCTTAGATTAACTGGAGTACCAGCAGGGACCTATGAAGTGAATGGACTGTTGTCGAGACCAAGCACAGCACCTCTTAGCCAATTTACTTCTGATCCAAATGTGACTTCTCAGTACCCACCCACCTCCTCTTATGTCCCATATCCATTTCCACAGAGCCAACCTGCACCAACGCAGCCACCGACTGCAGCCTATCAGCAGATTGGATTTCAAGCACCACAGTATCCAACACCATCCCAGCCTCAACCAGGCACCTTTCAGCCACACCCTTCTCAACCCTCATCCTATCAAACACAAGGAGCCTACCAGAGCCATGGGTATGCCCAGTCATATCAGCCAGATCTAGGCCTGCAGCAGCCCAGCCACCAAAGCTTTCAGCCTCCTGCAGCTCATTTGCCTGGACAGACATTACCGTATCCTGGCCAAAGTCTGCCCTTCCAGCCCCAAGCTGATATCCTTTCTGGACATCAGCTGCCACGACATACATCACTGGCTGATCTTGAACAGAAACTGCCAACTAATTACGAAATAATTACTAATCCTGCAGTGTCAGTAGCCACCTCGGCTCAGGAAACTGGCTTTAGTGGTGCCTATTCTTCACCATTGACAAATGCTTATGGGCCATATCGTACCCCTGACCAAACAATGACAGACCGCATACCAAGTCCTACATCTGGGTATGGCACAGATGGTCTCTATACGACAAATCTAGAACAAAATATACCGAGAAACTATGTAATGATAGATGATATAAGTGAACTGACAAAGGAGAACATGGGATCATCTGATGCTTCAAGGACAGGTTATGGGAGTGAGAATGGTCCACGGGGGATGGGTTATGGAGATGGGTCTGAAGAGCTATATGGAAGAGCTGGCAGCACCACCAGTTACCACCATCAGGGTGCTGTGGACAGTCATGGCCGTCCTAGCACAACTGTGAGTGGTGGATCTTCCTATTACTATGATGACTATAAGCATTCATCTCGCAGTAGTTCTGGAATGGGCAGCCAGAAGCATTCCTCTAAGAACGTGGCACCAGCTGCTGTGTCCTCCAAGCGTAGTAAACACAGGAAGCAAGGCATGGAGCAGAAGATTTCCAAATTCTCCCCTATTGAAGAGGCACGAGACGTAGAATCTGACTTGGCCTCCTACACAATGACAACACCATCAGGTGGAAGCTGTACCATGGTTTCTAGATCAGGGGTAAAAAAGAATGTCTATGATCAACAGAAGTACTATGGCTCGAGAGAAGGCTTGGATGAAGATGATCGTCTGTACAGCTCTGGAAGGTCAAGGTCCACAGGCTATGGCATGGATAAAATCTCCTCCAGAGACTCAGGAGGGTACAGAAGTAAATCATATGAGAGAGACGCCATGGAGCGATCTCAGAGGGGTACTCATAGCCGCAGTGGACGTTCCACCATGCGTACTCAGAACTCAGAGGAAGAGAGTCCACTGAGCCCAGTGGGGAAACCTGTGGGTATGGGACGTGTCTCAGACCCACATGATGTTAGAAACCAGTATGGCTCCAGCCATTCCCTTCCTGATGTTCAGGACCATCACACAAGGGATATGCCTAAGAGCCATGCCTACAAGCCAGATGACCCGTACCTAGTGGATGATATGCATTGTGCTGTTTCAGACAGCGAAGGTAACTGGTGCTGAATCCTGCCTGCCTATTAAAAGTGCATTTCACCGATCAAGAGACTGCATGCCAGTTATTACTCCTGGAGAGCAGCGTGGATGCATTGTGTTTGCTTTTTCTGTTAATGTTCTGGTCATTGCAGAAAACCATATATGCCTGCTTGTTTGCATGTTGCTTCTAAGTATATGTGAAGTTGTCTGTACCTTAGTTTTTTTTTTTGTGATATGCATGCAATTTTTTTTTACTGGTTTTCTCATTTTCTCGTGGACTTGGACATTTTAAACATTATTTTTTAAAATCAATTTCAATATTGGAGATGTTGCATGATTGGGGATTTCTCACTCCTGCATGATTTCAATCTGCACTTTTTTCTCTTCTTCCTCTACACTGGCATTGACATTTGATTTTTGTCTTGGTTCCCCAAAAAAGCATACCATTTAGGACAGGAGGAAACAGACTGGTTTGAGAAACCACGGGAGGCCACTTCTGATCGTTCCAGACATCATGGGAGTGGAAGCCACTCTTCTTCAGGTAAGAGAGGCCATGTCAAGCACACCTACCATGATTATGATGAACCCCCTGAGGAAGACTTGTGGCCACAAGATGAATACAGCCACCAACGCCATTCCTCTTCCACCTCATCCCGAGAACATCGGCATCATGTTAGTAGCTCAGGACGTCACTCATCGTCCCGACATTCCTCTGAAGAATCTAGATCCTCCCGTTCTTCAAGATCACATCCTAAGGACCCATCAGCTCGCTCTGAAGGGCGCAGCACTTCATCCACTTCGCATAAAAGATCCTCAGAACCCCGATCTTCACAGTCAGGGTACCGGGATTCTGGTGAGTACTCCCGTGACCCTGTATCTGGACATCATCATAGCTCTAGTGGTCAGCGGGGGCAAAGGCAGTCTGGTGCTTCCAGACGGCAAGACTCTCCTTCGTCCAAGCAACAGCAGCAACAGCAGCCGCAACAAGGTTCTGTAGGTCAACAGCAACAAGGTTCTGTAGGTCAACAGCAACAAGGTTCTGTAGGTCAGCAGCAACAAGGTTCCATAGGTCAACAGCTACCGCCACAGCAAGGACAGCAAAGGTCCACAATACAGCCGACAGCTGGCAGGCAGCCTGGATCTCAGCAGCCTGAAACTGGGCAGCAGGGGCAACAGACCAGCCAGCAACCTCGTACTCAGCAGCAGCAGTCACAACCACAGCCTGCACAACAGCCAGCAACAACCACAGCAGGTGTGACTCAGCCCACAGCTGTGGCTACTGGTATTGGAGCTGGGGCCGCTCAACAGCAACAAGCTAAGCCAGGCCAGGCTCCAGCATCAGGACAACCACTGGCTGCAGCAGCAACCACAGCTCAGCCTACTACTGCTGGGGTGAGTAAAGATTAAACTTATTATTGCAATGTTCTTACAGATTCAACCAAAATAGTATGACTCTGAAGCTTAACAATTTAATATTTATGAGTGAAATAAATATCTCAAAAAAATCTGATACCTGTTACCTGAGGCAGGTAACGTGAATCATACAGCTACAGTTTCACTGATCTGTTTTTTGAGCAATATAGAACAAGAATCAAGAGCCAACTCTAGAGTTACCTAATAACAGTACATTTTCTTAATTATCTAATCTTTTGAACAGGGAGGACAGACGAAACCTGACGCTGCTCCTGTTGCACCAACTCCCGCAGTTGCTATCGGGTCTAAAGCTGCGCCCCAGCCTGCTAAAGCCCCTATGACCCCAGCCACAGGCATTGGTGAGCCCAAATATACAAGTTGTCTAGAAACAGTATGTTTTATTTGAGGAGAAAAGTATCTGCAGAGCCATTTTTCGTATTTTATAAGGTGACTAAAGGAAACATTTTTAACCTTCCATATTTCTAAAAGCTGCTGTGTTTGTTACCACTCACAGGGTCAAAAGCAGCTCCCCGGCCAGGTGGCATAGGCAGCGCGGCCCAGCCAACACAGCAACCCATGGAGAGTGAAAACGTTTTCAGCAAAATCCTGCCGGGTGGCGCCGCTGAACAAGCAGGAAAACTAGGAGACGGTACGATAACAAGAAATTAGCCTAGGCAGGCAGGACAGGAGGATCTCAGTGATAGTGACAGATACACAGATTCATCATATGTCTGTGATGGACTGTTATGTTTATTGTCTCACTGAACCATATTGCCTTCTTTTTATCACACTGAAAAGACAAAAGAATTGAGAACAGCTATCCTTTAACATTCCCTTATAACTTTCTCTGCTTTATTTCTGGTGTGTTTTACAGCCGTGTCTGCTATCGGCAAGAAGTTTACGTCGTTTTGGTGAGCTGCTATCTGGAGGGTGAGTGTTTTGTCATGACAGTTTTTATATTTATTTCGTGATTGTGTGTTTACTTAAAAGGACATTTCAGTGAAAAAAAAAATTAAAACTGAAAAGTACTTAATACTCACCTTATCCTAAATATATTTAATCATCCAAAACATGTTTGGTAAGTGTAACAGAGCTACCATTCATGACATAGTTGCCTCAAAAGACATCATTTGGCTCTGTACTGAAAAAAAAAGATTAAATAAAGTGTGAACTTTAAGCTCACCTCCGTCACTTCTAACATACAGATCTGCCTTCAGACTTTAGGCCATATCTCCTACTTGAGTCTGATACTGCTGTGTAGTGACACCAAACTGTATGCTAAGGGGAAAAATGCTTGCAGCTATGACTGCTTTCCGGCCTGTGTATAGATAACAGTGTGTTATACAGGGTCAGAAACCACATCACTGAACACCTCCACAGATGCAACTGAGGAGATAATTTACACATGTACCTTTAGTACAAAATGCTAAGGTGAAGGCTAAAAGCTTCCAGTACTTGTTAGCTACATTAGCCTTGTAGCTCCAGTGCACAGCTGTAGAAGCAAAGTGAGCAGAAGGAATACTGTGTACGTTTGATTTTTTGGCTAACCCTTTCATTTATTAACAAGTATTTGTCCTGATGTGTTATACATTGTTGTGTTGTTGCTCTGTAGGGTTGTGGCTTGTGGCTGAGCAGAGGCTTGTTACTGGAAAAAAATTGGAAACTGTTTCTGCCATCTTACCCATTAATCTGTGGATGGAGGACACCTGAGAACTGGTGAGTTTTGATTTCATGCTCCATTATTCAGTTTGAGCCTCTGTAAAGAGGAAAACCGCAGCGCTGATTGTTTGTGACACCAAAATGATATTTGAACTCTGAATATTAGATGAGCTATGTAAGACACTACAAGTGAATAGGGTATTTAAAAAAAAAACATTAGATATCACACTCAGTCTTTGCCAGCTGTTTGCTGATATTCTTACATATATTTATGTATCTGAAGATTGATCATAAATTGTTGTTTATTTATGCAAATGAGGCTTTATCTGACTAAGTACACTATACGGCCAAAAGGATGTTGACACCTAAACATCACACTCATATGTGCTTGCTGAACGTCCCATTCCAGATTTATTCCCCGTTTGCTGTTATGATAAGCTCCACTCTTCTGGGAAGCTTTCCACTAGATGTGGGAATGTGGCTGTGGGGATTTGTGTTCATTCAGCTACAAGAGCATTAGTGAGATCAGGCGCTGATGTTGGGATGTCGAGGAGGTCTGGGGTTCAGTCGGTGTTCCAGTTCATCCCAAAGGTGTTCAGTGGGGTTGAGGTCAGAGTTCTTCCACTCCAACCTTCACATATCATGTCTTCAAGGAGCTCGCTTTGTGCACGGGGCATTGTCATGCTGGAACAGGTTTGGGCCTCTAAGTTCCAGTGAAGGGAAATTGTAAAGCTATAGTATACAGAGACATTCTATACAATTGTGTGCTTCCGATTTTGTGGCAACAGTTTAGGAAGACCACATATGGCTGTGATGGTCATGGATGAACATACTTTTGGCCAAATAGTGAATGTGTAAATTTGCATACTTAATAAAACAAAAAAAAAATCTATTCTTTGTAATGTTGCTAGAATTAAAATGTGTATTTCACTGTAAAGACTCTCTCAATTCTATATCATGCATTTATTGTTTAATCAGGAAAAAAACATGCTTCTATAAGTTCAAAAATCTAGCATAAATCCACATTTTAACATTTTGATAATTAATTTGTGTGTTCTTTCTAAATTTGGGAAGATATGAACATGTAAACTTTCATGGTTTCATAGTAAAATTTCAGAGTAAAAATATTTTTAGAAAAAAATTGTTTCAAAAATACCTAATCTGATTTCATTTGTTTTCAGTTGTTATTGTGGTTTATGAAGGAAAATGACACACTACAGTGACAGATATATCAGGAAACATGACATGGCGTGATTGTGAAGAATGGACAAAAACAGTTAAATAAAAATAATTAAGTGGAGTGTTTTAACTACAGTTAAAGTCTTTACATGCCTTTGTGCAGTCTATCCACAAATTCAAAAAATGATTGACATGACGTGAAAACTCTTGTTTTCATTCATTACTATAAATGTCATGGAACATTACTTTGGTGAAAAAAAACTAAACAGCCATTTTAGACAAGAATTACAAATAAAGTAGAACAATTATTCAGACATAAAGGGACATCAGTACTTTTTATGAACGCCCACATGCAAACCTGACGCCAGTGACGTCTTTATCTACAGAGTTTATGATGTCTGAATCCCCCACAGCTGTTCATTCAAGCTTTTTTGATGTGACTCATAATAAAGAGAAACAAGATGAGAGGGAATAAAAGAACGAGACGTAATACGATTCATAAACACTGTTTTTTCTTGAGAATAGCGAACATATCCTCCTCCGGTTGAGTCTATATTTACTGCTTAGAGTTCACAGTTACATCAACACTGTATGAAAGCTGAGCCATTATTTTATTAGAAACTAACAGAACACCTAAAACAAGCCCAGAACTGAGTGTTTGACCTGAAATCTTTCTACCTCAGTCTGATAAAAGGATCATATACTGTATATCTGATGTTAGTGTTGAGGTATGAAATGTCGAATTCATTTCTTTAAACTATTTTAAGTTGAAAAAGTTCTTTTTTTAAATTAGTGATATGACAAAGTGACTATATTAAACTAAATCTGGTGCATGTTCATAAGCCACCATAAGCCAAGATGAACTGTTGTGTTTCGCTTCATTATAATATTTTTTTCCCCTTAACAGTGGGACAGTTCTACGAAGCTGCTAAGGTGACATTATGGTTATTTTTTTTATTGGATTTTATTGGATTCTGATTGGTCAGATGATGTAATTTTCTAACAGCAGCTCATTCATTAATAAATTGATAAATAAATAACAGCAGCTCATTCATTAATAAATTAAAAATTGTAATTGTTGGCACTTTGCTGTGGTAAAAGAGGGATAAAACACTTTGAGCTGCTTAACACAATAATCCTGTTGTGTTATTTATTTTATTTTCCCATAACAGCATGTCCTGTTGTGTTTTATTTCTTATATACGAGCTACATTTCTTGAGATCTGTTTAATGGCCATGGAGTACTTAACTTGTGGCAACAATTTTATTTTAAAATGCGTCAAAGGAATTAGACCATTGCAGCCACTGGAACCTGATCATGGAGGTGACTGAAAATATTACACTTTACATCAATCTTGGTATGAGGTATAACAACGTGCTGGAGTCACTGGCTTTGCGCCATGAATGTATCACTATCCCAGCAAATAGACTTTGTCCAGGCAAATAATTAACTGGAGGCAATGTATTAAGTGCGATGTTTTGTATTGTATTACTGTTACACAATTTGTGGCAACAAGATAATAATTTGTGACTGTGAGATACTTAGTTTGTGGCCTCGATGTATTATCTCATGGCCACGCCTTATTAAAAAAATAACCTCCACAAGCTCTATCCTGTTCTGCCAAGAGCAGCTGGTCGTGGTTCTGTCGTTTCATCTACTCACTATTCAGAGGTCAGAGGTCACATAGTAGCTCAGTAGGATTTAACCAGTCATTCCTGGCTGAAGGAGAAGTGGGTCAGTCAGTGAGAGCGATGGAGTTGTGTGTGGGGTTTGGTGTTAGACATTGGTTTGAGGTTAGAGCTCATTGCTAGCACGGCTGGGTTCTCAGTGACGAGTGAGTGAATATCACAACCAGAGCTAAGAATTTGTTTTAATAGGCGGGGAGCCGTTTCAGAACTTCTTTGAACTTTAAAGAAGGACACTTCAAAGAAATTGATCCTTGCTGCACTGTTGCTTTTTCATACAGAGCCATGTCGTCATACTACTTTTGCGGTGTGTGTGTGTGTGTGTGTGTGTGGATCAGGAGAGCAGATCGAGGGATAAAGCAGGCTCAGGCACTCTTAACTCTGCCACCAATCCGTCTCAGCCCGCGGATTACTGGCCAATCCCGGCTGTGCTCTGCCTGTGCTGGGGGCGTGGTTAAGGCACTGAGATCGTAATAGAGGTTGTAGGTTTGATGCTGTCTAATGGTGAGAGGTGGAGCTTTAATCTCACGCTCCGTCACACTGCTAATGGCTTTGAGCTTACTCACTGGAGAGACACTGATGCTGTGGGTTTGCTTATGTTTGTGGATAAACCACTGTAATTCACTGAAGGAGATATTTATTTCTCCTGGCTAACTGCTTCTTACAGCTTTGCTATTCTCAAATGTAGGTGATTTATTTATGATATTTTGGTATAGACTATATCAGCATCTCCCTGGTGTATCCCTACATCTGTTCTGCTTGGTGATAGATTCTACCCTCCTGCCCTCTAGTGTTTGAGAAGGGTAATGCAGGTTTTATAATTACCAACAAGTATAACAAACTTAAGATTTATTCTCTTCAGTGATTCACTGCCGATGATTCGTTCACAGATTCGTTCACCAATTTGTTCACTGGTTTGTTCACTGGTTTGTTCAACAGTCTGTTCAGCTGCGTTTTGCCAATGTGCGGCCTGATCATTCCACCGTCGAAGGTAGACAACAAAGTCTAGATTGAGTAGTGTAAAATGGCTAACAATAATTGCTATTTTGTGTTATTTTATAATGTTTTTTATGTCTGTGTTTAGAATAATTATTTTTGAAGTCTTTTGTTGGATATGTGTGGAAATGTAGTGCTTTGGTTTCGACACTCAATGAAAGAAATGACTCAGTGATTCATCTACCTTAGTGATTCATTAAAAAAGACTGAATCGTTCACAAACGAAACATGTCTACTCCTACAATACAGGTTACTCTGTAGGAGTACAATTACTGACTGTGCACAATGTATTGGCACCCCTTCTACCCCATCCGTCAGTCAAAATGGACCGGATATGAGTTAGTGTGCTGGTTTATTCTCTGTTTTTTTCTCTGAGCCATGACACTAACATCACCTGGTACCCAAGTGGATCAGCTACTGCAGTAGTGGTGTTGTTGTTGTTGTTGTTTTGTTGATGTTGTTTTTCTTTTTAAAACAACTCACACCTAACTATAGGTCTGAGAAACAGAAAATCTTCAACTTGCCATGGATAAAGGGCTGCAGGACAATTAACACAATATTGTACATGGAAAAAAGATGAACTTTGGCTTCTTACTGTATTGCAACAAGGTGAACAACACAAGAGCAATGTGTAATAAATTTCTGTGCTTAAAACATAACTGCCATAAATGATGTAGGCCTATAAATAATGTCAAATTTATAATCATTTTTTAAAATAAAAGCTGATGAATGGCTTTAAAATAGCCGAAATATTATTGTACACAATTACATAATAAGCATAATATTTAAATATTTAGATTATGTATTGTATGAGAACATGAAATTTGTTATTATTATTATTATTATTATTATTATTATTATTATTATTATTTTTATACACTTGAATGGATCACTGCCTTCAAAATGTCTCTGAACCCTTGTGCATGGAGAGAGAAGGTAGATACCTGATGATGTTTTGTTCCTCTTTCCTTCAGGTGGATGATCTGGCCTGGGAAGAGGGATGAAGATCCAGAGAGCGTCCTGTCTGAGCGTCCTGTCCGACAGCTCGGCCTGAGCCACCATCATCTCAGATGAGACGCTCCACTCCACTGCACGAGGATTATGGAGATGTCTCCTGAATATTCACTTTTACCTAATCGTGATCATTCTGTAAACCTGTGCTCAGGTGTCCTCTTCTCTCTCTACCTGTCTCTCTCTCTCAGTCTCTCTCTCTTACTCACACACACACACACACTTTAGTGATGACAGAAGCAGTTCTTGAAGCTTTTTCCAGTCCCAATCCTGAATCGGAGACTTTCTGAGACTGATCGTTCCCCCACCGAGTGGACATTTTCACTAAGGCGATGATTGACCTTTGAATGTTTTTTGTTTTTTTTTTCTTTTCGTTCTGTCTTTCTTTCTGTAATCTGTTTGTTATGTGCACTTGAATGCAATCGTGTAAAGTGTTGTACATGCGACTGCGCGCATGGAAGTAGATGTCTTATATATAAACCCATAAACACTCACATCTTCTCATGATCTCCAAGGAGGAGGAAGAGGAGGAGGAAGAAGAAGAGGAGGAGGAAGAGTAAGAGGAGGAAGAGGAGGACGAAGAGGAGGGGGGAGATGAGGAAGAGGAGGTGATGGCGCTGTGACGAGTTCAGAGCTCAGCGCTGACATTACAGCCTTCCCGTCGCTCTTTCAGCCATGATCACGCCATCGCTAGTCGATCGCACACAGAACCCCAGATCTCTTCATCAGTTATTAACACCCTCATGATCTTATTATTATTATATTTTTCATTTCTTTTTCATTTCATGTTTTGTTGGCCTGATTTTCTTTGCGATTAAGAGCCTTATCCATTTTTTCACATACCTCATGATTGTTTTTTTTAAAGAATCATCCTTTTATTTTTTGCACAGCTGTATTCTACTGTACAGAGACACGTCTTTATGGAAAGATATTGTAAATCACTGGAGTATTTATGGATTTTTATTTATATGTGTTTGAAATTTGTTTATTTATACTACATTGTTTTTTGGTGTGTTTCCTTAATTATTAATTTATTATTGTTTTATTATTTGGAGGTTGATTTCCTCAGAGCAATAGCATGCACATTGTTATAGAGCACAATGATTTCCTCGTCAAACTCAGTCCCTTGATTATTAAATCATGACACGTGTGGATGGATCGTCTGCAAGCACTGAACATTTCTCTCTCTCTCTCTCTCTCTGTCTCTCTCTCTCTCTCACACACACGCACACACACACTGATATGTATAATCAAATCCAAAATCGCCGTCTTGAGTTTCCATTTCAGATTCTCTATGCAATGATCCATTCCGATCGTCATTGCCGCATTTCCACGCAGATGTCACGTCACCTGCGAATACGGTTTTGAACTCGTTTGTATTTATCTTCTTGTATGTATTGAGATTATTATTGAAATTTTTGAATGTTCTATATATATATATTTTTTAATTTAGTCGCATGTTAATTATCGCCCCTCGTTTTTTGGGGACTCTGTTGCCAAAGGGTTAGTCTGTCTTGGACGTCCACCATCTTGTTGCTTGAAGCATGGTTCTGCGTTCTGCCTGCTCGTGTGTAGTAAACTCCTCCCGTCTGCGCGTTTCGCTGTGATCTGGCAACCCGCTTCACTCATGCGCTCATTATGACGTCTCCGAACACACGTCATCCGTTAAAACTCCGCCTTCTTCCGTCATCCAATCAGTGCAGAGTTTGCAGGTTGATCATTGATTGTACAGATATCCAGGATGTCGAAGCTGTAGTGCACTACATAGGGAGCGTGGAGGTGTTTGTTGAGTCCTCAATCCTACTATTACTGAATCCGAAAAGACTTCCTATTCGACAATGAATCGATCACTAAAAGCCTGAGTACACTTTGTAGGGAGTAGAGAAGTGTACGCTAGCTAAATCTCAAAAGGCTCCCTATTTGTAAAAATCCTAGTGCACAACGAAGAGAAGAGTCGTTTAGGGTTAAGGCAGTATTCCATATTGTCATTGCAATAGCAGCTGAATTCAAATATTTGCAAAAACCCTAATGCACTACTTATGAAGGTGTGAGGCATTTGGGATTGAGCCCTTGTGTTAGGTCTTCAAGCCAGTCATACATTAAATCCCTATTTAGCACCAGATTGTAGTTTGTAGATTATAAGTGCCCTAGTGTAGTATGTAGGGAAAAGGGAGGCTTTTGGGATTGAGCCTGGATCTCATCTCCTCATGGCTACACTACCTGAATCCCAAAAAGCTTCATAGTGGACTTTAGACTGATTATAAAAGCCCTAATTCACTACATTTAGGCATTTAGGATTGAGGCTGTACATCATATCTAAAATCCCAGATATCCCCCTGTTCGTTTCTAGATTTGTAGTGCACTACATAAAAGACATTTATATTGTAACTGATGCCATACACAGGCTCTGTTCCAAAATCCTCCCTACTTGTTGCATAGTGCACTCAGGCGTTTATAACCAAACTAGCATGAAAGACACACAGGCTCAATCGCAGACTCCGACTCCTGCCGCGCGCTAGGGCTGTTTCCGCTGGCTAGTGCGCACTACCGAGGGGAAAGAGAGGAATTTGGGACGCATACGCTAGCCAAAAGGCTTCCTGTTTGACAGTAAATTGTAGATAACTGGGTGGTATTTGGGATGGAGCTTTGAAAATCTTTCATTTTATTTTTTGAACAGTGATTGTCAAAATTGTGGGAATGTTTTACATCATCATTACCGTGGAGATGCTCAATAACGAGTGCATGAGCCAGAGCGCTTTGTCACAGAAAAAAAGTGAACACGGAGAGAGATAAACATGCATGACACACATGCACACACACACACACACACACACACACACTGTAAATACACATGATTTTGTACAGCGTTTAAATATCATGAGTGTAAAGGACGGCCGTCTTGTGCATCCTCACGCCGGCCTCGCTGCCAACCTTTTGTGCTTTTTGTGTATAAAAAGGATGATGATGATGATGATGATTGTTATTATGATTATTATTATGATTATGATTATTATTGTTATTATTATGACAAAATTAAGCATCGTATATGTGGCTGGCTCTCAATGACTGTTGATATTGAAACAGTGAAAAAAAATCTGCTCTGTGTAGAATCTCCATATCGTGTAAAAAAAAAAAAGAAAAAAAAAGATAAATATCAAAAGTGGCAAAAAGTTGTCTTGACTTCCATTGTTACTAACTGTACTGGAAGATATTAAAGTGGGCATGTGACTATTTCCACACAACACAACTCCAATTGGATCGAAAAAAAGGAATAAAATATACATAAAATAAAAAAAAAGAACAAGCAAAAGTTTCACTCAGCGTCGTAAGTGCGATGGGCCGAGTGTGAGTCCAGTATCCATTGTGAAACTTTGTGTTCTTTTCAATGTATTCCTGTTCAGAGATAGAGTACACACTGGTGCATCATGTCATGTAATGTGATTATGAAAAATAATGGACCTGCAATTCGTTTCCAAACTGGAACAGAATAAAGAGAAACATGAGAAAAAAATGTTTTTACCTTGGACTTTTTTTTTTTTGCCTTTTGCCTTATATTCAATCTCCAGAAGTGTTAAAACACCTTCACTGGTGCCTGAGACAAAACAAAGCTACAGAACAGCCACATAATAAGCAAGGAATAAAACACTTGGGCACGTGCTATTATGTACTAAAATAATCAGTGACAGGGTAGAGTGATGAAGTGTGGACTTACTGTTACCACCCTGAAGCTGAAGTGGTTTATTCCTCTTATACCACAGCAACTTGCCAATGATTATAACATTTACTTAATTAAAGAACAACTTCATACATTTTAGCTGTTTATAGTTGCATTGTGGAACATCTGCGAAGCAAGTTAGTTCTTGTTCTCACTCACGTTATAGCAGCTATAAACAGTCGTTCCCTCACCAGCCTCTCTTTTCTCTTTCTTGAAGTTAAAAAGCAAAAAAAGCTCGTCATGTTACCAAGAAACCACGAAAAAGCATGAACTCCTCTGTCCTGAAGATGTCAGAAAAGTTACTGCTTTATCTCCGACTGTTACAAAACACTGACACTGGAGACTCCTTCCGTAAATGTTACATAGCCATTTCCTTACACAAAACTTCACCGTATCGACGATTACACAAGTTTTTTTAATCTGTTTATTATTAGTGGAGTGTCTGCAGTACGAGTCCCACTGAATGAGCTGTTACTATGGAAACGATAACATACTAGAACGAGTGCATTAATATGAACGTGTGATGTGCAGCTGCACTACTGTCAGAGCTGCTGTTATAGAAAATGAATCAACACCTTCTGTCCAATGATTGTATTTCATACAAACTGAAGTGCGCTCAGGCTATTCTCTAGACTGACAGGCACAGAGGCCACACCCCTTTCGCTGTAACTGACAGGTACATAGGCCACGCCTCCTTCGGAGAGACTGACAGATACAGATACAGAGACACGAGAGCGTTCTACAGTGAACCACTAGATGTCTGCAGAGAGCCGTTTCACTCCGCAGCAGTCCGTAAAGTCGAGAGCGGCCATGATGAATCTTCCATTTGGCTCCAGCTTCAAGCCTTCAGTCACTGCAATCAATACATTGTGCTTTGCTAATTAAGCTCTGGGTTTTTTCCAGTCACTGGAAGGCTGAATGACCTCAGCAGCTGGTGTACGAGCTGATCTGGGGTCAGCTGGAGGCCCTGACTGCATTCATTATGAAAATGAAAAGCTCTGGCTGAAACTGGTGTACGTTAGTGCTGTACATATTAAAATATGGAGAACCAAACTGCAAGATTCTGAAGCTTGTGGCCAACAAAGTGTACAAACAATATCAGACACTAACTGAGACATGGGCGGAGCTTATCAGGTTTTGAACACCAATATTTTCTCATGCTCATTTAAAAATGGGCTACATTAAAAGCAATTAGTCAGTTATTTGGTAACAGCAAATAATGAAGAACAGAATACAGTGTCTTAGCTGACTACACTGGATAAGTAGTTAACCATTTCACTGAATAAAAATGTGTTAGCTAACCTGTCCACGACTAGCTCTGCCAAGAGGATACGATGCTTGTGCTTAGCCATGTTGTCGCTCTTGCACTTTGCACATAGCTCACATGATTTGATTTGCTTTTTGCTCTTTACTATGTACAGCACTTTGGGCTACTTCATTTGTTCTTTATAAATAAAATGTACTGATTTAGTTTACTTTTTTTTTACATTACCATCGGTTTACTACGTTGTAGTAGTACTGAAAAACTCATCAAATGCAGATTCCATGAACATACTGGATTTTTGTTTATATAGACTTCACACTGTATAAAGTGTTTCAGATTAAAGTGTGAAATTGACTCATTAAACCACACTGATGATGGAACGGCATGCTGATGATGTCATAAGGGGCGATACAACAAGTGACCAATCAGCAGCTTCGCTTCGTCACACACACTCTGTGGAAGTGGTTTAACACTCTGATCCCTCCTCTCCTTTTTCTCTTTCTTTTGTCTTTCATTCTGTATTTCTACCCTCTGTGGTGTCCTTCATGACTCTGCAGTTATTTCAAAAGGTTTTAAATTATAATAAAAAATTATTTTATATACATACACATATATAATGTTTAGATGATCTTGTTAAAAAAAATTCTCCCTCCATTATATTTTAGCTCCAGACACATCACATTTTTTTGCTTCTTTTTTAAATGTATTCATTTGTGTGTGTGTGTGTGTGTGTGTGTGTGTGAGTGTGTGTGTGAGTGTGTATTTTCAAATCTCTGAGGCACGTCTCCCTGCGGCCTCCTACTTCTCCACACAGTCTGACAGTCTGTTACGCTCCACAGAGTCCCAACTCCCTGTCCACACCGCCATCACCCTCTTTCAGCATGACTCTCCTTCCATCACACTCCACACACACACACACACACACACACATCGCTGTGGCCGTGAGAGCTGATGTACAGTGACACAGCATGACTTGGGCAGCGGCTGTCAGATCTGTAGAACTGTCATGAACCTGAAAGGAGGAGTTACTCACACATGAAGAAGGAAACACCAAACACACTAACAACAGCATGGTGTGTGTCACTGATTTACGACTTTAAAGTCGACGAGGGTGATGTAAATGTTCATGTGACTGAACGTAAACGTGACTCAAACCCAAATACTGCAAGTGTGTGTGATATGCAAAATCTTTTTTGTAAAATTAAATGCCTGAGTCTGCAGACAATTGCTAACATGGTTATAACTTTCCTTATATGGTCATAGTTTCCTGTTCCTGTTACCCTGTTGCCATGGTAGTTAATTAGTAACACTTGATGCTTGTTACCCCTCACTAGCTGGTCTATTTAAACCCACATGTTGTCCCACTGTGATAGAGAAGTTAGGTGTGTGTGTTAAAGCTGTGATTCTGAATGTGGCGCTGTGATATAATCAGTGACATGGTCATGGTTTCTGTAAGGAGACGTTTGTGTAATTAACATGTATGGAAGGAGTCTCCAGTGTCAGCGCTTTGTAACAGTCAGAGGTAAAGCTGGAACTTGTTTTGTGATATCTTCAGGACAGAGGAGTTTACACTTCTTTGCAGTTTCTCAGTAACGTGCCTGAAAGAGCAGCTGGTGAGGGAACGACTGTTTCTAGCTGCTATAATGTAAGTTATAACAGGAACTAACTCGTTTCACGGAAGATTAAATGCAACTATAAATGGATAAAAAAAAGTATGACGTGTTGTTCTTTAATAAATTGTAATCTTTGGCAAATTGCTGTGGTGTAAGAGAAATAAAACAGTTAGGGATGTGCTGTAACAGGAGAATAATCAGCTTCAGGGTGGTAACAGTAACTTCGCTTCATCTCACTCACGCAGTGGTTTATTCACGCTTTCGCGTAATCACGCATTAAGTATAAGTTGATGTGATGCACGGCGGGGGCGTTCCCGTTAGAGGCGGTCCCGGTTAAAACAGAACACCCTCCCCCCCTCCACCCCGCTCCTTCTTGAGGCACGCACGCGCGCGCGTCCCCGCGGCCCAATGACAGCGCGAGACCGGAGCGAACGGAGACGCGAGGCGACGCTGACGGAGAAGCGCGCGCCGATGGAGGCCAAGCCGCCGGTATTATAGCAGGTAAAACGGAGATCATCGGATTTCTCGTCCCCGTCCTCCGTGCGTGATGCGTGATGCGTGATGCGCGCGCTTTCCTCTCGCGCTGGTCGCATGCCGGCGCGGTCATCCCGGATGCTGCACGCGCGCTCCGCGGTGCTCAGTCACAGCTGCATTGTCCGCGCGCTTCTACACGATCCACGTTTATGATGATGATGATGATGATGTGTTTTTTTTTTGTTTTTTTTTTAATTATAGGGCCTATATTTGCAGAAAATCAGCGCTTTCGGCTACTTCCGCTCTAAATGATCCGGATGTAGGGTTATGTGACCCGTGCGGAATGGTGTAGTGTGAGGCTCGCGCGATTTATCCGCCTGTAATCCACAGCAGCGCGGTCTCATGTGTGTGTTCTGTAAATTCACCCTGTACAGCATATACATCATCTGTGTGTGTGTGTGTGTGTGTGTGTGTGTGTGTGCGTGTGCGTGTGTGTAAGCCGCATCAGGTGATTTTTATTGGATGGTTGTAGAAATGCAGCCGGTGAACAGAAACGGAAATGGAGTTAAACGACTTAAACGACGACCTTTACATTATTTCAGTGCCGCGTGACGTCACGTGGGTTCTTTAGATCTGCCGAAAGCTTCATTCAGTAACACAGTGACAGGCTGATGGGTCTGGATGGTGGCTGGTGGAGGTCTAGGTGGGGAGGGGAGCTGAGTGTGTGTGTGTGTGTGTGTGTGTGTGTTTCCTGTCTGAAATTAATGGAAATGGACATTGATGGAGATCCAAGGCCCTCACTGGTGTCTGATGTCTATATATAGGCTTATGTACATAAATATAAAGAGCATCATATGTGCCTTCTTTGCTTCTTAAAGCTGTTCAGTGTTCAGAATTTGATTAATCTACATAAATTTACATAAATGCTGTTACGCTACTGCATGTGTGTTATCCTATAAAAATGTACGCAAGGGGAAAAAATACAGATTGTCACTTAGAGTAGAAAGGAATCTTTAAGACTGACATTTTTTGAAATGAATGAATTATTTGCCTTTTTGTTGTTTTGCAATAGATAGATAGATAGATAGATAGATAGACGGAGAGAGAAATTGAGTTCGATAGATTGGAACAGTCATGAATAATGGATAAATGTTGAACAATCTTGCAGGAACTGTGATCTCCAGGCTGGATTTAAATCCCAGATGCACACATCACAGCATGCTCTTATCAGTGCTGTATAATGTGATCATAAGAACACACACACACACACACACACACACACACACACACAGCATATGGCTTCATTTATGGTGCAGTTCACAGCATATATGGTGTGAAATAATATCTCTCAGTTCCAGGATAAATGAATTTCAGCTGAGTCGCCACGTCATCCACACAAGTGCGTTTTAAGAATTGAGACGTCTTTAAATAGTGTAATAAGACACACGATTTATTATTTTAGACATTGATTGCACTGACTTGTTTATTCTGACTTGTTAACCGCGGAAAAGACAACTTGTCTACTACTACTGGTTGAAGTATAAAAATGAATAGTCATGCAAATATCAAAAAAAAAAATTAACTGCAGTTTTAAATTCAGTGCTTTTTTACCATGTGCTACCAGTACTACGTTACCATGACAACGATCATAGCTAACAATTTGTTTTTTCTATAGCGTTCGGTGTAAGGATATATATTTCGTAGGCTAGTGTGTGTGAAATGTTTTCATTAAGGCTGACATGAGAAGAATGAAATAATCACGACGTAACCATAGCAACGATCCTACACCAGAGCTCTAAAACCTGACACGAAGCCTCTAAAAGCTGCTGCTGATCAGTTTGACTGTGTATTGTGTTCTTCAGCATCCACAGCACTGTTATCTCGGACCTTTTAAAATATCACGAGTGCCTCAGAAAGACGATTCGTAGGTATGCAGAAAAAGAACTTGAATCATGATAATACCGTAAGGTCTGTTGGACAGCGTGAATACACCTTCACACCTCTTGAGCATGTTGGTGAAATTATGACTGACCTTGACGGGGCGGTGTGGTCTGTGGGAGGACGGATAGAGTAACGGAGCTCCGGCGTGCAGAGACGTGACATCACGAGCTTCTGCGTTTCAGCTATGTGTAGTGTGGCTTTAAAGGAACATTTCAGCCAAAAACAAAAAGTTCACAGGCTCTTTCTTACCCTCATAGCCTCCAAGATGTGTTGAGTGTCTGTACGTTTGCTTATTTGGTGTGTGATGATTCAGCCATACTGTTTTCACGACGCTAAACTGGTAGCTATACGCGTCCCTTTTTCATAGCACCGATCATAATGTACCAAAGCAAATACTGGCCACATTTAACACAAAGGGGATGTCTTTCAGAAGTAAACCTGACCTAAATTATATCTCCATCTATATCTGTCTCTTGAACATCGTGCATTGTTTCAGGACCCCAGGAATTGTGGGTAATTTACCTTTCTCTTTGCATCGATGGGCTCAGCTGGGGCCGTCCGCCCCCAAATTCAGAGCGCCTGAGTGAGCGGCGCGGAGTGAGACGAGAGATGATGAGAGACAGATAGACAGAGTGAGGGATGAAAATAAAGAGAAGAGTCTCCGTGGGGCTCTGAGGGAGATGTTTAGGATGGAGATGAATGTTTGCTCGATAATAAAAGACGGATTTTCGTGTCAGGATCAGCAGGTGAGCTACAGAACAGAGGCGGAGGATTTAAAATAAAATAGCGCTGAACTGAAATCCATTCTGAACTGCTGGATTTTACTCACTTTATTATGTTGGAGTATAAAAAGCAGTACTGAACTGAGTGGAAAAACGAGCAAAGAGTGGATTCAGTGGAAAGAAAATGACTGAAATGTAAATTTCATGGCAGGATGTCATCAAGGCTACAGTGTTGAGGTAGATATTTAAGCTATTTACGTTCTCTAAGTAACGTTTAGCTCCTGCAGTGACGCCTCTCGGTGTGATTTTAGCTTATTTCACACGTTAATGTATTTAATAATTAATTATATGCTGTAATAATAATGTTACGACTAAGCTATCTATTAATGTTCAGCCTCTCTGTGTAATGCTGATCAACTAGATATATTCAATACCTTACTTTATGGAGCTATTAGCTAGCTAGCTATTTATGTTTGAACATATTCCAGTGATAGTACCTCATTGACAGATAGCTAGCATTTCAACTTCAGTCTTTGAAAAACTTCTCGTCAAGCTCCAATTGGGAATTACGTGATTTTTATGTGATTACAGAAATTTTGGCAGCTTTTTTGACAGTCCTGATTTTTCCAATCAAATCTGAAA
This sequence comes from Pangasianodon hypophthalmus, assembly GCF_027358585.1. NCBI lineage: Eukaryota > Metazoa > Chordata > Actinopteri > Siluriformes > Pangasiidae > Pangasianodon > Pangasianodon hypophthalmus. Next base: position 1,415,672 of record NC_069729.1, read on the forward strand.
CTTAGGCAACTGATTATGTCCCAGTAAATAAAGGCTTAAAATAGCAAATTTTAATTCCTAAAAGGGGCGTGTCCGCTGTGTCTTTCAGTCCCGGTAAGGGAGGCGTGGCTTCTGTGTCTCTCAGTCCGAATGAAGAGGTCTGTCAGTCAGAGTTAAGGAGAATCGACTACTTTTCACATTTAGGCAGACGTGAAGAGACTGAGATTTACGTTTATTGATTTAGCAGGAGCTTTTACCTAAAGTGACTTGGAGTTATTTTCCAGACATTTCAGTCCATTTCTTCAAGCATTAACAGTTATTTTGAACCTGTGTAAGGTCCAGTGGGACTGATCTCTGGTCCAGATCCTGAATAAAGTGGTTGTTCTACTTGTCCCATTACTTCCTTTTACAGCAAATTTATTAATATTATATCGGCTTAGAGAATTTTGCTATGTTTTCACGTAAGCTAACGTTGTGTGGGACGAGTTCTATCACTGTTATAAATCAGTAGTGCTATAAAATTGCTCTGGACTGTGGTTACTGCAGCGAGCTTACCCTTGTGGTGATAAAGCTTGCACACACTCCTCTGAACGAGCCCACAATCGATCTTTGGTCTGGACTCAGTCATTCGGGTCGAGTGTAAAAACGCCTTTCAGAAGTGAAGCAGAATAAAATCTAATCACAGAACTGTGTAGTGGAGGATTATCCTAACAGCCCCCGTGAAAAACACAAAACAGAACATCGAACGCCAGACAGGCCGTGCCTCATCGACTACACCGGGGTACGGGGGGATGAGTTAACCCTTTACATCACCGGTTCAGGGTCTCTGTCAGTCCTGGGATCAGAACCTACAGCCTTCGAGTCTGTGACAAAAGCTAAATTTGGTTAAGATTAGCAGTTGATGCTAAGTGTAATTTTAGTCTTTTCTTAGTAAGTTGCCAACACGTCTGCAGGAAATGTTCAGATTCCTGACGGTTTTGTCTTCCTTCCACTCTCACTGCGTCTTTACATCAGTCAGCTAGCTAGTCTTTAGTCTTGATCATTAGCTAGCTTTCCAAGAGAATTATATCTCCTCCTCCTCATGTCGGAAGAGCAAATTTAATGGTAGCATTCATATTCATATTCACTGTGTGTTATATTCAGCTCACAGCAGGAGAGAGAAAGAGAGTTCCGGACTCACACAAACACACACACACACACACACACACAGAAACACACACATGGTCACAAAAGTGAGGGAGTCCAGGATGTGTCCTCGCTGTCTTTTGGATGTCCGTATAGCCCAGATGACCCGACCATCTGCAGCACTGCAGCGTAAACATATACTTCTCTCTCTCTTCAAAACACACACAAACACACACACATACACACACACACACAAGTGTTTGGTCACAGGACATAGGGGTGAAATCACTTGTACTTTTCTTTCCACAGTTGCCATGGCAATCCTCTTCAGAGCAGCGGCGTCATCACCGTCGTTATCATCACCAGCAGCTTGTGGTTTTAACACACTAAACACACACACACACACACACACATGCATACACACACACACATGCACAAACACACGCACACACACATGTGTAGGTTAGAATCTATTGTGTGTGTGCAGGAGTGTTTATTCTTTCACATGGGTCAAGAGGTGACAGGGATGCAAAGTGTCACACGGAGACCTCAGAGTTTTCTTTGTGTGTGTGTGTGTGTGTGTGTGTGTGTGTGAGTGTGTGAGTGTGTGTGTGAGTGTGTGTGTGAGTGTGTGTGTGAGTGTGTGTGTGAGTGTGTGTGTGAGTGTGTGTGTGCGTGTGTGTGTGTGTGTGAATGTGTGAATCTCCTTGCCAAAGGTGACAAAGCCTGGAGCTTGTGACTCATTCTTTCTCCACATGAAACATGACCACATCCAAGACACTGTGTGTGTGTGTGTGTGTGTGTGTTAATGTGCATTTGTTCGTTTTATCCACACAATTTCCTCTCCTCTGTTGTGATTTGTCACACCTCAGGGCCATGTGCCTCGCTGACTGAGGGTTTGAGCTGTGTTTAAAAGGTTGAAATTTTCCAATATATTATTATTTTTTTTTTTGCAATGTCATGTTGATGTTTCTCAGTAAAGACAAAAGCTAAATTATTAAAGATAAGCAGTTGATGCTAAGTGTAATTTTAGTCTTTTTTTAGTAACTTGCCAACACATCTGCAGGAAATGTTCAGATTCCCCACGGTTTTGTCGTTTCCACTCTCACTGCATCTTTACAGCAGTCAGCTAGCTAGTCGTTAGTCTCGGTCATTAGCTAGCTTTCCAAGAGAATTATATCTCCTCCTCCTCGTGTCAGGAGAACACATTTAATGCACCAAGCATTGCTCACACTACGCTCGCAGCTAGACCAGACTAACATTACCCGCTCAGCGCTTGTGTTCATATTTCTTGGGCTAAAATGTTGCCTCTGTTGTAGGAGCTGTTTTAGATGTTATGTAACTTAGATGTTATGAAATTCCTCAAATGTAACATTCAGAAAAAGTATTGCTAAGCTGCTGTTGTTTGCTGCATAGATGTAAAATTGAGCCAACAACCTTCTGAACCCTCGTTCTCTCTCCATCTCTGCTTTCTTGTTTAATCATTCAGGCTGTGTTGAAGACATGGTAACATCATTTTATACCTGCTGAGATTTTCGAAGGCAGCGTAAATGTGTTCTGTGCATATGTTATTATCCCATAATCCTGTGCATCAACTCTGTGAAACATGTCAAAGAAAGATACTGTATAATATACTTGAGGTTCAGATTGCATTTAAACAAACTCTAACCTGTGAAAAACTCTTCTCCTTATCCCATATGGAAGGCTAGCAAGGCTACAGCTAAGTTGATGGACCAAAGTGTAATCATCTACTAAACTTCACTTAATCTGTCAACCTAATCTGAGATGAAACATGGATCAGCTGGAGATCTTAACACAAGTCTCAGCCTCTTACAGTCAGTGATCATTTTTGCAGCATCATGTGTGAAAGTTATTTCAGAGTTTGAGACAATTAGTGGTTAGTAAACATGGGTGGCGTCTTGCAGTGGCAGGTAAATGACCTCTTCCTGTAAAAGTACCAACAAAAGCTAGAAGTCTGTCTTTCCCTAAATAACTACTGTCTGATTTTCTGTTTCCCCAGGATGCAGTAAGACGCCGTAACGTGTCACAAAGGGGCAGAGACTCTCATCTGGCCACGGCCCCTGATCCTCCCCACAACTCCAGAAGATGTACAGCGGTGCGGCGCGAGGCGTCAGCCATATTGAGGGCAGCCCAGCTCGTTCTCCTCGCCTGCCCCGATCGCCCCGTCTGGGACACCGCAGGGTGACCAGTGCCAGCTCGAGTGCCAAGACTCTGTCCATGGAGAACATCCAGTCTCTAAACGCCGCCTACGCTACGTCAGGCCCCATGTATCTGAGTGAGCATGAGGCTGTGGGCTCCACCGCCACCTACCCCAGAGGCACCATGACGCTGGGACGCGGCGCCAGCCGGGCTGTCTACGGCGGACGCGTTACGGCCATGGGTAGCAGTCCTAATATCGCGTCCGTGGGCCTGGGACCGCACGCCGACCTCCTCTCTTACGGCGAACTGGGCTCTCTGGGCTCACTCGCCCTGCAGCATCACCAGCAGGGGGCACTTCAGGCACAGCTCCGGGACATGCAGCGCGAGAACGACATCCTGCGCCGAGAGCTGGAGCTCAAGGAAAGCAAGCTGGGCTCCTCAGCAAACAGCATCAAGAGCTTCTGGAGCCCTGAGCTGAAGAAGGAGCGCGGAATGAGGAAGGAGGAGGCGGCGCGCACCTCCGTGCTGAAGGAGCAGATGAGGGTGACGCACGAGGAGAATCAGGTCAGCGGCGTATGGGTGTGTTCAAAACTTAGAGTGCTTTATTGGAACTGATCGGCCGTCACGTTAATAATAGCTCCATGGCATGTTTGCTGTCTTCTCTCTGCTTTGTAATGCTGAATCTGCTTTTCATCTGCTCTTCATCTTCAGCTAATATCATCACAGACACACACACACACACACACACACACGGCCCTGCATTGTGTTCTTGTGGTTTTGGGTATTGAACAAGGGAAAACCTTTTTGGAAAGAGACACTGACGATTCACAGGCTCTGTTTACATCCAGAGATTTTCACCAAAATGAACAAACTGTTTGTATTCACACTAAACTCAGCACTCTGTTGAAAATCTGGATTTACGTAAATATTACATTTAATCTGATGCAAACTGGCGTGGATGCGAGCAGCGACATTGTCAATTGGTTTGTCTGGTTCGTTGCAGTCATATGTACAGCGAGTAGAGGGCTGTTAGGAATGGATACAGCACATCAGCCGTGATATTACTGTAAATATTTTTATGTAAATATACAGATGTGTTTTTAAGCAGATACTTCATTTCTCTTCCTGCTCAAAATACATTTCCATTTTGAAAGATATCAGGCTGCAAATTGGATGCGATCAGTTATTTTCCACATCAGTTTATTGCTTATTGCTTATTTTATTTGCGATTATCATGCTGTGTTCAGCCCTCAGTGTGGCTTTGAGCAGGCAAATTTCACTGTCAGAAAAGTTTTTGTCTTCATTAAAATTTTTTTCTATCATACTATAAATAATTTATAGTTATTATTTATATTATTTACAATGATTTATAATCATATACTATATTTTAATATACATATCCTCGTATATATTCACAAGTCTGTGTAACTTTGCTTGGTGAAGTGAACTTAAAGTTTTTAGAAAATAGATCTTAGCTACAGCATATTTACGATTTAAAATAATTAAAGCCTGGTGGACTTTTCGCAGCTCGCAGGGTGAAATCTTAACCATCTTCACCCCATTGTGTGACTCTGAGAGGTCTCAGCAGAGCGCCCTGAGGCTCACCACTCCGAACTTTCATATTCACATTTCCATGACGATGGTTAATGAGCCATACTTCTCCGCTCGACTCTGCAGAAACCAAGGCTAAATGAGATGCTATAATTAACCTCGGCTAACACACACACACACGTTCTCTGATCCATCACTCACACACACCGAGCTGCTTTTAGACACAGGAATGATTCTTACTGAGCGACGGGGAGCATTAGGCCGTGTGATGTAGAGCGAGTCAGACGGCCACATTGTCCTTTTCCTCTCTCTCATTTTGTCTGACTAAAATCAGTCTCAGGTACCTGTGTGTGTGTGTGTGTGTGCGCGCTCATGTGAGCACGCGTGTGTGTGTGTGTAACAGATGACTGGTAGAATGTCAAGGACACAGCAGTGCAGTCTGAAAGACTCTCTCACCCGTCTGCCTCGCTCTTATTCCCCCTCTCTCTATCTCTCTATTTCTGCCCTTTCTATTTTTATCTCTTTCTGTCTCTCTTGTGTCTTTATCTTTTTCTCGCTTTTCCTCTTTCTATTTCCACCTCCTCTCTTTCTGTTCATCTTTCTTCATCTTGTTTTATTCTTTCTTTATCTACATCTCTCTATCTCTATCTTTCTCTTTATCATTGTCTTTCTCTAATTCTCTTTCTTATCATTTCTCTCCCTTTTACTCTCTCGCTTTCTTTTATCTACATCTCTGCTCTTTTTTGTTTCTCTTTCTCCTTTTCTCTGTCCTTCTAACTCTCTCTTTCTCTTACGTAATTCTTTCTGTCTCTTTCTGTCTCTCTCACACTTTATCTTTCTTTTTATGCCTTTTCCTTTCTTTCCATCTTCTGCCTCTCCTCTCTTTCTGTTTCTCTTTCTCTTTTTTCTTTCCTTCTTTCTTTTCTACCTCTCTCTGTCCTTTCTTTATCTTATCCTCTTTCATCTCGTCTCTTTCTAATTCTCTTTCCTTTATACTCTCTCCTTCTGTCTTTCTCTCCTTCTCTCTCTCTTTCTGTCTCTGAGTAATTATGAGCTCTATAATGATTGAGCGTGTTCAGAGGGTATAATGTCCTTCACCGTGTCTGTCTATCCCTGGTGATATCAAGCTGAAGGATGGAAAACTAGAGAGAGAGAGAGAGAGAGAGAGAGAGAGAGGGAGAGGGAAGGAAATCAAAAGAGAAAGGATGAATGTGGAAGTGAGAGTGAATAACAGCAAAGCGTGAAAGTTGAATGTGAGAGAAAAAGCATAAAAAAGAGAGAGAGAGTTAAAGATACAGAGAGAGCGAAGGACTGAAAAAAGACAAAAGAAAGAGTAGGAGTAGGAAGGCAACAGAGAACAAAAGAAAGAGTGTAAATGAGAGAATGATGGAAAGGATGAAAAGAATAAAGATCAGAAAGAATGAAAGCAACAGGCAAGAGAGAGCGAGAGAGAGAGCGAGAGAGAGTATTTTAGCTCCGAGCTCTCAAGGTTAAAATAGGATGCTGTCACCATAGCGCCCATTAAATAAGGACCTGTCTCTCTTTGTGTGTGTGTGTGTGTGTGTGTGTGTGTGTGTGTGTGTGTGTGTGTGTGAGAGAGAGAGAGAGAGAGACAGAGCGAGATTTAGACAGTTAGACAGTAGGAAGTGTGTTCACGTCATTGCTCTATGCTACATTTACCAGCCAAAAGCAGCACCACATCATCTCCAGCCTCCTGATCTGAGCTCAGAGGACGTTTTCATTCCTTACTGTGGAGACAGGATGCAGTCAGACACTTGAGGGTGAATGATTTTTACCTGGTGGGATTGGTGGGATTTACACCGATAACCTTATAATAGTCTCCCATCAAGGTACTAACCGGGGTTGAGTCTTCTTAATATTAATATAATTATGAACTATAACAACTCGAGCTATAAGCGAAGTGAGATCAGTGTGTCAGCGCAGGCCACAATCGCTGCTGTCTTACAAATTTGGGGACACACCTGTCCACGGTGCAAGTGGAAGCCCAGATACCATACTTCCACCCCTCCAATTACACACTTTACTGGATTTACTGTGAGTCCCGCCCATCACAAGGATCTCATCGCAGCTCTTAGATGTTGTAAATGCTGCTGCCAATCATTACTGTATTACTGTAAATGATTATGTCATCTAAGTAAGCGGCGACATATGCGCCGTGCAGGCGGAGTATTCTGTCTGTGAGTCACTGAAACATTGCTGGGGCTCCAAACAAACCAAATGGAAGGGTGACAAATTGGTGTAACATAAAAACAGAGTGGAAAATGCTGTTTTTTTCTCAGGATATTGGAGTTAAGGGGATTTGTCAATATCCCTTGGCTGAAGCCAGTGTTGAATAAAAGTGAGGTGCGCCTAATTGATCGAGCAGTTCATCAGTGCGGGGCATCGTTTATGCTTCAGATTTAGACACAAAGTTGACAAAAACGGACCGAACTGTTGGCCTTGAGCAGACCATGGGGCTGGTCCAGTCACTGCAGGACACCTCCATTACTCGAGCATAGCTTTGAGTTAATCAAGAACCACAGTTTTTTTTGTGTTTGAGTAAACGCTAGGGACAGCTGTGTACAATCACGCCTGCAGGAGTCTATATGAGGTGTGTACAACCACGTAGAGGTGAACACACACCAGAAAATTCCCCTTGCAATGTGGCAACCTGTGCTGTCTGGTAGAGTGAGACGTGGTCTCCACAGGGTACTGGGGTGAATTGGGCTGCCCCAGCTCGGCTACTGTCACCAGAGCCACAGGAACCACCTCTCTCCATGGTTTCAGGGGATTGAGGCGGTATATTTGAAGTGCATCGCCTCTGTCTGTTTGCCTGACCTCGTAATCGACCTCTCCGACATGCTGTGTGAACTCAAAGGGCCCTTGCCACTTCTCGAGTCATGTGGAACTTGATGTGGGTAGTAAAACGAGTACATTACCTCCCAGTGCAAATTCCCATAGCTGAATTCCTGTCGTCGAGACTGCTGTTCTTCGGCCTGATGCAAATTGTCCTGCGTTAGGTGATTCAAGGTCTGGAGTTTTGCTCTCAGGTCCAGAATGTACTGAATTTCGTTTTTGCCATTAGAAGGTCCCTCCTCCCAGTTCTCTCTAATGTTGTCTAAGATACATTGGCGTCTGTACCCGGCCAACAGAAACGGGCTCCAAATACCCAGCAATGGAATTATGATGAGCCACATGGAACAGCAATTCCCTGACGCTCTTTGGTACCAACAATTGGGTCGTTTCTTCCTTGGTTTGAGTGTCCTGCATCACTCGATGTAACCTATCCTTAATAACTGAAAAATATGGGTGGGATAGTGCAGCATTGGAGTGAATATACCTACTATCAATTGCTCTCGAGGGCGTGCCTCAGGGTCTCGTTGCGACTGCTCTGAAGGGAAATCCCTGGGTGGAGTCCATGTCTCCCTGATGTGGAGCTGATGTTAATGGCCCAGAGAGAGAGAGAGAGAGAGAGAGAGAGAGAGGGACAGAGAGTATAATTAATGAACTCATTACAGCAACCGATTTCTTGAAAATGAAACACACACACACTTCTCTCTGAACTTGGTGAAAATTATTATTTTACAAAGACTGAAGTCTCCAGTGTTTAGGGAAGTGTGAGGAAATGCTGCGAAAAATATCCTAACAAGTGACGATGTGTCAACGTGTAGACAAACGTATTTAGTATTTCTCATTACGACTTTATCACCAGAGTTTCTTTTCTAAAAATGACTTCCCAGTTGTCGTGATCGCCAAAAAAAAAGGAATTTCAACAATAAAGCTCAAGTCAGTTTGGTGAGAAATTAAAAAAACTACAAGATAGTAAGAAATGATCATTATTTTGAGTCCAAATTATAAAATATTTATAAATAAGTAAAAATGAAGTAAAATGTATTGAGATAACAAAATTCTGCTTGATTTAAGTGAGTAATAAGTTACTTTCTTAACGTCAGAATTTTATTTGGAATTTTTCCTCAATGGAAGATTTGTGATCAATCGATGGTCATAAAAGGCACTTTGCTTTATGGCTTGTTCTCTCTCTCTCTCTCTCTCTCTCTCTCTCTCTCTCTCTCTCTCTCTCACACACACACACACACTTTCTCTCTCAGCAGGACAGTGATTAGTCAGTCTAAGTGGGCAGCCGTTAGTGGAGATTTTGGCCTCAGGCCTGGATTTGTTGCTCGCACAGTGATTAACTCCGGAATTTATAACAGCTTGAATAAACACACGACTTTCATCACTTAAAAGAAGTTTATTAAAAGTTTATTAAAATTGATTAAACAATGAACATTATTTCTTTATTTATTATTATTATTATTACTATTATTATTATTATTATTATTATTATTATTATTATTATGTACTATAACAACAGTTGTAACAAAGGCTGTAAGAAAAGAGAGTGAGGTTATCCTTGTGTGTGTGGTACATGATTGGCTTCGCTCACACACTTATCTGCATACCTTTAGTGCAGGATTAAAAGTGATATCTGCTTGGAGTCAGGTCTTTAATTATTAAAAATCTTTTTTGTAGGTTTCCACATCCATCTGTAAAATATTAAGTTATTTAAAAAAAAATTGATGCCAAAATATAAGTTACAGTTGGCGAGGTTTAATCTGCTGACTTCACGCGTCACACGTCACATCGTGCCACACAACCCCCGCTGTTTACGATGCTACTGCAATGAAAAAGCGTGACCGAGAAGCGAGAGAGACAAAAGAGAGGAAAGAACAAAAAAGAAAGAAATGAGTAAAGAGAGAGAAAAAAAATTCAATTGTTCTCTTCATTCTGTGTAATGAAGATTTTGTGAACTGTGTGTGTGTAGCTGTAGTTGAAGAATGGGATATTAATAGCATGTGTGTGTGTGTGTGTGTGTGTGTGTGAATGAACTTTAACTAACATTGCAGTTGATCAAGTTGATAACATTGCAGTTGATCTCTAGCATCATCCTGCTGAGAACCGGCTTAACAGTGTGTGTGTGTGTGTGTGTGTGTGTGTGTGTGTGTGTGTGAGAAATAATTATTTCTCTTGCTCTCTTTGAGCCCCTGCTGTTTGCTCCTAGCGTGTTAATGCTAGTCATATGCTGATATTAAATTCTCAGATTGGGATAATAACCTCATCTTTAATATTAGGATATTAAAATGGTTATTAATCTGAGAGTAACACATACACACACACACACACACAGATAAAAACAGTGGAGAGTTTTACACCTTCCCGGTTGGTAATGTGCAGTGTGTGTTGTGTGTAATCGTCTCATCTACACGTCCCTGATTTATACTATAACATTACAAATGGCTGGTTCACTTCCTTATTAAATCATCCCAATGCTTTTTCTCCATGAAACTATTTTAATATTAGGATCTAAGGGTTTTAATGGTCTACTCGTTCTTTGTGCGGTTGAAGATTCAGGAAATTTTGAGTGTGTCATGAATTCCAAGGCTTGAATAAAGTGTGAGTAAAATCTTTCATTTTATTAATTTATCATGATGTCCAACATTAAAACTTTGTCTTTTAGCAGAAGATAATGATACGACTACACAGTCATCCCATTTCCCTTTCTCATTCACTTCTCTTAGTCTGTATTAATGCAGTTAACTAGCTAACTGGTTTGCCTTATGTGATTTTATTACGCTAGCTCCAGTTTTTAATCCTAGTCAATTTTCAGGCCAAAATATGAAACTCCAGAGTGGCACAAAAGAAAAGCGTCATCGATGGCCGGGAGTCTAGAGAGCAAAACTGGCCGTACTGTCTGGGTGGGCGGAGCATACTCTCTCCACCCTGTCAATCACAGTGATACTAGCCAATCGTGGGTGTATCTGTGTATGCAGAAGAGGGTAGATAGCACTTCCCTCCGAGTGTGTTACGTTGCCCTGTGCCTGTGTGCAGCATGAGCAGGAGTGGCTTCACATTAGAGTTTAACTTGCCCTGTGGGTTAGCTAATGAATTAATGATTTTGCACCCCTTGAGAGATTCTAACAGAATATTGGACCGTTTTTGTGCAGATGAAAGAAACATGAAAGGGCGTATTTTAGTGCTTTCCAGTTTCCATGCAGAACGTTACAGATTACAGCAAATATCACAGGCATCCCTGAGGTCCATTAACCCAGTCACAGTGTAAATGATAAACCTTTCAGATCTTTCACACCATCGTCTCCCCACATGACGCAGAACAAACGCCCGCGTGATGACCTAACCGTGTTACTCTGTAGTTTTTAATACTCACAGAACTTTAGTTGAAACATCTGGAACAATCTGACAACTCTTATTTGTTTTTACCGTGCTACTTCCTGTCGCTGGTCAGATCGTATCAAGCTTCTTGTTTTTCAGTAATATTCTAATCTTCCACCTTTGGATAGATTTCTGTGTTTGAGAAATTGCCTGTTAAGGGAGAAAAATGTATTCCCCTTTCACATCATCCTGAAATATACATGTGGAGATAAATGTGATGATGAGTGTGAAATGCACAGGATCGAAATACGCCGTGGTGGCAGTTTCGGGGTGGTGAGGTGTGTTTTAAAGGAGGCAGCTGCCCTCTGTGCCCACATGTAACCATGTGATGTGTGCTCCTGAGTACAAACTTTATGAAAGTACCAGGAAGCATTATAAACCTCTGATGGCTGCTTTATTTTTTCCCTGCGTGGGTGGATGATGATGATGATGATGATGATGCGACGTGTGTGTGATCGGCAGTTACTAAGTGACAAGAGTGAAAAACAGCCTCCCTCGTGTCATCCGTCAGCGGCGGGCGAACAGATGAGCCACCCCATGATGTAAAAGTGCGTGGGTGTGTGTGAACGTGATGAGCATTCACATGTGTAACTGGTCCATATGAACGTCTCAGAATGATGATGTGTGTTGTGCGATATCTTTGTGTGTCTGTGATGCCTGTGTGTGTGTGAGTGTGTGTGGGTGTGTGGGTGTATGTGTGGGTATGTGGTGGTGAGTCATGTGTTAAAGCTGAGCTCAATCTTGCTGTTTCATGACGCTGATGGATGACTGAACTCCATGATTAATTGTTTGTCTTTTATGAAAATGTGTGTGTGTGTGTGTGTGTGTGTGTGTGTGTGTGTGTTGTAGTGTGTGTGTTGAGTATTTCAGCTAATTTTAGGCAGCATACAGAGGACACGCCTCCTTCACTGAAACTGAATAATCATTTACTTATTTATAATCCTATTAATGTAATTCATTCATTCATTTATTCTTTCTTTCTTTCTTTCTTTCTTTCATTTATTGTCAGCAAAACAGTAGAGCTGCTTTTTAAAATTAAATTAAATACATGAAATGATCATTTTATTTTACAAAAAATTGATTATTTTATATAAAAAGAGAAAGAAGAAACATTGGTGGACAGAAACATTAATATCCAATCAGCTACATGTTAAAGTGAATAACGTTAGAGTCAGTGTTTAAAAAAAATCATTAATAATACTTACGATATCTCAGAAAAATGTACTGAGGCATAATTTATCACACTAATAATATGATAATAGGAACATCATATTGCAGTTGGGGTGTAAACCTCAGGCATCCACATGATACGATACGATTTTGATTCTTTAGCCAATGAATCGATATTTGACGATACCACTGAATCTGCTACGATACGATACAGTAGGTACGATATAACTGATACAATACGATAAGCTATGATACTGAATCAGAATCAGAATCACCTTTATTGGCTAGTACTGTGGGTTTACATGTACAAGGAATTTGTCTTGATGTACTGGTGCTTTGTAATAACGCAGTAATACAGTTTGATTCATAAGGCAACGGTTTTTGCTTTATCGATATTCGGTATTTGTTGAAATCATTGAATCTGCTACGATACGATTCTTAAGACAATGATTCGGTATTTGATGATAGCACTGAATCTGCCAGACTGACCTAGATCTCATCAATGGATTTTTATGGGCAGGCGCTGTACGGAGATTCTGCTTTTTATATTCAGTTCAAGTCCGAACCCTTGCATTACAGATAAAGCGTGGAAGAGCAGATGGATTCAAAGCGTGAGCCGTGCACGAGGGCGGACTGGCGCAGCAGCCGTGAGTCACACTCCGCTGCAAAGAGCATCTGCTGGAGCTGACAATGTATGCAGCGTGCTTACACACACACGCACACACACACTCTCAATTTCAGTGTGTGTGTGTGTGTGTACAATCAGGACCAGACATCTTTGCTGAAAGAGCTGGTGTTTATTTAAAATTCCGAGGGGAAAAGTAGTACTATCACTAAAACACTAGTGTCACTAAAACGCCGAGGCACACGGCAGCGCTGGATCAGTGTGAGGGAGGGCTGCTTTACACACACTTTAAGACTGCTGAATCACTGGCAACACCACCTGAGGGAGGGATACTCCGACCTGAACACACTCCAACACACTCAACTGTGTGTGTGTGTGTGTGTGTGTGTGTGAGAGAGAGAGAGAGAGTGAATGATCATTTGGATTGTAATTATGCAAATGGATTTATTGGACTGTTTCCTCCCATTCATTTCACTCTCAGGACAACTATTGATCAAGAGAGAGAGAGAGAGAGAGAAAGAGAGAGGGAAAGGTACTGTAAACTTCCTGACTGGGAGAAATACAATCTTTTGATAGCTCTATGGTTTGCGGGGGGATTTGGGGGGGGGGGGGGGTGTTGTTTGTGAGATAGAGGAGAATGAGAGTTTTACCTTAATTATCCGCTTCGTGTGTGTGTGTGTGTGTGTGTGTGCGCTACTGCCTGATTGTCTGTGGGAAAAATCACACGTCCATACAACGCTAAGAAAATAATAAAATAATCATTTTGTGTGTGTGTGTGTGTGTGTGTGTGTGTGTGTGTGTGTGTGTGTGTGTGCACAGTGAGGGCCGCTGATTCCCCACAGCTCTGTTAGATTAGATCAGAGTTAATTAGCATGCAGAGATGAGAGGCACACCGGGAGTCGCTCTCTCGGTCCGAAAGCGTTCCACATTTTAATGAGAGTGTACTCTTTCTCAAACACTCCTTTATCCACTTCACTTTATCACTCTAACCTTATCACTTATAGATGGCACAACTGCATGGGCAACATGCTATTTCTTTGTTCATTAATATTATGTATATGTAATATGTAATCTTATATGGGGTTAATGTAATAAATATATATATATATATATATATATATATATGGGGTTTTATGGCAACCACCAGGTGCTTAGGAGGGAAAAAAAGCTGTCGCTTGAAACAACAAAATATTCAAGGTACTTGCATGGTGTAAAAGGGCTTTATTAAATTGGGCTAAATCATAAAATCATTAAAAAATCATTGATCAACTCGTTTCGGCTTAACACAGCTTTCCTCAGGATACACATCCATTGTCCACAAAAGCACTCTTTTAATTGTTTGCAATCAGTAGAACATGAACGCAGCTGGTTATCGAGTGGGAGTGGCTATAACCAACCAACTCACACACTAATGAAACATTGTAATAAAAAAGATATGTTGATAATTACTACAAGAATGGTAAAAAATCAATTTCCTCATTAACACCAGGTAACTTCGTACCCTAAAGTGTATAAATCCAAAAAGTCTCACGTTGTAAAAGACGTTTTAATTTATTCCCACCTCGTTTAGTACATGGAATAGATTCAATTCCAATCACTTTCAGGGAGCCATCACTGCCAAGACCCACCTCATTATAATGCCTTGCCATTGGATACACCACATTTTTAGTGCGAAAAGCATATTTATGTTCGTCCACTTTTCAATCTCCACTGCTGTCGCTTGTCTGTTTTAGTTAAAATGAAAAGTTTACATGCACACTTTCTTATTAATTACTGTAAGAAACTCCCACAATTTCCCCCCAGTTTTCCTGGAATGGACTTTTAAAACATTTATAATATAAAAAAATGAACATGTCAGTTCTATAATTTATAATAACTAAAAAAAATAGACTAGACTTAAAGGAAAAATAAAGAAAATGCACTGTGAGGAATAGTGATGTTTCAATAAGTAAACAAAAAAATGGTATATTTTGTAGTATGTGCTTTTTTAATATGAAGTCAAACCAGTGTGTCGTTTTTAAGAAATATGAAAGCAAACTTCAAATTAGAGAGGTTTATAAAGAATGGAAAAATAACAGAAAAATGAGCAATCAGTGTAATACCCATTCAGCATACAGGTATATCAAAGACGACACTCAGATCTTACAGGTGTCCCAGGGTCACAGGGGGCGGAGCTTAGGCACAACTGGAGCAGGCGATGGCTAACTGACCTGAGAGAATATATAGACTCCTGGAAAAATAGATCCCTGGGAATATAGGAGCCTGTAAACATCGGAACCTGGGAACACAGGATGCTCGGTAAACTGATACGTCGTGTAAATACAAGCAGGACCATGTACTTAAACTGCTACTTGTACTTGTGATGATGTCTTAAGGTCATGTTGTGATTAGATATTCATTTAAAAAAAAAAAAGTTATTTAAATTGAAGCCATGGTTGTTTCAATGACGCCTTGACAAAGTCAGGACCTGTGTATGGAAAAACTGGAAATTATTTATTGTGTGTGTGTGTGACATTGTTCACAGAGTTTAGGTGATTTTCAACAACATGTAATATTTATTCAGAGTCATTTTAAAATCTGTCTTACTAGAGGCTAGTGGTTCTGCAAGAATCATTTATCTGTGTGTGTGTAAACTGTGTAGTGATAAGTAACACCAAACTGCATGGAACAGGCTGAAGACACACACACACACACACACACACACACACACACACACACACACAGATTCTCACTCTGCTGCTCCCTGCTGGTCAAATCTGAACACTGCACTGAGGTTGTGTGATGCTGCGTCGCCTCCTGCTGGACGAACTACACACTGCGTTACACACTGCGTTACACACTGCGTTACACACTGCGTTACACACCATGACATTAACTATATATAAATGTCCTGTGTCTTGTCTCTTTCCAAAAAAAGGGTTGATGGATTTTAATCTTATTCAACATCTTTAATATAAATCACTGCGAGACACTGTGGGGTTGCAACAACATATTATTACTCAAAGGAGCGAAACCTCAGTTTTGAGAACTGTTACCCTTCCCCAGAAGGGCTAGAGGTTTGCTCTCACATGACACGTGTTTGGTGATTGACTTTTGATTCGTTTGCTTCTTAAATTTTACACAGAAATAATTATATATTTGCTATTTATATGAAAGCTCCATAATCTTATAAAAAAAGATTATTGATATGGCAGAGGACTGCAATACGCAAATAAGCCCTAAATACAATCATTTTAAGATCATTACTTGTCACGCTCTACAAGATCCCAATAAAATCTCATCCCAATTTCCGACATCAGGTCTATTTCAGATTACATGAAGATCCTGTAACTCAGGATTAAAGAAAATAATATTCTTACGTTGTGTTTACGTCATCGATCAGCATGATCCAGAAATCAGCTTGTGCAGAAAAAGAGGCGCTTTAACACAAACTAACACAAAGTGAGCTTGAGATTATTTTCCCTGTCCATTAGCACGTTATATTTACTGCCCCTGAATTTGCCGTTATCCTGTTGGTGGATTTTAGACGAGTGTCAAAGCAGAGCTCGTAGGATTTTAATCAGAAATTTGTCGTCAGCCATGTTTGGTCACATGATGTGTTCTAAGATCACTGATCTCTCCTCACGACCAAACTGTTGTCTTACGATGTGCTTTTTTTCTTGGTGACAGCAAAACCGTACAGTGTAAACCTGGCTTTAGTGTGTGGACTTTTAGTTCTGTTAATTATAATTATAAGATACAGTTTAATCACAATGCGATCTATTGGGTCATATCGTGCAGCCTGTAACACACACGCTTCTCTCTGTCCTCACTGTGTGTCGTGATTTTCTGCTCTGACGCTCTTCACACTCTCCATTTTTCCCATCAGCACCTGCTGGACGCTCGCAGGACAAAGGTGTGTTACACTGCTCGCATAACACTGCTCTGGCTGTGTGTGTGTTTGTGTGAAGCGTTAAACTGTGCGTCTGTACAGTGTGTGTGTATGTGTGTATGTGTGTGTGGGTGTTTGCTGCATGCTCCATGTGTTCGCCTAAAACTCTCACTCTTCTTAACTTGCTGAAAACTGATCCTGGATCAGTATTTCAGTAAAACTGAAGGCTCCCACTGTTTCCTCTTCTGTCCCATCCACAACCCTTTTCCCATCATGCCCTGGTACAAATTCCTGCTTGGTGTTTTTTTTTATCTGTCCCATCTCTCAGAAGCACAGTGGAAATAATTTATTAGGTACGCTTTTCTAGTATCTGATAGACTGGAAACTCTAGGCAGAAACACTGAAGCTGAAAAAGCACAGAGAAGTGGAATGATGTAGAAAAACTGGGATAGATTTTGTAATTTAAAAGAAAGGCGCTGACTGATGAGCTGGACAAGGCAAGACTGTACGGGCAATTATATCAAATCCATTATCTCTAGGAGAAGTGAAAACAAGCAAATAATGATCTAAGTAAAAGCAAAAAAACAAACAAACAAACAAAAAAACCCCGAACACTGAATCGATCCGAGAGCATTTGAAATGCTACAGCATAATTATCTAAATAAGATGAAAAGCCCTGAGTGAAAAAGCAGGGAAAATTAAAGACTGGAATGAAAGAAAAAAAATAAGGATGAAGGTCATGGTAAAGATCATGGTAAAAAAGAGAAAAATGTTAAAATATGTTTAAATATAGTTAAAATGAAAAAGAACAGAGTCTGGATGTGGATAAGCTGAAAAAGAAATAAAGATCTGAGACTGAAATAGTACAAAATAATGAAGATGTAAGGTGAAAGAGCACAGAAATACAGTATGTGAGCTAGAAAAAATGTAATAATTCAGATAAAAGCACAGAATAATGAGTTCAGTAAAATGAAGTATATATAGATAATAATGATGATCTATCATCTGTAAGAGCAGATAAAAATTTCATTATCTAATTTAAATAAAGAGCAGGGAAGATTAATCTAAACTACGCAAAAAGTGATGAATGATGCTTTTTTTATAGATACGGTGGCTTTCTCACTCTCCGGGTTGCTTTTCGCTTCAAACGACAGAAAAGGCAAAAGCAAGAGTGAGGACGCGAGAGATGGAATGATATGGATGATGTGGAAGAGCAGAGCTGAAAGCAGGACGGCTGCACATGCTCCACTTTCAGCTCTTACGTTTGTCTTATATATTTAGTACTTTTGCCAAAGGCCCTAATTGCACTACATAGATTAAGTGACGCCATTAAAAGTCTACGTTCTCATTAGCGGATGTAGCATGTGGGTTCCTTCAGGTGGTAATTTAGCCAGGATTCCTAAGAGACAGGTCTAACATCACACCTCCAGTCCAGTGATAGATACAATTTCCCTCTTGAGCTGTGAAAGTCATGAATACAAAATATTCCAGTTAATGATGTGCTAAAGGGATTTAATGTCCAATAAAAAAATAAATTAAAAAATAATTGAAAAAATAAAATTGAAAAAACTTTTTTTCACACCTGAATAATAACATGAATGTTTCATGTGACTAATATAAATGTATTATTTATTTATTTTTACTTTTATTCATCATTATTGTATTAGAAGGATTAAATGCCTCATTTTTTCCACTGGTCCTAAAACCAGTGGTGTTAATGTACGTCTCTGCCTTCCTCTAGCATCTTCAGATGACCATTCAGGCTCTTCAGGATGAGCTGAGGACACAGCGTGACCTGAACCACCTCCTGCAGCAGGAAAGCAACTCCAGACCTGCTGGAGCCGAACACTTCACCACCATCGAGCTGACCGAAGAGAACTTCCGCCGCCTGCAGGCCGAACACGACCGCCAGGCCAAGGAGCTCTTCCTTCTGAGGAAGACTCTGGAGGAGATGGAGCTGAGGATTGAGACGCAGAAGCAGACGCTTGGCGCCAGGGACGAGTCCATCAAGAAGCTGCTGGAGATGCTGCAGAGCAAAGGGCTCCCCCCGGTCACTGGTAGAACCACGGACGAGGAGGAGCAGGACAGGGCGAGACGAATCGCAGAGGCTGAGGCTCAGCTAGGCCACCTCGAGGTCATACTGGACCAGAAGGAGAAAGAGAACCTTCATCTGAGAGAGGTGCACTCACCTGACACACATGCATGATCATTTACCTGTTACGAAGGAGAATAATTACCTAACGCAGGTGTGTGATCTGTTATGAAGGAGAATAATTACCTGACACGGGTGTGTGATCTGTTACGAAGGAGAATAATTACCTGACACAGGTGTGTGATCTGTTACGAAGGAGAATAATTACCTGACGCGGGTGTGTGATCTGTTACGAAGGAGAATAATTACCTGACACAGGTGTGTGATCTGTTACGAAGGGGAATAATTACCTGACGCGGGTGTGTGATCTGTTACGAAGGAGAATAATTACCTGACGCGGGTGTGTGATCTGTTACGAAGGGGAATAATTACCTGACGCGGGTGTGTGATCTGTTACGAAGGAGAATAATTACCTGACACGGGTGTGTGATCTGTTACGAAGGAGAATAATTACCTGACACAGGTGTGTGATCTGTTACGAAGGAGAATAATTACCTGACACAGGTGTGTGATCTGTTACGAAGGAGAATAATTACCTGACACAGGTGTGTGATCTGTTACGAAGGAGAATAATTACCTGACACAGGTGTGTGATCTGTTACGAAGGAGAATAATTACCTGACACAGGTGTGTGATCTGTTACGAAGGGGAATAATTACCTGAAGCGGGTGTGTGATCTGTTACGAAGGAGAATAATTACCTGAAGCGGGTGTGTGATCTGTTACGAAGGGGAATAATTACCTGACACAGGTGTGTGATCTGTTACGAAGGAGAATAATTACCTGAAGCGGGTGTGTGATCTGTTACGAAGGAGAATAATTACCTGAAGCGGGTGTGTGATCTGTTACGAAGGGGAATAATTACCTGACGCGGGTGTGTGATCTGTTACGAAGGGGAATAATTACCTGACACAGGTGTGTGATCTGTTACGAAGGAGAATAATTACCTGACACAGGTGTGTGATCTGTTACGAAGGGGAATAATTACCTGACGCGGGTGTGTGATCTGTTACGAAGGAGAATAATTACCTGACACGGGTGTGTGATCTGTTACGAAGGGGAATAATTACCTGACACGGGTGTGTGATCTGTTACGAAGGGGAATAATTACCTGACGCGGGTGTGTGATCTGTTACGAAGGAGAATAATTACCTGACACAGGTGTGTGATCTGTTACGAAGGAGAATAATTACCTGACACAGGTGTGTGATCTGTTACGAAGGAGAATAATTACCTGACACAGGTGTGTGATCTGTTACGAAGGAGAATAATTACCTGACACAGGTGTGTGATCTGTTACGAAGGAGAATAATTACCTGACACAGGTGTGTGATCTGTTACGAAGGGGAATAATTACCTGAAGCGGGTGTGTGATCTGTTACGAAGGAGAATAATTACCTGAAGCGGGTGTGTGATCTGTTACGAAGGGGAATAATTACCTGACACAGGTGTGTGATCTGTTACGAAGGAGAATAATTACCTGAAGCGGGTGTGTGATCTGTTACGAAGGAGAATAATTACCTGAAGCGGGTGTGTGATCTGTTACGAAGGGGAATAATTACCTGACGCGGGTGTGTGATCTGTTACGAAGGGGAATAATTACCTGACACAGGTGTGTGATCTGTTACGAAGGAGAATAATTACCTGACACAGGTGTGTGATCTGTTACGAAGGGGAATAATTACCTGACGCGGGTGTGTGATCTGTTACGAAGGAGAATAATTACCTGACACGGGTGTGTGATCTGTTACGAAGGGGAATAATTACCTGACACGGGTGTGTGATCTGTTACGAAGGGGAATAATTACCTGACGCGGGTGTGTGATCTGTTACGAAGGAGAATAATTACCTGACACGGGTGTGTGATCTGTTACGAAGGAGAATAATTACCTGACGCGGGTGTGTGATCTGTTACGAAGGAGAATAATTACCTGACACGGGAGTGTGATCTGTTACGAAGGAGAATAATTACCTGACACAGGTGTGTGATCTGTTACGAAGGAGAATAATTACCTGACACAGGTGTGTGATCTGTTACGAAGGAGAATAATTACCTGAAGCGGGTGTGTGATCTGTTACGAAGGAGAATAATTACCTGAGGCGGGTGTGTGATCTGTTACGAAGGAGAATAATTACCTGAAGCGGGTGAATAATTACCTGACGCGGGTGTGTGATCTGTTACGAAGGGGAATAATTACCTGACGCAGGTGTGTGATCTGTTATGAAGGAGAATAATTACCTGAAGCGGGTGAATAATTACCTGACGCAGGTGTGTGATCTGTTATGAAGGGGAATAATTACCTGACACGGGAGTGTATAGTCATACTGTGGCTATGAAGGCTGGTTTAGACTTTGTCAGAACAGGTTTCAGAAAGCCTGGAATGGAATAATTTTTTTTTCAAAACAGTAGAAGGTTTCTTAGCTATTTAAGATGTCAATTAAACAAGGGGGCGGGGCAGTAAACAGGAAGTAGTTACTGGTGACAGGATGCATTTTAGTGTTGTCTTTTTAAGTAAAATGGTGGTACGCTTAGAAAGCAACAGCCTCCGTAATCTACATCCAGGACTGATGTTCTAACGTCTTTGTAGTCAGGAATTATACGTTGTATGTTACATGAGGGTTCAAACACATTCACATGTTTCTGTGTAGGACAAAACTTTTCCTAAATTTAATTTCTGGATGGGAAGAGGGGCCTTGTTTTCCTGTGAACATTGGGTGGTTGGCTTCGTCTTGATCACAGGAAGCATGTGTTCGCCTTCACCACCCTGGATCGGTAACTAAATTGGGCAAAATTCAGGTTGGGGTGGAAAAAAAACAAGGTTCTGGCCCAGTGACCAGGAAGTTCACAGTTGGAAGGCTTTTCTGCTCCTAGAGGTACACACAGGACTGTTTTTATATTCCCAATCCTGCGGAAACTGTTGACTGATCCCACCCACTACTGCAGTTATTAGTGTTATACTAGTAATGCATTTACTCCTGCGACTTTTTCACTGGGTCCTATGGGATCCCAGTCACGATGCAGTCCTCAATCTGCAACCATCAACAGCTCATCTGAATCGTTTTTTTTCTGATTCGGAAGTGGTTTTATATCAGCGCATCTCCAAAATGAATAAATGTAACATTCGTAGTGTTTCCTGACTCCTGCCCTTTATTTTCAGGAGCTTCACCGAAGAAACCAGCTGCACCAGGACCCGAGCAAGACCAAAGCCCTGCAAACGATCATAGAGATGAAGGTATGAGTGAAGCTAAAGTTTGTAAAATAAACTGAAAACCCTCATCACCTCATCAAAGAGTCATGAGATGCGTAATTTAATAATGAACAAATGAAATTATTATTGTTACATGAACAAATGAAATTATAAGGGGAGAGTGGCAAAGAAACAGAAGGAAGAAGAGGATAAGGCTCTGTGGGATGCTTAGATGAAAGACCAAGTGTGTGTGTGTGTGTGTGTGTGTGTGTGTGTGTGTGTATACTTGGCTACACTAGGCTGCCACCTCCTTGCCAGCAGGGCCATTACACACACTTCTAAAAATAAAGCATGACCTCATGCAGCTCCTTTACACACACACACACACACACACACACACACACACACCCTTTAGGACCTTCGTGATTGGACTCCCCCAGAGTAATAATACCCAGAATGCTCCACTGCAGCACCCACGTGATACCAGAATGAGGCCCATATGACCAACTGGTTCCCTCTCCAATCTCATGCCATCCAATCACCACTCGTTAACTCGCCTACTCCCTCCTAGTAAACTCCCATCATGCATCAGTCTCCCGTAGCACACACTCTCTCCTCTCTCTCATCCTCCTGCCATTGGTGGAGGACTGATGCTGTTACCATGGGAACAGGAGCGGGTTGTTTACAACGGTGAAACCACTAACATAGGCGTGTGTGTGTGTGTGTGTGTGTGTGTGTGTGAGAGAGAGAGAGAGCGAGAGAGAGAGTGAGAGAGAGAGAGAAGGGGAAAGGAGAGCCGAGACGAGAGGAAGGGCAGGGATGCTGATGCTGATCATTTGCACGTAAAGGGTACAGTGCAGAACATTTTTTTTTTCTCCTTTGAATATATTTGCGGTTTGTTTGTAAATACAGCGTGCGCAGATGAAACGCTTGCTTTAATGAAATTGAAATGAAACTGTAGCAACAGCATGGGCCTTCTAAATGCATGAGGGTTTGGCCAAGCTGTGTGCTTCTCTCAAAAACGCTCAAAAAACAGGTAGCCAGATGGATTGCGTATTAAACTAAAGGAAGCTCCCTAGGTAGGCAGCATTTTTGGGCATCATTTGCACCTACATTGAAAGATGATTGAAATATGTTACCTTTGAAAGAAGCTTGGTTCCAGATGGCTGTGCCTTCAGAGGTACCGTATTTTGCTCTGTATTTCAACGCAAAGTTGTGTGCAACTTCCCTGATGTAGCCAATCCCATAATTCTCTTCACCACACCACATTTGCATGAAAGTTTTGTGGATCAAACTGTCTCTCTGAATTTACAATTACAAGTATGCAGAATGCTTGTCTGTTAGCTACCAGTCGTGTGTATTCTCGTGCGTTGCTAGACGTTGTTGTGCTTTTTAAATGAACCAGCTTGCATAACACAATCTCAATAACTTTCTGGTTAGCCTTAGTTAGCCATGCTGTACTTCAATCAGGAGTTCAGTCATGAACCACTAAACCACTTCCAGACTAATAACCTGTTTAAAAGTGTGCAGGAGTAAAGTAATGAAGGTATGTACTGTGATAATATTGCCGAGGTTAAATATCTCAACAATGATCAGTACTAACCAAATTGTGATATGTGAGAGGAAGTGAACAAGTGAACGAGTGATAGGGAGTGAGAAAGGATGCTCTCTTTCAGAGTTCTCTGTGGGAATGTGAAACGGGCCACGGCTAATCTGAAAGGCTTGCTATTATTTATTTAAAAAGCCGAGAAGCATGCTGTTGCAGTTTTGCAGTCCGAGAATGAACCACACACACCCCACAGACTTCTCTCTCTCTCTTCTCTCTCTCTCTCCTCTCTCTCTCTCCTCTCTCTCTCTATCTCTCTGTTCTGTTCTGTTCTGTATCTCTCTTATCTGCAACCGGATGCGTGTCCAGTTCAACTGAACAGCGCTTAGATGCCACTCCATTAGCATGACAGGAACAGGATTCTGCACTGCAGCTCTTCTCTTTCCTGCACAACACCCACGGCTTCTCTCTCTTTCCCTCTCTCTCTCTTTCCCTCTCTCTCTCTCTCTCTCTCTCTCTCTTCGTCTCTCTGGGTTTCTTGTTTTTCACTCTGATATCGTTTGAGTAGTCCATGAAAGCACTAGTGCATTAGTCCACCAGCATGGAGCCAAGTGCTGCTAATTTCTCATCCAAACTCTTCCTCCAGGATACGAAGATTGCGTCTCTGGAGCGGAACATCCGAGACCTGGAGGACGAGATTCAGATGCTGAAGGCCAACGGCCTGCTGAGCACCGAAGACCGCGAGGAAGAAATCAAACAGATGGAGGTGTACAAGAACCACTCCAAATTCATGAAGACCAAGGTAAAGCAGCTCTACGCCTGCTACCTGCTGCTGCTGCTGCTGCTGAGATTTCTTCTGCTTTAGCAAGAGAACAAAGAGAACTCGATGTCGTGGGGTTTTGAGGCTTGTTGTTTGTTCTAGAGAATGGTTTTGATTTCTCTAACACAGTATGTGTGTGTGTGTGTGTGTGTGTGCACACTAATAAGACCACCAGTATCTGAATTCAGCAATTACTGGTTGAGTTCTGGATCCTGATTGGTCAGAAGGTGTTGATTAATTTCCTATAACAGCAGCTCTGACAGTAGTGCAGCTGCAGCTCACAGGTTTATATTAATGCACTCGTTCTGATAAGTTATCGTTTCTATAGTAACAGCTCATTGACAGGGACCTGTACAGCGGATGCTAGAAAACGGTCATTGATACGGTGACATTTTCTGTAAGGAGACGTTTATTTAACATTTATGGAAGGAGTCTCCAGTGTCAGCGCTTTGTAACAGTCAGAGGTAAGCTGTAAGGACAGAGGAGTTTGAGCTTTGCAGTTTCTTGCTATCATGACAAGCAGAGGTTTTTTTTGTCTTATTAACTTCAAGAAAGAGAAAAAAGTGACGCTGGAGAGGGAACAACTGTTTATAGCTTCTATAACGTAAGTGAGAACAGGAACTGATTTAACGTTAAATGTAACTACAAATGAATAAAAAGTACTGCATTTTAAGCGAACAGTTCATTAATGATAGAAAGCCCTGCCGCGTAATGAATAGTGAGCGTGTGTTTAATGGGAGCAGAGCTGCACTGATGATGGATGCGAGTTCATTTACTGCACCGTTCCTGCATCAGGGTGTCATCTGCAGTCAGGGTGAGAGGCACGTCGAAACACAAACACGCCATAGCACGTTAACACGTCTTCAATATTAGTCCTCTATGTTCGTTAAATACCATCTGTCATCTGTAACGTTCCGAAATCCCATCTTAGTGTTTGTTGCATTTTAATGTTTGTCCCTGTTTGCAGTTGATTCATGATTCACGATTCACAATTCACAAATCGTGATTCATGATTCATGATTCATAAAGCCATTTTTCTGATGACCATTATGCAAATTAATTGATGCAACAAATAAAGTGACACCTCCTTATTATAGGCTGTGTGTTTAGTGTATTTACTGTGATTAGTGTGCTTGATGTGTTTAACGTTCAGGATATAAACATGGAGGAAAAACAACCGAAGTTTCACCTTTGACCTTATATTTATATTAGTACAGTTGAATACATACATGTTAAACAAAAACACCATGGTGATATGTATAATATGTATATATATATATATATATATATATATATATATATATATATATATATATATATATATATATATATATATTATAAATATATATATTTTAATTAAATAATGATGTGACACTTTTTGTCCATTTGTAGTTCCATTTAATGTTTCGTCTGGGAAATGAGTCGGCTCTGTTGTAATTTAAATTAAAGCATTTCGTAAATTTTCTTTAATTATATTTACTTTAATGCATGTTAATTAAAGCAGTAAATAATATATAATTAGTTACTAAATTCTTACCCAGTGCTCACATTTGCCAGGTTTGTGTCCTCTGGGCTATTAATTACTTTCCTGCGACGAGGTGGTTGATTATTTTGGATTATTGGCTAATAAATTATTATTTTCCAATGACACCATGTCCCAGAGTGTTTTATTCCTCTTATACCACAGCAATTAATTTATAATACAGAATATATAATTACATAAAAAGCTATCATTTATTTTAATGTTAAGTATTTCTGTTGATAATGTTACCATTAGATTAACAATTGAAAAAAAATTACTTTAAGCATTATTTTTTTACTTGTTATTATTTTTTTAATTTTCTTTTAATTGCTTAATTGCTGCTTTCACTTCTAGGTAAATGAGTTTTATACACTTTAGACCTAATTTATTGTTTTCTCTTCAGATTGATCAGCTGAAGCAGGAGCTGTCGAAGAAGGAGTCAGAGCTGCTGGCTCTGCAGACGAAGCTCGAGACTCTGAACAATCAGAACTCAGACTGCAAGCAGCACATCGAGGTTCTCAAAGAGTCTCTGACGGCCAAAGAGCAGCGAGCTGCTATCCTGCAGACTGAGGTCTCACACACACACACACACACACACACACACACACTATTATTATTCTTTAGTTACAGTGTATTCTCAGAGGACTTGTTGCACATTTCTAGCAGTGTGCTGTGTAGAGGGATATTATGGGATGTGGGTGATGGTGGTGTGTGTGGTGGTGCAGGTGGACGCCCTGCGGCTGCGTCTCGAGGAAAAGGAGTCCTTCCTCAATAAGAAGAGTAAGCAGCTGCAGGACTTGACTGAGGAGAAAGGCACACTCGCTGGGGAGATCCGCGACATGAAGGACATGCTGGAGGTCAAAGAGCGCAAGATCAATGTGCTGCAGAAGAAGGTACGTCCCCTGGGATGGGAATTAAAGAAGGAATTTGCTAGCTGTGCCTACACAAGAACCTGCGTGTGTTAAATCTCTCTCTTTCTCTTTTTCTCTGTTTCTGTCTCAGATTGAGAACCTGCAGGAGCAGCTGCGAGATAAAGATAAACAACTGGGGAACCTGAAGGACCGAGTGAAGTCCCTGCAGACCGACTCGACCAACACGGACACGGCGCTTGCCACACTGGAGGAGGCTCTGTCCGAGAAGGTGAACTGCTGCTGGAGTAGTCTCGATAAAGGCGTGGCCTTTGTGTCAGTCTCAGTGAAGGAGGTGTGGTCTCAGTGCCTGCCAGTTACAGAGAATAAAAATCAGGCTTATTTATGAAAATATCTGTTTAAGCCAGCTTCTCCACGTGTTATGTCGAGAAGCGTGTAAATAGTGAACAGACTGAATAACTGGCTCCTGTAGTTAAATAAGACTTACAGATTTTGGTTGTTGATTTTGAATATGAATGCGATTGTGAATATGATTATGAATATGAATGCCAATATTATTTATTTATTTGTATAAGGCTTTAAACAATGGACATTGTCATGAAGCAGCTTTACAGAAATATATAAATTCAGGATATAAATTTTAAATGTATAAATTTATGTCCTGTATCTCAGGAGCGAATTATCGAGCGTCTGAAGGAGCAGAGAGAGCGGGAGGACCGGGAGCGCATGGAGGAGCTCGACTCGTACAAGAAAGAGAACAAGGAGCTGAAGGAGAAGGTCAGCAATCTGCAGGTGGAGCTTACAGAGAAAGAGGTGAGTGTGTGTGTGTGTGTGTGTGTGTGTGTGCGCGCTCTACAGGATGTTTTCCTAGTGTACCATCTGCTCATTAACGTCTTGCTTTCTCTCCCTCCGTCACCAGTCGAGTTTAATAGACCTGAAAGAACATGCCTCTTCTTTGGCCTCGTCCGGCCTGAAGAAAGACTCTAAGCTGAAATCTTTGGAGATCGCCATCGAGCAGAAGAAGGAGGAGTGCAGTAAACTGGAGACGCAGCTGCAGAAGGTATGCTATTAATCAGACCAATCCGAATTCATGGAGCTTGATGGATTAATGGATGCACTGGATAGAACTATTCAAGTCAATTCAAGAAAGGTTTACTGGTTCATTTAATTAGTGTAAAATGGCAGAAAATGTATGGGCTAGGAAAGAAAAGTAAAAAATTGTTTAAAATGATGATATTTCATGTATATAATGTATTTATTTATTTATAATTAATACTTAATCCCAATCAATTAATGAATTAAGCCCCATCAGAGAGCCACATTGAGATAACAACCCTACACTTGGATACACTTCTTGGCTATTTGGAGATAACAGATGAACAGTGAATGTTTTTGTAAATACATAATATATTATATAACATAATTTTTAAAAATATTTATATAAATTTAAAATATCTATCTAAACTTTATACAGTATATACAGTATTTATTTGCTTGTTTCATTAAGTGGAAAAAAAATTCCACCATAATTGAAGGTGGGGATTCAAATTTCTAGAAAGTTTCCCAACTTCCTGCAACATGACAATAAGATGAAACCTTATACAGGGAAGTTAGAGAAAAAAAATCCCTTGTTAATACCCCATGGCTATTTGCCTGAAGTTGTAGGTCGCTTTGGACAAAATAATAATTAAACCAAGACATAAACGTTGTGTTACTAATAACCTCACCGTCCAAGGTTTCACCCCATTGTCCAGAAATGTAGCTGAGTGAGCTACAAGCTAAATGCAGAATCTGGTGGCATTTACACCCAGCAGTTACTAAATCTCCTGAGAACAAGCTGAAATAAAACCATTATGTTACGTAATATAACAGGCCACTAAAACCTCACTCCTGGGCCACCTTTGGTCTGACAGTTACTGTAATCTGCACTCCATCCTCCCTCCCTCGCTCCCTGTATGTCCCTCTGTGTCTTTTCATTTGGTATGTTGCTCTTTTTTTCCACTGATCCGAGATCGGTTTTGCTGGTTCTCTTTATAACAGCTGAGATCAGCTTTCAAAATAAAGACTGTTCCTGGATCAGTGATTTTTAAAAAAGGCAACTTATGCTGTACCTGGTCCTAAAAAGTGGCTAATGCTAAACCTAACAATGTTTCTCTGGGTCTCCCTTCTTCATTTTTCATCCTCCTCGTCGTCTTTTTAACTCCTCCTCCTCCTCCTCCTCCTCCTCGCCGTTGCATTGCAGCAAGCCGAGCAGCTGTTCAATCAGATGAACAACCCTGTAAGTGTCTCTCAGGAACCACACACATGGCACGTACTGAAAGCATGAGGAAACACACACACACACACACACACACACACACAAGGAAGCATTACTGCATTTCATAACAGTTATAAACCAACAAAATTAGCTTGGTTCCTGCAAAGTTGCTAGACTAGAACTGAGAAACTGGTGACAGATGATAAAAGCTTTTGGGACTGTCATTCAGTTTAAGAATATACTGTATATATTTTTCTGTATACTGTATATATTTTCCTTATCGTAGGGAGATTGCAAGCTCAGATGGCTGCCATAGCCATCCACGGCAGGGAGCCAAGGGGCAAAATAGCCCGTTCTGTCTGGGTGGGAGGGGCATAGTCTCCCTCCTCTGTTGAATGGTTTTAACTCTGGTGTATCTCGCTGATCTCCTGAAGCAGTATAGCTGTTACATGGCTTTGTGATTATTCCTGTAAAATCCTCTATGGTTATTCATTTTAATGCCATTCATTAGGAACCTTTTACATCTGATGACTCGCAGAAGTGTGGGACCAGAACAGTCCAGGTGGATTCATGAAATACAGAATGTACCATAACCACATATCACCTAAGCACCATGCAAACGGGTTCCTCATGCCTGAAATACGCTGCCGATACCATCCCAGCTTTTATAAGGAAGCTTTAAAAAACGATTGACTGCTCATCTCTCGGGCTGTGTGTAAACGTAAACATTGCAAGTGCAGCGTGTCTGCATGGCATCATTTGCTGGTTTGCTGGTCTGTCAGTCAACATCCTGCCACTTTCAGTTCTGTCACGTCAATCTGTTTGAGAACATGTGTGTGCAGATTTATGGGTAATAGAGTAAAGTAATGTGTTGTGGTGTGATGTTTCAGCTCTGTGCTCTGTCTTTCACTCCTTTGTGTCTGTCGTCATCAGCCGTGGATGCTGTTGTTGTTCATGCCATCTAACTCTCACTTTAAATGAGTTGATAGTGTGAATAGTTTTGGATTTCCTTATTAATGAGCTTGAAGATGCATTATATGAAGCAAATGCATAGTGTCCTTTGGCTTAGTTTCAGAGTTCACATCTACAAAAAAAAATTGCTCTCTCACTGGATTCGAGTCAAGCTACTGAAATTGGACTGAGACTATCTCGCTCAGATGCTTTCGGAGTCCTTATGATCCGCATCCGGGTGTGATTGGACCAGGTGTAAACATAGTCTAATAGTTTAGTTTAGTTGATCTGTTACCTTACATGTGAGTTGTTAGAACAACTCAAACCAACAATCGATGCAGCTCATCGGATATCCACAGAAATGTCCAACGTCATAGAAACAGTCCACTCACCTCGATTTAACGCTACTAGCCATCCGTACTCGTTGTGTTTTGCTCTCCAGAAGGCCCACGAGGTGGAGGTCCAGCAGGGTTCTCGGGGGAACCCGGACTACATGGAGCGCGTGAAGCTCCTCGAAAAGGAGGTGGCCTTCTATAAGGAGGAGTCAGGGAAAGCACAGACGGAGGTGGAGAGGCTGCTGGATATACTCCGTGATGTGGAGAGCGAGAAGAATGACAAGGACAAGAAGATTGCTGAGCTGGAGAGGTGAGGACACTGACATTTCTGACATTTTATTTGAATAAACTGAATGAGTTTCTCTGGGAAATGATTTCTCTATTCTGTTGATCATTACTGTGTTGCTTAAATTAAACCCATTTTTTGCTCAGCAACATCATGTTGACTGACGTTATTAGGTTTTATTTGCATTTTTTGACAACTTATTGTCTAGTGCAGCTTTGTTTTTAGAGCTAACATGGTGTCAGGGCCGGGACTTGAACTCGGGTTTGAGGTGGGATGAAAGTTCAATGAGTTTAATGCAGTCCAAAGTCCAAAAAAGTGCAAACAGAAAAAAGGCGAAAAACAAGAAACAAACACAAATCCAAAGGAAAAAAAAGGCAATGCAGAATATCTCCTCAAAGGAGTAGTCCTACATAAATTGTTTCTTAAGAGAAAATGGCAAAAATTACAAATTTTCACTCACACGACAGAGAACCTTAAATGAGCCATGAAGGGTAGGCCTCGCAACACTAGTAAGCACCAAGTGAGGAGACTAAGGAGCAGGGCAACTTAAATACACACAGGGAAATGAGACACAGGTGGCAGTAATGACACGATTAACAGACAGAAGGAACACAACATGTGGGAGCACTGAGGGCCTCTAGTGGCCGAAACACAAAATGCAAAGTCCAAAATCCTGATACAGGGAATATTGGCCAATTAAGATTTTATTTAAAACTTTTATTAATGTTTGACTACCAAAGTTACTTACATCATGGTAGTTTTTTTGTGACTGTGATTTTCAGAGCACAGTGATGTAGTTACTGATGTAGTTATGTAATTAGACATTAAACCTAACCAGTAAGTGCTGTGAAATGAGGTGCTTTAGCAGTTTGTTAAATGCTAGCCAGTAAAAACAGAAATGAACAAACTGTAGTCAACTGACACCTTTGATTCGTAGGTCAACACTTCGTAGGTGAAATGTTTCTGTATGCTGGCCATCACCAAGCTATGCTGTCGCTCTCGTATAAATATAACTGTCTGTTTAGTAGTTTTGTACTGCTTCAAATCAAATTAGATGAGCCTTATTGTCTGAATTTCTGCTTCCTTCAAACTTCGGAAATCCAGGTGGGGAAACATGGCACAGACAGTGGATCTACCCCTTGTCTGTGATTGGTCCAAATATCACATTGTCGTTTGTGTCACTGCACAGAGCAGCTACTTCAGCCAGATCTGATGTTTGTATGTTTGCATGCAGTTATGGAAATCTCAGTCATCCTGTCTCAGGTCAGAAGTGACAGTCCGAGTCAAAGTGTCATAGAAAGTTTTTTTTTCTTAAATATGACCCAATGTTTCGCTTTCATTCAGTCCTTTCATCATTTGAAGTATACCACAGCATTAGGTCCGTCTGTGAAAAACAAGGCAGGAAAGTGAGAGGATTTTTCTAAGGCTCACTAGTACTCTCTGTCCCTCAGAGACTGCTGCTGCATTTCTCTTTTAGAGCGATCAGTGTCTGAACTCTGTGTGTTGTGTTTTCTGTTCTTTTCCACTGGCTTGCCCTCTCTTTCTCTTTCTCTTTCTCCCACTCTCTCATTTTCCCCTCGTCATGTCATATTTTTGTCCTCTAAAATCTCACAATCTCCTTCCTTCTCTGTCTGTCTGTCTCTTTCTCTCTCTCTCTCTTCATCTATCACTCATTCCACATTTTCCACTCGTGTGCTCTCATATATGACTGTCCCTCTCCATTTCTCCGTTTCTCGTCTCTGCATCCGACGCTTATCCCCTCCAATACCAACATGACTCCACTCCATGTCCTCACCCCTTTTGCCCTTGCCTCTATGCCCCGCCCTGGGGGCAGAGCCCCTGCTGACTCCGCCCCCTCAGTGTCCGCTGCCCCCCAGCAGATTGGGGGCATGGTGTGGGACTTCCTGGGAAAGTGAGTGCTCTGCCCTGAATCACGGCTCGGCTGCACCTGCCTGCGTGTCTGTCTGCCTGGCTGTCTGTCTGCATGCGTTTCTGCATGTCTCTGCTTTCTTGTCTCTCTTGTGTGTCTCTCTGTCTATAGCTCTGTGTGACTGCCTTTCTGTTATTGGTGCATCGTGTATGATATTTCTGGGCAGCTGCTGAACATCCACTGACCCTTACAGCATAAATATAATGAAAAATGTGCTCGAAAAAGTAGTGCATCCTGATTATTGCAAAAAAAAAGACAGTGTGGTCTGTAGTGTTTCATCTTGTGTGGGATTTTTTTGTTAGTTTCTGGTGTAATTTAGATTTTTTTTTTTTTTTGGATTTTGGTGTAGTCATGATTTCCTTCTGTCATTCACTTTGTGTCAAAATATCAAAGCATTCTTTCCCATACGCTGTATGTCAGCTGATGTGTAAGGATTCTCCCCCTAAAGATGCCACGCCTCATTTCTCATCATGACGTTCACTGATTCATGTACATTTCCATTGTATCCAGTCCTGACATTTGTCTCCGACACTTTGTCTCTGCTCTTTTCCTCTTATGAGCTCCTCCTCTTTTTTAACCTGTGTCTCTCGTCCCTTTCTCTCACTTTGCATTGAATGGCGCCACTTCCTTATCTGTGGCGTTAAAAGAATATGTCACTGACAAAAATGCTAACATTGCAAGTAAATGGAAACTACCAGGAGTCAGTTAGCATACTTAACATCTGCAAACATACTAACTGATTCCTCCTAGTAACCTTTTTCATTGTTAGCCATGTTAGTATTTTTTGAGGTGTATTATTCCTTTAAAGCCCAAATGGCTTCTATAGTCAAAATCAAACAGAGTCTTGTGTCCTCGACTACTTTTATTTTGGTCTAATTGTTGCACCCTTGTTCCCCAGCACCCTTCTTCCCTTGCTCCTGTCCTAGCTGGGCTGATTAGGCCGCTGCATGTTGGTACTCACATGCTTTGTGAGGCCAAACTAATGATGATGATGATGATGATGATGATGATGATAAAGAAGCATCCTGCATTATCTTCTTCAGGACCCATTTTGAACCTCTGTCCTCCTCGCTGTTTTCTCCAATTGTGTTTCTGATGACTTTAATTTTTTCTTTTCTCCTCTACTTCTCTGCATTCCTCCTCTTCCTGTCCTGCAGTCTTGCACCACGGTAAGTGGAGGCCTGGCAGGTCTCTATTCCTTTCTTCCTGACAACCTTGTTATACTAATCAGTTTGAGACTTATAGAAAATTTCAGGCCTTGTAATTTGTTTGCAAGAATGGCAAAGAAAGCTGAGCTGGAGTTATGATCATTCTGAATTGAACGTGAACTTGACAGTTTGTGAATTAAGAACATGACTGGTTCAAGTAATGCTACAAGCGAGCATTTATTAACTCCACTAACTACATTTTGTAGGTGTTAAAAATGACTGATCTGATATCCAGTGGTGTGCAGTATGTATAAAGTACACCATAAAAGGGAAAGTCAGAAAAGGAGGCGTGTCACCAGTGGACAGTTTGAGTGGGCCTGCCACGCTCCCTGCTGATGGTTGTCATCTTTCCATCTTTCCCTGACTTTCCAGGCAAAACAAAGACCAGAACAAAAAGGGTCCTGGCATAAAGCTTGGCCAGCAAGGAGAGAAAAAGGGCAGCAGCATCCTGCCGGACCCTCGCAAGGACAACCCCATGGACAATGCCAAGGTGTGTGCCCACAGCTTTCAATGCAATCTTATACCCAGATTCTACAGAACCGTAGCGTTGACAAGTTTGTACCTCTGAAACACATACATTGTTTCTTAGATTGAGGAGTTGATGACGGTGCTGGAAAAGACAAAGCAGGAGCTCGAAGCCACTAAGCAGCGCTTGTCCTCAACCCAGCAGTCTTTGGCCGAGAGGGACAGCCACCTGACCAACCTCAGACAGGAGAGACGCAAACAGCTGGAGGAAATTCTGGAGATGAAGTGAGAGCGCATTTTTTGTTCATGCTTTCCCACATTCTTATCTTAGTCTTATACCTTTCATACACTGACAGCACAAACACTTGGTTACTTTCTCATGATCTTGTCTATGGGACTCTGCCTGTGTGTAGGCAGCAGGCCCTGCTGGCTGCCATCAGTGAGAAGGATGCCAACATTGCCCTACTGGAGCTTTCCTCTTCTAATAAGAAGAAAACCCAGGAGGAGGTGATGTCATTAAAGCGTGAGAAGGATAGACTAATGCAGCAACTCAAGCAGCAGGTGAGCTTGAAACACGCAAACAAAACACTCACACTCACATAGATCTGTAAGAAACATACTCTGAACACTCTCACAGAGCCCATAGAAACTCAGAAAATACTCGGAAATACTTGTGCATAAATACTTGCATTCTGCACACTCACTAAATGCCCATGATTACTTAGGAGAAATATTTGCAGACCACTTGGAAACACTTAGAAACATTTAGAAGTACTCATACAACACAACGGACCACTCACATGACATTCAACCCCTCACACAACACTTAGAACCACCTGCACGACGATCAGAACCACTTACACTCAAAACACGAACATACACAGCACTCATAACCCCTCGCAAAACACTCAGAACCACTTGCTCAGCACTCAAAGGCACTCACAAAAAATGAGGCTGAATGTGCTGTTGTTATAAATGATCTGATTATGACAATAAATATATTCATTTATAGTGTCTTTCTGTAATCTTGACAGACCCAGAGCAGAATGAAATTAATGGCTGACAACTATGAAGATGACCACTACCACCCTCATGGTCCCTCTCACCACCTCCAACCGGGGCCACCCCACCCACACCCCCACCCCCACCCACAGGCCCCGCCTCCTGCCCAGGGCCAGCCTCTGTTCCCACATGCCCCCCTTCCTCAACAGCAAGCCCCCTACCCACACACCCTCCATCCCCAACATCCTCAACCCCTCCCTCCACACCCTCATCCTCAACAGACACCGCATCCACCATACCCCCAACATCCCCAGCCGCCTGGCCCCCACCAACACCCACCCAGGCCCCAACAGCCCCACCCACAGCACCAGCATGCTGTTCCCCCTCCTCAGCAACACCCGCAGCACCCGCAGCACCCTCAGCATGGGCCGCCACCCCAGCAGGGCCCCCACCCCCAACACCCCCAACACCCTCAACACCCCCACCACCCTCCTCATGTCGCTCCTCACGGGCCGCACCCTCGACATCCAGCCCCCCACCACCGGGCTCCTGCCCGTGGGCCGCCTCACACAGGACACAGACCCACTCCAGATCCGGTGGGTTCAAATTTTGACCTGATTCTATTATTTACCAGCTGTGAGATTCTATATATGCCCGTCCGCTGACATTTTGACCTCTCGTCTAACTTTACTGACTTCATGCTTCCGCTCACAGGATGACGAGGAGGGCATTTGGGCATAACCATTTCCAAACCAAAGCTGTGCTGATCTTTTATAGGGTGAGCTCACATGTTTTCTGTCCTTAATGTCAGTGAGTTTTTTTATACTTTGCCAACAAAAATGCTACAGTAGGATGCCCTTAACTTGTCCATACTCTAAAGCTAGTCAATGAGCTGCTGAACATCATCCTCTCTCTATATCATTGATGTACAAGATCCAATTTTAACTAAAATCTGTTTTTAACTAAAATCTGACTGCTTTAAGATAATCAATGCAAAAAAATCCTAATTATAAACAATTGTTTATGCTATTTAACAGCATTTTACTTTTACTCTTGAAAAACAAATGGAACACAGCTCAGTATGTTTTCCAAGGTGCGGCAGAATAGGATTGTTAATATAGTACGTTGGAGTGTAACAAGGAAGTTCTACAGGAGCTCATAGAGATTGTATAGACCACTTGTCTAGCAAAAATTGATTTCAGGGCATGAGACAGGTTTTAGGTACCAGAATGTACAAATAGCAAAAATCAATTAGCTTATGATTTTCAGTCAGCCACGTGAGCTGGTTGGAGTCATTGTTGCTCTAGGACTATGTGGTAGCCCAAATAGATACTGTAATTTTTCAAAGGTAGGGAGAAGAGTCAAACATTCAAACAATTCTTTCTTTTTCTCTCATGATCTCAGATGAAAGTTGGAGGTGCATAGCCATGTCATACAGGTGAAACTATCCATTATCCACTTGGCCGGACTCTATCTCCTATCAGACTGATGCTTCAGCAGGGGCCCTTCACACTGAGGAAGAGGAGCAGGAGGGGTGTGAGTGTGTGAGGCCAGTGTGCAGACTCACACCCAAGCAGGTAGGAATACCTGAGAGGCTTAAAACTGGTGACATACTCCAAATGAGAAATACATTTAGACACAAAAAGACATTTTGTGAGGAAGTAAGCCTTGCTGGTTTCGTAGAAAGCTAATCTTGAAAATAGGCACAAGAAGCTAGCATATCACTGCAACACGCTTCACCTGTAGCTATAGACCGTGCTACTCATTCCGAATCTTACTGCCTGATACACTTCACGCATCAGCTGAGGTGCAATCTAATCGACAGTGGAACAATTTTTAGTAGTATTAATTAGTGTGCACAGATGACAGACAATGTTTTCAGAATCAGGAGCAAACTAAAGTGCAGCATAAGGCCATCATATAACTCTCCTGCTTGCTACACACACTCACCTCACAGCTAAACACACTAAGAGAAAATAAAAGACGCTAGATGTCACATTCAGTGCAAGGGCAGAACACCTCAGCTCATAGATGAAACTTTCGCCTAAGACTTGGTGACCTTTGGTCAAGGTCACAAACACGATGTGCTCCATTAAAAACATTATCAGGAGATGATAAGGACTATGGCTACACAGAGTCTTCTCTCTGGGATATCATATACTTGTTTCCCTTAGTCAGTATTTATGCAGTTAACCAGCTTACTAGCTCACCATATGAGGCAACCAAAACATGGGACTAGGCAGAACATTAGAGCATTTACATGGCTTTCTAATGAATTTATTATTGGTCCACCTCAGCATCACCATGACACTGATATCTAGTATATCTTTCGGTACACATTTTTCATCCCAGATCAATTGAATGATAAAATCTAAACTGATCAATGCAAGAATACCTGATGAACTTCACAGATCACATACAAGTTTCTTCAATCCTGCAGATGAGAGAAGAGATCAGGATGGAGTGATGTGCAGGTCTGGATGTTGGAGACCCAAATGAAGCTGGTGCCTGATGGAATACCGATTTGGAGGACCTTTCTTGAACAAGAACCTGTAAGATGTCCTCACATGCAGTTGACCTGCTTTCATCCCTCTCACCTGCTTGTCTCCAGCCACTTATATGTGACTCTGTCTGCTTGTCCACGCCCCCTCTTTGACTCAGCTGCTGAGCCTGGATGATGGGTCCCGTCAATCAAAACAATAATCATTTCACCCCTCTTCGTCAACTGCCAGAAGGTTCCATGGTCATGACTTGAAAAACAATGTTTGACATTGTTTAAAAAATCCATTGTCTAGAATGTTTTTACTGTTTTGTTGCAAAATTATAATTTGATAAACGGTTCAGTTCATATTAGTGTTGAGTAAATTGGGGAAGTTTGAGGGAAGTTTCTGGTGTCTTGTTAGTGACACTGGGGAGTTAGCTGGACATCATGGCAAGTTTAGATAAAGTACAGATCTATCCCATCATTGGATGCTGTCTGTGCAGCATTATGGTCGACTCTTATAATCTGTTTCTAGTGTGCTGGTCAGAAAATGCATATGTAACATTTTGAGAGTGCCTCTTGACATAATCCTTACAAAAGGACCCTTGAGGACTGTATCCAAGTTATGGTAATGAGCTAGCTAGCCATCTAGTGATGTGGATAATGTTTAGCTAAATTTTATAGTGAGAGTGACTAACTATCAAGCTAGCTATCTATTTTGCAATCTCTCTTTAGTTACTCAAATGCTAGACAGTTCTATTTAGTACCTTATTTAGGGTGCTATTAGCTGGCTAACTAATTATGTTTTGTTTACTGTATGGTACTCCAATGAGAGCCCACTTGCTAGCTTACTTAATAGCAAGCTAACTCAATCAAGCTAGCTACAGCCAACCTTATCAAGATTTCCAATTTATAGTTTAATCTTGTACGTAAGCGGGATGGTCATTTATGCATTGTAATTAACTATGTGAGTGATTTCCTCCAACTGATTTCAGGGGGTGCCTCTATAATCAATATGTCAACTGTATTGGTTGCTCTTTCTGCTCAAGTTCCTCATTGGAGTCTTGGTTTTATGTGTGACACCACACACCTATGCACCTCCTCTGCCATCAACTTTGGGCTGCTGTCTCCATCCAAAGCATCACCACCATCATTATGAGGTAAATCACCAAAATGGGCTTAAAAAAATGAAACAGAATCTCCTACCCGACTCCAGGGTTTTATTCCTAATGGTGCTTTTATTGGTGCTCTACACCTAAACATGGATAGAAACAGCCATCGCTACACTGACTGGTGTCCTGCTATGATGCGTTGTTTTGCTATTAATTGAGAGACACTTGATTGGTCAAGGTTCAAGTCTGTGATACAGGTGCTTGGAAACTATATCAGTATACTCACTGTTCAATTCAGAACAAAATTATCTGACTGTTGTTATTTGAAGTCAAAGAGTCGTGTAACCCACAGAGTCCAGGAAGATAATTAAGCTCTTTTTCTTAGAGACAGTAGACGTATACCCCATTTGATAAAGCACAGAGTGCTAAGGACCTGATCAAGTCAAAGGTCAAAAAGTCATAATGTCATGACCTGAGTATCTCATTAGAGGTCATTTCTTTCCCTTGCTGTACCATGCTTGATTCCCTTGACAACAACCCCCTAAATCCTAATCACTGCTCCTGTCATACATAGTGGCTAGTGCCTGGACAAAATAGATCTATACATTGGTGTATATCAAGTGGTGGTCAGAATGTTGTGCCCACAAATGCATATTGCAAAAAAAAAGTAGAAAACATGTTTTATTTCCCGAGGGATAATTCTGCCAAGTGCTCTGGTGTCTCTACTACAAACCTTCAGTGTGAGGCCCATCGCAAGATCTTGTCATGAAGATCTATGCAAAAGAAATATGTGAATTAAAAATAAATAGAAATAAACAAATGCAGTGGTCCTATGTTGAAAGACTTTTGTAGAAATAGCAGAATTTGCTTAACCTAGCTGGACAGGCACTTCTTTGTTGCAGCTTAAGAAAACACATAACAACAAGAGTCCCTCCCAGATAGCACCCAAACAAGGATAAACTGGTGTGTTCTCTCCCTCACTGTGATCTTTGGGCATCTTCTTGCCACGTGATAGGCAGATTTATCTCGCGTTACCTTCATGAGCTGCAACTTCCCTAACAATGTCGTTTAGCTCAAGAACACATGACTGAACACATCAGAAGATGAATAAATATTCTGACTTGTCTATGCAAGAAAATTGGAATATTATAAGCATGCGTTAACAGTGTTGTGGTGATGTCTTACCAATGAGCAAATAAATTGGCTTTTATTTTGTTTGAAAAGTAAATTACGCACATTGTGATGATGTTGGCTTGTTTGTGTGCCATCTTGGTTCTGGTAGCTCAGTTGACTGTGACTTTCTCTTGGTGGCTATTAAGCAAGAGGATTATACAAATTTTTGGCAAATTGCCTGTGTTTTCTTGATGTTCTTAGCTGACAACCAGAGAATCTGCATCTGTGGTGGCTTGATTGTTCATTGTAGAGTAATAAGACCAAGACCTGACTGTTATTATTGATCTTTTTGTACAGTTACTGTGATTTCTTCTTCCGCATTGCCACTGTTCTAGACTGAACCTTTCTCAATTCTATAACATTCAAATTGTCACTTTAGTCATGGAACATCATGCCGCTGTTGTAGAATGTATCTTGCTCACTTCTAGGCTGCTTTTAGACACTGCTGTTATTGTTCACTCAATGCTGAATCTAGAACGTCTAGAGCTTTAGCGACTGCTGTTGTTCATGAACACTCATTTGTAGTCGTGACCCTTGAAGTGTCATTTCATCACAATTCGAGACTGCTGCTGTGTTTAGAACATTTACTTGTTACCTTTACTTACCTGCGGTATCTGTGGAACATTCTCGCAGTTCTAGATTTCTCTTTTTCCAAAAGCTAGCCACTTTTTGTTGCTTTCAAATGTTTGCTTGTTGCTCTAGCTCTGGAATGGCATGTTGCTGTTCTACAGTGTGTCTAATTTTCCCGAAATTTATTTATGTTATCTAGAGTTCATCATTTTCCATTGTAGAATATTAGCTATGGATGTTTTCCTAAAACATTTTCTTGTTAGTGTAGTTCCTGTAATTATTGTCCCAATGTACATCTTTCTCACTGTAAAACATGAACCACTGCTGTTCTACAAGGTTAACTTGAGGCGGTAGTTATGGAATGCCATGTTGTCACTATTTTAGAGTATCTTTCCTCATTCTCTAATGTTGTTTTAATAAGCTGACTTGCTGCCCTGCTTTGGAATGCCTTGTTGTCATGTCTGGAGTTCTAGACCACACTTTTCTCACTTACGGAGCATTCAGTGTGTAGTCAAACAGACAAAACGCTTGACAGTAATGCGGATAAAGTCGTGTGAACATTGTCACTTCACAACTGGGAAACATAAGCTGAGCATAAGCTAGCTAATGACTGTGGTGAGTGAGTGAACATAGTAAAGCAAAGTGGTGGAGAAAATAAGCCAGAACTAAAAGTACAAAGGAAAGACATCCGATAAATGATACAGAGAAATCAAGAAATCAATGATAAAGAGAAATCAAGAAATCAATGATACAGAGAAATCAAGAAATCAGTGATACAGAGAAATCAAACTTAGATGTTTGTACTCATGTACTTCCTTTTAAAAAAGAAAAAAGTTCAACAAGAACATGAAATTGAAGTGGAATCTTCTCGTAAATACAATGTGAATACAACTTCACTCAAAAGCCACTAGTTGCTCTAGAACAGTATTCCTCAAACGGAGTTACCCATAGCCACGTGGGTAGTTGGAAATACTACAAACAATACAGAAATGAATATTCCTTTTAAGTGGAAAAGAACATAATGGCAAATGAGATGCTGCAATGACTAAAATTACTAAAAAAAGAAAACTGAAATACTGACAGTTTCAAGATAAACACTGGTTTACTCTGTTTATTGCATTTATGGTCTTTTTCCTAAGATTTTTTTTCCTAAAAAATGTTACAACCTCAACTTGGTGTAAAAGATTGTTACCAGGGGATACTGCTAGCAAAACGTTTGAGAACCACTGCTCTAGATAGTCTGCTGGAATGTCCTGGAGCATCGTGTAACAGTCGTTGAGTGCTGTCTTTAACTTAGAGTGTTTCTGATGCTACGTGCTCCTCATCATCACCAGTACAGAGCCGACTCAGTCGTTTGAGGGATCTTTAACCTCACAACACAATGATCTTATGTGCAATTACGTGTTTGTAGTCTGTAAGTGTAACTTTTGGACAGAAATGAAAAAACGTCAAAGGATTTTTCTTTCAATCCTCCATTTTCAGGTTCTTTAACCAACTGGATACTTGAAGCAGGAGTGAAATCTCCTACCGTGAAAAACAGACATGTTATATGTGGGAAATGTAATGTAGAATATATATATAAACACACACACACACACACACACACACACACACACACACACATAGATCCGATGGTACATGTTGAATTCCGTGCCAACTGCTCGTCGTACTGGGGATGGGTGTATAAACACACACTTCACACTCCTCTAATGAAAAAGACTATGGGTCTGAGACTGAGAAAAAACTGAGGAAAAAAAAATGAACAAATATGAGTGTGTGTGTGTGTGTGTGTGTGTGTGTGTGAGAGAGCACCAGTTGTATAGTTTCTGTTCTTGATGTCAAAAATGCAAAACCTCTGGATGGATAAAAGAAAAACAAATCACTGTGACCAATGCTAGAAAAAAAGAAGATTATTTCTTTATTTATTTATTGAACTAATTTATTTAAAGTTGTTTTTACTTTTATTTGTTGTTTTCTGTGTTATTTAATTTTTATATGTTTTTTTAAATAGTTTATGGATTTGGAATATGTCAGATTTCTATATGTAAATGTCTTTACGATGTGCAGTAATGATACAGAACAAGAATCATCGTGAGTGTCCGCATGCCGAATGAATAACGTGCGTGAAACGTGGGATTTTATTTTCCACAGTGCATCAGTCCTCGTGTGTGAGACACACTCCGCATTGCAGCGTGTCCGGTTTTTCGAGACTGGTATGTCCTTGTCTGTGCAAATAACAGAAAGTGTGTTAGCATGGGTTTTTTGGAATGCCATTACGAATGTCGTACCATATGTGTGTGTGTGTGTGTGTGTGTGTGTGTGTGTGTGAGTCTTGCATGAGTATTTAGGTAGGAGAGTGTGTGTGTATGTGTGGGTGTGCGTGTGTATGCGAGTGTGAGTCATTACAGGATGTCCTGTTAGATCCTGGGTGAGAGTTTGAGGAGTTCAGCATGAATTCTGTATGTCATGTTCGGTGTTTTTAATGCGTGACGGGACTCAGCTGTCCCTCTCCACCCCCCAGATGTTTGCTATTGTGTGTGTCGTAACCTAAAATGTTACTGAGTGTCGGCCAGTTGATTTATATCCATTCAATAAAGAGTGACATTCTTTCTGAAATGTAGTGTGGTCCAGGTATTTGCTATGATTCACCATCCTACACCACTAACGATCCCTAATGCAAAGATTTATTTACAAATGCTCACAATTAGTTCCTGTATCTCCTGAACTGACTTCAGTTTTCTGCAGCTGACCCAAGTTCGATGCACTGGTATTTACAAATCTAGCTATAACAGATCATCACATCCACTAGGCATGTGTCAATGATTGCTCAAGCAATATACCACGTTCAGTCTGGTTAATGTTCAAGTTGCATAATGTATACATATTCAGTCACATCCATAATAATGTCTATGTCCTGTTTAGAAGGAAGTACAATGACAGATATCTGTTTTTTTTTTGCTCAAATTGTTCACTATGATAAAAGATTAGGCAAGTGTACTTAATATTAACATATAACAGAGATTTTCACAAGTCATTTTTTGCAAAAGTTTTTTTTTGCATTTTTTTGCACTTTTTAAAAATGGAAAGTAAAAAAAAAATCCCAATTTCCAGGCCAAGCTGTTGAGCTATTCTCGTTCTCAGTCCCAGTCCTCTTTGTCCTCCAGCGCACTTCATCTGCCCTTCAGGAAGCTGTCCAACAGGCGGTCGCTCTTGTCCGAGAGCCAGTAGCCCACCATGGCCGCCACGGCGCCGATGAACATGGAGGTGAACATCATGTCTCCTTTAGCGGCCAGCGTGGCCAGAGCACACAGAATCACACCGAAGAACATCTGTTTCAGCACCTCCACCTCGTCGTCCTGGAGATCATCAAACAAGCCACGTTCCTCTCCCACTGGAGAACAGCAGATGAGGGAGACAGGAGTGAGACTTGCAACACGCAAGTGTGTGTGTGAGTGTGATATAATGAAGTACAGGATTTAAAGGCATTTGTGATGACAGTGTTTCCTCACCAGGTGTCTGGTTCCTCACACACACGGTGCCTTTGCGTGTAAAACCTGGTGCACAGTGGCACTGGAACGAACCTTCAGTGTTCACACACAGAGCGTTGATATCAGCGCAGGCCAACACCTGCTCACTGCACTCATCAATGTCTGAAACACACACAGTTGTTAGTTATGCATAATACTGGTATTACATCTGCTTCAAAACATCATCAATTCCCTACATTCAGTTATAA
Organism: Pangasianodon hypophthalmus; assembly: GCF_027358585.1. Taxonomy (NCBI): domain Eukaryota; kingdom Metazoa; phylum Chordata; class Actinopteri; order Siluriformes; family Pangasiidae; genus Pangasianodon; species Pangasianodon hypophthalmus. Next base: position 1,459,987 of record NC_069729.1, read on the forward strand.
AGGAGGCGTGGCCTCTATGTCAGCCCTAGTGAAGGAGGCGTGGCCTCTGTCAAGCCTAGTGAAGGAGGCGTGGCCTCTGTTAGCCCTAGTAAAATGAGTCGTCACCTCTATATGGCAGTCCCATTGAAGGAGGCGTGGCCTCTATGGCAGTCCCATCGAAGGAGGCGTGGCCTCTGTGTCTGTCAGTCCTAGTGAATGAGACGTGGCCTCACACCTCAAAGCTAACACCTTTTTTGACTTAAAATCTAACCTGTTTACACATCAGAACAACTCCAAATCATATTTCATTGTTTACTGTTTGAAATGTATTTTCATTTTGATTATTTTTATATAATGAGGGAGCGTTAATGTGACATTTAAGCTGTCTGTGTTAAACTCTGTGTGACATCTTAAAGAAAATCTTTTTTTTTTGCACTTATGTGATTCAATCCCCTAAACCAAAAGTTTTTTTTTTATGGTTTAGTTTTGTTGTGTTTTGAAACATGTGAAAATCCTGCATTGTTACGGCTCCCCCTGGTGGATCGGGGGACCTGAGCACACCACTCTGTTAGCACCTACCCACAATGCTTCACAACCGTAGCACTGCGTGCTTACATGCATACAAACCATTCACAATCAGATGAAATCTACAGGGACAAAGGTGAGTTACTGAAATTTCATTGTTTGCTGAGCACATTATGAGTGAGTAAAAAGTAATAATTTTAAAAAAGTTTTGGAACCATCCTGAATCTCTGTCATACACCCCAGCAGCCGAGCCCTCATACTGCAACTGTACCGTTACGTGCTGTTTAATGTCATCCTCTTTAAAAATGGGAAGCTGTAAGCCGATATCATGATGCACTGAAAACTGAGATTGTTCCGGCTCTTATCTCACCTAAACACTTCAGATCGGTGGATCTGTAGCCTGGAGCACATTTCTTACAGCGAGCAGGACCGCTGCCCATACAGCCCACACACGCACGGTCACAACCTGACACACAGACAAGAAAGATTACAGTATCTGTATTATAGTATTGTATCTGTATTAGAAAACTCCACCCTGAATGACTAGCATGTTAGTTTTTATCACTCACATGATCTTCAACAGTGTCCAAGATTTATATTGTAATAAAATTCTGTGTCGGCTTTTTTAGTTTAAACTTATTTGTTGCTCTATGTTGGTCTATCTTCCCTTTGGGTAACGATTTCCTACATTACCCAGAATGCCGTTTGACTACCTGCTGACAGTGGTGCAGTAGGATTTAGCCCTCGTTTCATCTCTACCTAAAGAGAGCGATGCAGCGGCGCTTTAGTGCTTTAGTCTGTCCAGCTCTTTCACCTCCTCATCTGTACACGCCGCTCAAACACATCAGCTTCCAAAGCTTAAACTTTCACGCTAACACCATCATCGCCATCGCTCGTTGTCTCATACTTAAGCAGCTGCAACTGTGTCATATAGCTGCATTTGATTTTACGCTAGATTTCTCATTAATATGATGCTGAACATTGCTGGAAAAAGGTCTTCTCTTCTGTTTTTAGAAGGTAACAGTGAAAACTGACCATTATTATTTATGTTGGAGATTCATTGTTCCTCCTCATGGGAATAACAAAAATACGGTTTTAGTTACATATTTAGTGTGGTTCAGGGTGGGGTTTTCCTTTAACTGTGTGTGTGTGTGTGTGTGTGTGTGTGTGTGTGTGTGTGTGTATGTGTGCGGTACTCACTTCGACACTCATAAGAAGAATGTGTGTTGATGCAGTACGTGTTAGCTGGACACTTTGCCAACTCTGTCCCGCACTCATCGATGTCTGCATGAGAGGAAACACATTCAAACATACGCAAAAACACACACAAACACACACCCACCCATCCACACACACACACACAGAGTACTCACCCACACACACATTGTCGTGCAGCATGAACCCTGGTAGACACTGCAGACACTGGTTTCTTTCAGGTCCTCCACAGGCTTTGCAGTGTTCAGAACAGTTGTTTCCCAGAGATGGTGCAGGCAGGAGCAGGAACAGCACAACGCACAACGTCAACATCGCCCCTACAGGCCAGAGACCAACACAACGTCAACATCGCCCCTACACATCCGAGTCCAACACAACATCAACATCGCCCCCTACACATCCGAGACCAGCACAACATCAACATCGCCCTCTACACATCCGAGACCAGCACAACATCAACATCGCCCCCTACACATCCGAGTCCAACACAACGTCAACATCGCCCCTACACATCCGAGACCAACACAACATCAACATCGCCCCTACACATCCGAGACCAACACAACGTCAACATCGCCCCCTACACATCCGAGTCCAACACAACGTCAACATCGCCCTCTACACATCCGAGACCAGCACAACATCAACATCGCCCCCTACACATCCGAGACCAACACAACATCAACATCGCCCCCTACACATCCGAGTCCAACACAATGTCAACATCGCCCTCTACACATCCGAGACCAACACAACATCAACATCGCCCCCTACACATCCGAGACCAGCACAACATCAACATCGCCCCCTACACATCCGAGACCAACACAACATCAACATCGCCCCCTACACATCCGAGACCAACACAACGTCAACATCGCCCCTACACATCCGAGACCAGCACAACATCAACATCGCTCCCTACACATCCGAGACCAACACAACATCAACATCGCCCCCTACACATCCGAGACCAACACAACATCAACATCGCCCCCTACACATCCGAGACCAGCACAACGTCAACATCGCCCCCTACACATTCGAGACCAACACAACATCAACATCGCCCCTACACATTCGCGACCAGCACAACGTCAACATCGCCCCTACACATCCGAGACCAACACAACGTCAACATCGCCCCTACACATCCGAGACCAACACAGCATCAACATCGCCTCCTACACATCCGAGACCAACACAACATCAACATTGCCCCTACACACCTGAGACCAACACAACGTCAACATCGCTCCCTACACATCCGAGACCAACACAACATCAACATCGCCCCCTACACATCCGAGACCAACACAACATCAACATCGCCCCCTACACATCCGAGACCAACACAACGTCAACATCGCTCCCTACACATCCGAGACCAACACAACGTCAACATCGCCCCCTACACATCCGAGACCAACACAACATCAACATTGCCCCTACACATCCGAGACCAACACAACATCAACATCGCCCCTACACATCCGAGACCAACACAACGTCAACATCGCCCCTACACATCCGAGACCAGCACAACATCAACATCGCTCCCTACACATCCGAGACCAACACAACATCAACATCGCCCCCTACACATCCGAGACCAACACAACATCAACATCGCCCCCTACACATCCGAGACCAGCACAACGTCAACATCGCCCCCTACACATTCGAGACCAACACAACATCAACATCGCCCCTACACATTCGCGACCAGCACAACGTCAACATCGCCCCTACACATCCGAGACCAACACAGCATCAACATCGCCTCCTACACATCCGAGACCAACACAACATCAACATTGCCCCTACACACCTGAGACCAACACAACGTCAACATCGCTCCCTACACATCCGAGACCAACACAACATCAACATCGCCCCCTACACATCCGAGACCAACACAACATCAACATCGCCCCCTACACATCCGAGACCAACACAACGTCAACATCGCTCCCTACACATCCGAGACCAACACAACGTCAACATCGCCCCCTACACATCCGAGACCAACACAACGTCAACATCGCTCCCTACACATCCGAGACCAACACAACATCAACATCGCCCCCTACACATCCGAGTCCAACACAATGTCAACATCGCCCCCTACACATCCGAGACCAACACAACATCAACATCGCCCCCTACACATCCGAGACCAACACAACGTCAACATCGCCCCTACACATCCGAGACCAACACAACATCAACATCGCCCCTACAGGCCAGAGACCAGCACAACATCAACATCGCCCCCTACACATCCGAGACCAGCACAACATCAACATCGCCCCTACACATCCGAGTCCAACACAACATCAACATCGCCCCTACACATCCGAGACCAGCACAACATCAACATCACCCCTACACATCCGAGACCAGCACAACATCAACATCGCCCCTACACATCCGAGTCCAACACAACATCAACATCGCCCCCTACACATCCGAGACCAACACAATGTCAACATCGCCCCTACACATCCGAGACCAACACAACGTCAACATCGCCCCCTACACATCCGAGACCAACACAACATCAACATCGCCCCTACACATCCGAGACCAACACAACGTCAACATCGCCCCCTACACATCCGAGACCAACACAACATCAACATCGCCCCCTACACATCCGAGACCAACACAACGTCAACATCGCCTCCTACAGGCCAGAGACCAGCACAACATCAACATCGCCCCTACACATCCGAGACCAACACAACGTCAACATCGCCTCCTACAGGCCGGAGACCAACATGCAGCTTTGTTACAGCAAGAAACTGTTAACTTTTGATATGAAAAAACATTTATATAACCATAAGCACTTATCTATTACCTTTGCATGTGTTTTGCTCCCAGGATAAAGTGCTGACAGAATATTTATCACAGCGGTTCCCACACTAGAGGTTGCGATCCTACTTGATTTATAAATGGAGACATGAAAGAAATGCACAAATACAAAATACCAATACAAATATTGCTCTAACCTTGAAGATATATTTTGAAATGTTACTAGGAGTCACATTCAAACAAACCACATTTAAATGAAGAGTGTAAAGGTAATTTTAGCTTTTTTCATGGGACTGACACGCTGCACTTGCATAGAAATTCAGCAATAAAAACTAATTTCTCCATCCATTTACTTCCACTTGTTCCTCAACAACATCTGGTGACTCTGACTCAGTGGAACAACTTAAATCAAGAAAACAAACACTAAAATATGCTGAAAAATTGAGTGAATATGGATTCACAAGTGTTCAGGGCTTGGTATCAGAAAATTCATAATATCCTATTAGGATTGTTTGCTCAAAAAGATTACAAAAAGTTTGCACACATTCTCAGAAATAAATCTATACTAATCTGTCCTTGTCACCCTCATGGTACCATTAAGGGGGCATGTTTGGTAGCTTTTTTTAGTATCTTTTACCTGGAAAGGTTCATGTGGTGTACCTGTAATTATCTTTTATAGTTCTGGTCCATAAGGTCAGATTACACATACCTTAAATAATTGTTAAACAGACACACTATTTATTTCCAGGTAAAATACACATAATAAACGTACAAAAGACGTAAGCTTGTTGGTACCACCCCAGTGACAAGACAAAGTACTGTTAGTTCTGAGAGTGCAGACTCTGATTGGACGGCTTCTTGTCTTATGAAAGTCATGATGCTGCATTCTAGCTTTTGTCACTCTGTTGTCGATTATTGTGTTATGACTGTAACTGTGTTTTTTTATCCATTTTTTTCTATTTTGAGTAGGTTTATTGTACTTTTCAGAGGACCATTAAGAAAGGGTCAGTCGATATAAGTCCCTTATGGAAAAATTACATGCATTTAATTTGTGATTATATGTTTTCCACATGACTGTCACATGAAAAAAACATGTGAGTGTGGCTTTCAGTATGTTAAACTGCAAATTGAACTCGAGTAAACACATGAATAAACTGTGATAACATGTGAAAAATAAACCACATGATGTACATGCTGAAAAATAAAACATAAAGAATCATGTAAACTAAAAATAATGAATCTGGAATAATGTGGTGCATGTCATACATGTGCTGTACATCAATATGTGAAAATAAACGAAACGTCAACAACATTACTAGTGAAGATTAAAACCACATGCACTGCATGTGAAATATAGCATGAAGTGTCTAAATTCCATGTGTGTGAAATGTGTGTGACTTCAGTAAGGAAGTGAAGTGTATAAGTGTAGCATATATATACTGTATGTAATATATAAAAGTATATACTGTAAGCGTATATCTGAATTTAGCAGTGACGTCAAGCTGAAATGATCATTGTAAAAAACAGGATTACAGGTCCATCATGAATAATATTAAAAATGTGAGTGTGTTGAAAAAGTGAGCAAAAGAAATGGTCTGCAACTATTTCACTGAGTGAAGTTATTATTATTATTATGATTATTTCATTCAGTTAGTTCTGCTTGGGATACTGATGGATGGAAATGTGTGGATGTTGATTAGTTGTATTTATATTTATAGTAAATATATTTGTGGGCGTTGCTGTGATTGCTGTTTTAACTCGCGCTGGGAGTTGATTGGTTCATTTTGCACACCTGGGCTCGCGCACCTGAGCCTATTTAATGGGCGTGGCTCTGCGCGCGCGCGCTGTTTCATACCGACAGCTTGGCGTCAACAAGGCGCTTCACTTTCAAACTTTCTACAGATTTCACAATTCAGTTCATTATTTACTCGGTGTTTCAGTGCTGTTTCTACGCACTGTGTGTGTGTGTGTGTGTGTGTGTGTGTGTGTGTGTGTGTGTGTGTGTGTGAGAGAGAGAGAGTGTGTGTGAGAGAGAGAGAGAGAGAGAGAGAGAGAGAGAAAAGTTTAGGGTTTCACTTCTTACCTTCGCGTTAGCAATCTTTATCCATAAACTGTTAGTGAGACGTGAAGGTGAAGTGAAATGAGTCCTGGCTTTGTGTTAAACTCCCCTCTGCTCCTGCTGTCCCTCTGCTGTCCCTCTGCTGTCCCTCTGCTGTCCCTCTGCTGTCCCTCTGCTCCTGCTGTCCCTGTGGGCGGAGAAACTCAAGCGGTTTTATTAATAGCCCCAGAAGCGCTGAGGATATTTTTAAACGCCGCTGAGAGTCTAAAATGTCCCCCAGTACACCAACTGCAATGAGCTCAACCATTTACACAGATATAGAGTAGTATACTGTTCATACACACACACACACACACACACACACACAAATGTTTTTGTGCAAAAGTCTGTGCACCCTTGAGCAGATTCCAAATGCAGCTCAGAGATCTTTACAGCTTTACAGAAACAAAAGGAAGTCAAATATAAAATGGTAAAACAGACAAATAATAATGAAATAAATAGTAACAGAAAAAAGTATTAAAATGATAGTTAAACAAATTATTAATAATTAAAAGACACTACAAGCAACCTAAAAGTTGTGCACCAGTAAAAAGTAAGACCGATAATCAAACTGGGGAAAATCTGAAGCGAAGAAAGTTGTGTTGTTTGTTTCTTGTCACAGATGGAGCCTGACAAAAGTCTGGTGCACAAAAACAAAACAAACCTCTGTTTCACTAGTCTTTAAGTTTTGTGAGTGTAAAGTGGTATGAAGCTGTTGTGCCATTAAGAGATTTAAAAACTAGCAAAGTTTTATAGTTGATTATTAAGGAAACTTTTTCAGGAAATTGTTAATATTATTCTGTGCAAGTTTGTGTGAGAGGTGCAACAAAACAGCATCTTGGCATCTTGTAACCGGAGATGGGGTCTCGTCTCGTCTCGGCTCGTCTCGTCTCGTCTCGTCTCGTTTCTTCTCCTCCTTTATTCCTTCTATGATATAATGCAGTTTTAGTGATGATATTAATGGAAGAATGAATGAAGAAGTCTCATAAAGGTGTTTTTTTAAATAATAACACATTGTGTATGTGGGTTGCACAGATGTTCCTTCAGTAGTACAAATAAGTTTGTATAGACTATAAACAAAAGTGTACATTCATGCTGTATATTAGCAGCAGGAGTTTTGCAAGTTTATAACTTTTTGCTCATACTTCTTGACATCTTCGTGTCATGCTCTGGCTTCTTCGGATCAGTTCTGGAGGAAAAGCGAATCATGTCAAAATGGTGACTTCTTTTTTCCAGGTTATATTTTTCCATTTGTAGATACACTGTATAACAGAGTTGTTTTTTTTTTTTAATTTTAAAAAGTCCTGAGAAATTTTAACTGATGGCTGAACAAAATGACGTCAGCAATCCTTATGTCTTCATTATGTGTTTATTAAATAAACAGGAGGTAAATATTAGAAGATTAAACACTTTTCAAACAATACACAATTATTAATCTTACACTATCATTTGATACACAGATATATTTGACACATTCAGATACACTGTACATATAGATTATATAATATGCAATAATTATATATGAATATGAATATACATGTACATATACAGCATTTACAAGTTTACCCTGGAAAAGATTTAAAAAAAAATTCTCTCTCTCTCTCGTTCTCTCTCTTTCTCTGAATAAGTGCACATCTTACAGATATTTTCAGGTATTTGAGACTGAAACCCCAGGAGGCTGATGATCAGAGCTACATCTGCTAAATTGTGTGTTTTTTCTCCTTATTGCTCTTATACCTCAGTAAAAAAAAATTGTGATGTAGCTTGAATTTGCAGTCTAAGCAAACTTTAATCAGCCTTCATCTGCAGGACAAAGTGCATTTTATTTTCTTCCAACAAAACAAATAAATGTACAGACACGACCAAAATCAGAGCGCAGCAGTGTTTACTGCTGAAGGTCAGAGTCCATCGTCATCAGCTCTGAACGCTGACGCCAAACCGGTGAGGTCAAACTGGATGTGTTTGAGTGTGATAATAGTAGATATGCTCTAAATCATTTGGCAGGAAAAAAATACAAATGTACACAAATTATATTTACATTAACCTAGCTCCAGCGCAAAACTTACGCAGCAAACGCCACACACAGAATGTGTCTCAGCTGATCCACTAACTTTGGGGAAAAGTGTGTAAATTCAATTGTGGACCAAACAGATCTCTTCCATTTTTATATTTCCAAACTTTCTAACACAGTTACGAGGTTACCCCAATACTGAACTAAATAACTCCTACCTCAGCCTCTTTTAGCTAATGTCCTTTATGGATCAGAATTGCGGGTTTACAATTTTCAAAACTGTTCAAGATAAGGAACTTTAGGAAATGTGCAAACACGCTGTGTAACTGACCAGCCTCCTGAATGGCACACCTGAGGTTTTTAAATGCTCATAATAACGACACTGCGCACGTTGGCATTCATAGGATATTGTTTTACTGATTATTGGCACATGGCGCCTAATGTGCATTGATTTTAGGTTTATATTTAAAATTCCACAATAGGGCTGGGCGATGTGACGATATAATGCTGATATTTTGATAAATTGTGTCACATAAGTATGAAGGTATCGCAACTGGTTTAAAAAATGTTTAAATAATTAAAAAGCAGATTCGGAACAGCTGATTTTATGTAAAAATTTTGTACCAAATCTTTAAAAATTATACAGACTAAAGGTCTAAAGATTAAAGGCTAAATAATTTATTGTAGTTATTAAATTAAAGTATCATTAAACTCAGTTTTTAAAAGCAGCACTACTGTTTTGCTGGTAGTTTGTTAGCAAACTGAAAAATATCATGTATTGTATAAATGTCTTCAAATACTGAGAGATGATATTCGTCATATTACCCACGCCTAGTCCATAAAGTCTTCCTGTGTCACTGAGGTGATGCTTAAAGCTTCAGCCAGCATGGAGGTAAATGTTCAAATATTCTTTGGCATACTAAAGATCTGGCACTTAATATGTATTAACCCGGTTTAGTTTTAAGAAATATTTATCCTTAAACTAATTATAGTTTTATGCTACAAAAAACTCATTTTATACTTCTCCCTGAAATGTAAACAATTTTTCAATATTTTGTGGAAAGGGAGTAGCATTATTTCCCAATAAGTTGTGTTTTACACAAGTCACGGGTCAGTAATGTCATTGGGTGCATTTCATCCATGTTCATAATTTTAGGGACTGTGGAGTCAAAACTAGTGTAAACAGTTCAACGTTTCTGTGCACTCGCCTGCAGTTCTGCTCCGGCCGTAGTGCAGCTGGGTTAAAAAGTCACACTGGATCATAAAGGATCTCCAATTTTCCTGTCTTCACATTTAACTGACGGCACCATGGCGGCTACAGGCTCATTAATTACATGTAGACGTCTACATCTACACTCAGTGCTGTAAACATTGCAGTCCTAGTCCAGAACTGCTCACCATGACTAAACACGAGCTCCTGCTATAAAACTGTGTAGATAAAATGCTCAGACTGCTCGCTAGATTCACTTTTGAATCACGGTCGCTCAGGAGCAAAGAAGCTGAGGAAGCAGGAAAGAATCAGCTCAGTTTCTGTACAGGAGTGAAGATTCCTAATTCACGATATTACATGACACCATCTACTCACAAATATAGCCTTAGAAGAAAATGGTGGAAAAAATACAGAAACATTTTCACTTTGGAACTGATACAGAGTTCACCACAGAGGTGAACAAATCAGACGTGTTAATGTTTTCTTCCTTCATGTGTACGTGGTGTATGGACTTCATTTCACTAGTGAACACAGGATTGTTAGCTTCATTCCTGCTATGTGAGGTAAAGTCTGAGTTAAATACGCAAAGGGAGTGTCTCCTCTTCCATCTCCTTCTCCATGCTCAGCGAGTCGACCTGCGTGAGCGTGGACTCTGTGCGTGACCGGCGCTCTTTCTCACAGTTCCTCAGCCTCTTCTTCAGCGTCGCCGAGGCTCTCCAGGTCCAGAGGAACCTCTTGAGTCGAGCTCCAACGCTTCCCGTGTGCCCGGTGTGGAGATCGGTGAGAAGCCGCTGAGACTCTGAGGGCAGCTGATAGAGTCTCAGGCCTTGAAACAGCTCCGGCATGTCAAATGCCTCTGACTCCAACTGCACCAGAGCGAAGTGCTCAGCGGCGCCGCCCTTCAGGTGAGCGGAGAAAAGGGAGCTGAGAGCCGAACTGAAGACATCAGAGTTCCACAGCCAGGACGTACTGCTCGCCTTGACGTCTTCTTTGTTCAACACACCGCTCCAGCTTTCATAGCAGGCCCTGGCTCGGAGCACGGCGTCGTGCGAGAGCAGCAGCAGGGTTTTGCCGCCATGCTTCTGGACGTGCTGGAGCCGCGAGTGTAGCCACGGAGTCGGACCCACAGCGCTCACGGCCGCCTGATTCCACAGATCCAGAGAGACAGAGAACCCGAGCTCAGAAAGGCAAGTAGCAAACCAGCACACGGTGTCTGAGAGAGATGAATCGGAACCAGACGAGTGCACGAGCAGCACTTCACCATGGAGGCCTGGGGGAGAGAGAGAGAGAGAGACAGAGAGAAATCAGTGAGAAAACATAAGAAGGAAGAAGGGACAAAAGGATAAGAAAATAATAGAATGCAAAGGAATGAAGGAACAAAATGAAAAAAAGAAAGGAAGAAAAACTCAGTGCAAAGGACGAATGAAAGAAAGGAGATGAAATGGAAAAAAAAAATGAACACAAAGAAAGAAATGAAGGAAGAAAGAAAGACCAAAGCGTGGGAGGAAAAGAGGAAATAATTAATGAGGGCAAGAAAGAAAGAAGAGGAAAAAAAATTATATATGATATAAATGATATAATGATATAAAATGCATAGAAAGAATGGAAAGAAAGAAGAAAGAAAGTAGAAAAAGTCAGGGGAAGAAAGACAAAAACAAATGCAAAGAAAAAGAAAAAGGAAGGAAGGATGGAGGGAGGGAGAAAAGTAAGAAAGAAGAGTAAGCAGAAGAAGGAGAAAAGGAAATAAAGTTAAAGGAAGTTGGAAGACAGAAAAGAGGGACATAAACAGTCATAACTACAGATAAGTAAAAATGTCAGCGCTTCTTGTTGCAGGGTTAATGGAGGGACTGAAACATGGCTCTCTCTCTCTCTCTCTCTCTGTGTGTGTGTGTGTGTGTGTGTGTGTGTGTGTGTGTGTGTGTATTTGATACCTCGAGACTGAAGCTTTGGGTTGGAGTTTGAAAGGCACTCTGTGAGAGGAAAAGAGAGAGAGAGGGTGAACAATGGCACTTTGTCCACAGACTCTCATACTGTACAGTTCAAGAGAGAGAAGTGCATCACTGGAATTACTGAGAGCATGGGTCTTTTGAGATACACACACACACATTGTTGAAGATACTAGAAGCCTGACAATAAACATTAAACTTGACTCAGTCTGATCACATGGTATAAAGCTGACTGGAATCTACAGCATAGTAACCCTCTGTGTGCCATCACCCAGATCCTACCAAGTCTCCACTGGTGTACAGGGTAGAGGGGTGCCAATACTTTGTGCACAGAGACAGGCGGGCTACAGTTGGTTATTTTACACTTTGGCAGGTGAACTCTCATCTCTCTCTAACATGTTGGGAAACAATTCCTCATGTTACTCAGACAGAACCTTGAGTTTTTTGAGAACGCAGAAAGTCTCACAAACACACGACGTTCAGTCTTCACTCACCTTTGAGCTTGTATCTGACCACAAACACTCCTACTGCGAGCAGGACGAAAACCAGCAGCATCACAAACACCAGGCAGATCCAGCGCCCCCTATGGGCTGAGTGGAGACACGAACACGGGAAAGTTACTACAGAGTCATTACTATGGTGCAAAGAAAGATACGAAAATATAAAGTGTATGTAAACCAGCGAAAAAAACGAACCCAAATCCCTCAGGACATAAAAACAGATCTTTTTGTAGAGAGAAAGTTGTTTAGTCAGACACTTACCGTAGCGCTCACACACAGGGCCGAACATTTCTCCATCCACCTTAAACTGCAAGAACACACACACACACACACAATGCTTATAATAATTCATGCTGATTTATGATCTGACTGTTTAATAGAAGTGTATGTTAATGAGAGAGCATTGCTCATGCCTGATGGGAAACCGTCTTACCATCACACAAGGTAGCAGGTTGTTTGTAGTTCTAATGTCCAGAAATGCGCCTGATGTCTGTAATAAAATTTGACAGCGTCATTAAAGTGTCGTTTAGACTGACAACAAACCCAACAGCACTAAGACAGTGACTTTCACTCTAAAGGTTTTTTGTTTGTTTACTTTTCAGAAGAAAAAGTGACAGATTTTTGATGCGTTGTTGTTGAAGAAATAATGATCTGACACAACGTGTACACACACAGGAACCACCCCACATAACTCACATCTAATTCACATTTTCCAGAATTTGCCTCCAGATTTTGGCCTTTTAGGCACTTTAATGCTGTTAAATAATATTTTCTTCAACTGGCACAGATGTGAGTCAAACTAACTTTCACTTATACCTCTGCGAAAGTCTATTTTTGCCTTTCACTCGTCATTTCAGCTGTGTGAGCTTTGCCTTTTATGGAGTTTCGTGGACGTCACCAAATGCAAATCAGCTGTGCCGTGTACACACCTGGTAATTTGGAGTTGATCATCAACATATGCACATGAGTATGAAAAAAATCAGAAAAAATTCCCAAACTTGTGTAAATCTTAATTTTATTAAAAGATTGATAAATGAGACCCACTGTTATTTTTAGCTACATTGCAACAGTGGAATAATGAAATATTTTCATTCAACGTGTCACAAATCTCCTCATATTCGCTCACTGATATGGTTGGGAGCTTAAAAAAGTCACACGGTGCTTTTCTGAAAGTTTTGGAAGCTCCGCTGTGACTAAAATAAACTCTGTTGATAGCTGCCATTTCCCGTAGCACTACATGAAAAAAAACACAAGTATGAAAGCAACCCGATTAAATAAATAACACTGTTATGATAATAATCATACAGCCGGAGTGTCCAAACCTGAACCTCCATACATGCCCTGAATTCCAGCACGCCCCTCTTACTATAACCAGCGTCACACCTGAGACTATTTATAGCATTAGAACATTAGTGGGTGTGTTTAACCTGAACGAACTTGAACTTGGCAGACCTTCGAAGTGATGCTGATTTTTATAACTCTCTGGCGTCTAAGAGCAGGTCTCTGAGCAGGTCTCTGAGCAATGCCATGGCACGTGAGGATCTGAACACGGGCTGCTTCCAACAACACACCTAGCTCTGATATTTAGATTTATTCGATTCGAGTATTAAAAACTCTGCTGGAAGTTGCACTGCACAAAAAAACCCAACAATTTCTCAAACAGGATCGCTGAAGATCCTTAACATGGGTATGACGATGATTAAAAATATTTGCCTAAAAGTCCTTGACTTTCCATTTAACCCTTAAAGAACCCTTTCTAAGTATTAAAATGAAAATAATGACCGGTAATTTGGAGTTTGTACTGCATACTTACCCAGTTAATACATACTCTTTGAAAAAAAAATGGTTTTTTAAGGGTGCATTGTATAATTAAGGGTTCTTGGTTTCCGACAAAGGGTCTACATAGAAACTGTAGCGGTTTCCCTGAGAAACAGCAGTGTGATGGTTCCTGATGGTCCCACATAAAGAACAATGCATACGGTGCCATTTTTGTATTGATATGAAGCGTGTACCCAAAACACTCCACTTCCATCAGGATTATGATCTGCTGAGGTGCCGATCATTCACACGCCCTCACTCACCCACACTGTGCTGATGTTCTCTTCCCACCCTGTGCTGATGTTCTGCCTGAAGCCGGGCACTTCCCTGCAGCCTCCGCCCAGAGACACGGCCATCTGGCAAGGCCACACCTCGGCCTCCAGCCTGCAGGGGGCGCTCATGTTCCAGCTCAGAGCTGGACGACCTTCATTCGTCTCAGTGTGTCTCACAGAGAGGGACACGTTCTTCACCGCATTCCTTCTGATCCCTGCGTGGGAAAGACACCCGAGCTTTAGGTTTCTGGGCCGTGATTTTCAGTGCTGTAATCCTCGTGCTTAAAAATGAATGCACAAGTTTATTACTTATAATGATTTGTGTTTATTTCTGTAATTGCGTATTTTACCTTCGTGATTCTCAAAGGGGCAAATTTCAGACCGGTAAGATTTTTCATTTTCTGTGTTTTTCTTCCAAGCCTAACACACACACACACACACACACAAACAAACAAATAATGACAGGGAATTACAATTACAAAAACAGAAAAACTCTTGAACTAGCCATCCTGATAATTAATTATATGAGAGACCATGATATTCAACATGCACAATATAATTATCAGCAAATTCATCAGATTTATCATCATGTTCTAGTTTATAGCTACTATACAGTAGTTGTGCAAATTATTAGTAAATGGTAATATCAACACATGCTTATGACTGCCAGGTGGCGCTGTACCTGGAAACACATGCAGTGTGTGACGGCGTGCAGCGGGATGGTCCAGTTGCTCGGCTGCAGAGAAACATGACATCATTTTATTTTAGCACTTAATCAAGCTGTTCTTTAGTTACTGTTAAAGGAAAAATCCATCCTACTTGTACTCTGGATTACTAATTAATTAATTGACATTGCAAGTTGCAGGAAAACAGTGAGTGAGAAAAGAAGCTTTAGTTTTTAGAGCTAACAGCGAAACCAGATTGTTATCAGTTATGTTTGAGATCGCTGAAGTTTATTTCTACTATTATATGACATTGTAACTGCGCTAGCAATAACAATTTCCCCTTGTGATATCAGAGTGATACGTAAGTGCTAACCTGTCACTGGAATACAATACAGAGAATACAGCACCAACCAACAAATCAGTGTGTTAAACCTGTAAATGCCTTGTTCAAGGAAGGTGCTCATCTTTAGGCTTGGTCACGCTTTCCTTCATGGAACACTGATTTCTCTTTTTGTTTAGCTTGTGTGTTTGTACATGTTAAACCTTAAAGAGCTTTTTAAGGTTTAACATGTACAAACACACAAGCTAAACAAAAAGAGAAATCAGTGTTCCATGAAGGAAAGCGTGACCAAACAGATGAGAGAGATGTTCAGGTGCCAGCAGTCTCACCCAACACGAGGTCATCCCTTTCCGTTTCATACACATCAGCAGCAACTCCTCAAGTTCAGCTTTCAGTTCCACCACTCCTCTGGACTCATCGAACTTGGGGAAGATTCTGGGAGCTGTCGGACATTCCAACCACAATAATTAGTTACGTAACGCTGCTTTAATTTAACACTACTTCTGTAGTTTGACACTTCATTGTTCCTCTTAAGGCGGATTTACAGTGTGATATCTCGTGCTCACATTACTGCTGGCTGATTTAGTGTCAGTGCAACCAGAAGACAGACAACAACAAAGTTCTGTCCGTGTTAGAAATTTCTGATTAAAGTCTCAGAGTGCGAGTGCTGCTACAAAGCTCATCCAAATACATGGACGCTGTAGAATATCCTATAATAAATCTCAAATATATCGTTGTATCGTCGTAGAAACTCCAAATACTGTAGTGGTGACAGCAAAATCAGGCCTAAAATCATACAATGTAAACTCGGCTTAATACAAAAACAAAAAAAAAGTCAGATGGTTGCGGGGAATGAAGTTAGACGTCTGAGGATTACTACAAAAACAAACATTGTGCAACATTACAAAATAAGAGTACATTTTTCGATGATTTGATTTACATTTTTCAACAAAACATGATTTATCACAATATGGATATCATCATATTGCCCAGACATAACAGCTAACATGAACTACTTTAGAAACGAACAATAGTAATGTTAGTATTTATTATTAGCAGCCCATCTATTTTCAATGTTTTGTTTTTTTTTCAAAAATAAGAGCACACAGTCCCGCCCTCTCATTTTCAACTGGCTCACACTTCCACGGTTCGTGTCTCCTAGTCTGGAAAATACAATAAACCTTGTAAACGATGATTCATGTTCCATATTCACAGGCCTAGTTTGATTGCTGCAATTTATTACTGCTTGTCCAGCAAGTCGGTGATCATTAGACTGAGATAATCAGTTACTCTACACCCTGTAATCAAGCAAACACACACACACTAATCCGAACTTTAGAAGAAAATGATTAATCATCAACATTCTTTCTGCCATGGCTGCAGTCGAGGACAAACCAAAGAGCTGAAATGAAGCATAATTACACTGTACAGTTACAGAAACAGAATCAGATACTCACTTTTACATTCCTCTATATGAGGGGAAGGACACACTGTGGAGGATAAAAAAAACACCAAGCTTAGCATTTCCCATACACTTTACACTGCATGGCTACAAACAGACATGAAATCTGTAAGCAGGGAATGTATAGACGTGCAAATCTGAAGACTCCAAAAAATGAACAGGTCCAGTTAGATAACATTCTGTGCTAATAAAAATCCTGATAAGCATCTACCATGACTGAACGACGACAGCACTAAACTTCAACTGCTTCACTTGTAGTCATTAGTTTATGGCCATAAATTAGACACATCAGTTTCAAGTGGTTTTGTTTCACAATCTTTCACCACATATAACGTTAAATACTCTATTTTTTTAACATGTTGTTGCTCCACTAGTCAGACCAGGGAGGGTAAATGATTTTTTTTTAAATCATTACGTTGTTGTAAACAGTCCATCTTTTAGCTCAAAATATTTGACTGGTTTGGCCAGATTTATCAGTTTTGTTGTTAAGTTTAATCTACATTTAAAGCGATATTTAATGGACTTTGTATATTGTATGTTTCATGCTGAGTATGAGCACTTTCTCTGACGTGTGTTTAGTTACAGCTCTTTGTGTAAAACCCATTGTCACTAACAGGATCTTAGCAGTTGGCCTCATGAACCTTTGTCTCAGAGGATTGCCACAGCGCTGCATGGCCACTGAAGCGTGTGTGATACGGCTGAGAAGAAGCGCAGTCTCACCTGAGTTATGCTGTGGGAAGTGAACCACATGAGACATCCTGTTCACTGTGACATTCACAGAGCTGCCCAGGAACACGCCTTCATACACCACCACCATGACCTACACGAACAACATTACATGCTCTTGTGGAGGTTTGGACAAATTCAGCCACTAAATAAACACATTTCAGGAAGTGTGCAGTATGTACAATACTGAGATAAAAGATTACAAATTTGTAACAAAAATCAGCTAATGTTAGTTGTTGCCATACATTTATTAATTTTATTACCTGTGTACAGTATATATATTATATATTTTAACTGAATGGAATTAATTTAAGGAGAACGCAAACTCTTTAGCGTAATGGAGGCTACTCGTTTTTATAGATGTTTTTAATCCCAGTCCTGTCCACTCCCAAAGCAATTCTGACCAATCCTGTCCACTCCCAAAGCAATTCTGACCAATCCTGTCCACTCCCAAAGCAATTCTGACCAATCCTGTCCACTCCCAAAGCAATTCTGACCAATCCTGTCCACTTCTGAAGAAAATCTGACCAATTCCACATGCCTCCAAAGTTATTATTTTTGTTTCCACTCTCCTCTGATATTTTCTAACTAATTTATTTTCTTCCATTTCACAGAATAGAAACAAATTTGTCATTTAAACTTCCGTGACCCTGAGCAGGATAAAGCAGATAAGCAGCACTTTACACTGTATATTTTTTGGCCCAATTTTGCTGTTACAGATAAAAATCACACAGTGCAAAAGAATTCTTTGGTCTTGAATAGAGATCGGCGGTCTTACAATAAATAATGTGCTGCTCATCTGCAGCTGATTCAGTGACACTGTGACCAAAGACAGCCAATGACAGTTGTGTCAGTGTGATTACAATCTCAAATCTCTATAATCTTAAAGTGCTGGAATCACACCGACTAAACCCGGCTTTAGTTGGCTTTGTTTTCCAAAATAAAAATAAATGAGAGATTTAAACCACTATGAACCTGGCCAGCATAAAGGAGTTACTGAAGATGAATGAATGAATGAATGAATGAATGAATGACTGAATGAATGCAGTAAATGACTTGACGTTAATGAACAGGGCCTTAATTCCCACAAGCTTCACACCTGACCACCCTCTCCCATGACTTTTTTGTTCTGTTTTTTTGTTTGTTTGTTTTTCCCAGTCCTGAAGTACACTTTGAATCCTGTATTTCATTCTGAGATGTGTAACAGTTAATCAGCTGCAGTGAATCAGTTGTGCTCACCTCAGATTTTTCTTGGTTCTTCCGTGCATCAGATTTCACGATAAAGTCAATCCTCTTGCAGGACATAAGATTTGGTGCAGACACGTAGAACAGTGTTATAGCAGCTGCTGTGACGGTTGAGAGAGAGAGAGAGAGAGAGAGAGAGAGAGAGAGAGAGAGAGAGGGGGTTAATACACGGTTAATGAGTAAATATGAGCCTGAAGAACATCGAAAGCAGGCGATTTTTATGCAGAAATGTGCACATGGCCACACTATATTAGGTTCCACATAGAAAATATTTCGTCACAGGGAAACGAAGGTACGCTACCAGTCAAAAGTTTGTACACCCCTGCTTATAGAAAGTATACAGTTTTAGACCTCTGTAGAATAATATTGAAGATGTTATTACATAATTTTAACACATATGGAATTATGGCCTGACCAAGAAAAAATGATGCTCCTCGCTGCATCTCCTGAGTACTTGGAGATTACTTGTAACGGGCAAGACGTTCATTTTAAGGAAAAGCTACTAATTAAAATGACATTTTGATTTAAATTGCCCTTCAAATTTAAAACCATACAGATGCACAATATACTTGTCTTCATTCTCAGATTCTCCACTCATGTTGTTTTTACTCTAAATGCAGTAATTTCATCTAGAACTCAGGAGATTCAGTGAAGAGCTTAGTTTATTTTAGACTTAGAAAATCCTCCTGGGTGAAACTCCTCCTGAAGCTGGCTGAGAAGATGCTGAGAGCGTGCAAAGCTTAATCAGGAATACTGTCACGTATTTAAAATAGAACATATTTTTCACACAGTTTGTAATCCCTGTACTGCAAATTAAAAAACATGCTTTGTGTGCTCACCACGATCTTCATCGTCAGAGTCTTCTGGTGTTTCTCCACTAACATCATCATCGGGAAGGATTTGGAGTTGGATTCGGATCTGGAGACACGCTCCGTACATCTGCGTTGCTTTGAGGCAGAGAGCAGGCTCCACACTGAAAGCCAAAACTTCCACCGGGCCGAAATCACGTGGAGGAACCACATAGTTCTTATTAATGACTCTGCATCGTTTCAGACCCTGTCACACACACAACATACAACCTCAGTAAAAATAAAAAACCTTTTTAACACAGGTTAAATAACTAAAAATGTATTTAACCTGTGTTAAAAACAACAGTATTCATGAAAAAGTTCCACTAATAATAGGTTAAAATCTGACTTTGGAATTAATTTCTCTAGTTTCAGATGTTTCTGCAATGTTTTCTCTTGATGCTGGGGTGCAATAACTAAACTTCAGTTTCCTCAGCCAACTCATTCACAAGTGTCTCTTTTTTATTTCTTTAAGGGTTTGTTGTTAAATTTGAAGATGTTTGTGCAGCTCACCTGAGAACAGGCGATGGTGTCTTGTGAGTCGTATTTCTTCAGATCTGCTGCACACAGAAAAACTCCAACCAGCACGAGGAACAGGGAACGCCACGGCATGGACATGGCTCAGCACTTTCGCTTTCCTCACCCTCAGAGCCAAAAAGAAGTAAAAGAATAAGAAAAAAAAAATATATATATATATATATATATAAATATATATAATAGATAAATAAAATAGTCCTCAGCTGGTGATTCTTCAAATGAATAATGCTCAATCAGTGCACAGCTGATATGATAGTCATAAACCATAAATCCCTATCTTTATTTTTTATTTAATTTTTTTCACATTAGTATTGTTTGTGCTTGCGCATTATTTTATTCATTGTCTAATTTCGAATCTTTTATGTATAGCCATACAAATAACATTATTATTATTTGTAATATTATTATAAATAGATTTACAGTGGAGTACAAACATTTGTATACCTTTACCTTTACTTCAAAATGATTAAGCCTAGATTTTAAGATTTAAAATGCAAACTGGGTTTTATAATTGATTAATTATCACATTAACATGCATAGTTAGTGTGTTCAGATAAACATGATGTTTTATCCCCTTCTTCAGCTGTGTGAAAGATCAGTATTCTCTGATTTAGGTAGTAAGACTAACAGCAGTTTTACATAACAACACAACACAACAACAAACATAACATAACACAACACAACATAACATTTTTTTTTTATTTCTGGCTAATATGTTGAACTTCTGACATATTATCTCAAGATTTCGACTGATTATCTCAGTTCTCTGATTGATAAGTCATTTGCACAGCTGTCTGTATGAACTAGTGAGCCAGTGATCAACATCACAAAGCTAGTTGATCAGGTTTTCCTTTTCAAAGCTTATAGATAAGCACTGCATTATTTTCACTATTTGCACTGTTCCTATCATATGGCAAAATTCTGAAATAAGTCAGGATTTTGAAAAAAAAAAATGATATGGTGTATGTATATTTTCTTTTTAACCACAGCCTATATTATCTATAAAGTTACTTCTTTTAGTTCACATGTATACAGAAACACAAACTAAAACACTATAATACACTAAACGTATTATCATAGAACATAGTATTATAATAAATCTAAATATTTAAACATCTAAATATAAAACCAGTTTTTTTTTCGTAGAAAAACGGATTAGGAGAGGCTAATTACAGTGGTATGAGAGTGCGACATCAGATTTCATGCTCAGCTCGGAAGTCTTTCTCCAAGGAAACACACACAGGACATGAAAACCGTCTCGAGCTCAATGAGACCCCTGAAATCCACTTCAGCTAAAATCCAACCCAGTGCTCCATCAAAAAAATAAATAAAAAAAGATCTTTTCTATGATCCAAAATAGTCTCAAGTGTTTTCGTTAGTCTGCTCTTACCTGTGGTGGCCAGGTCTCCAGTTACCTTTCCAGGTAAGCCCGTGACGTAGGAATTCCCGGAAGTGGGCGTAACTGATCACTGACTCACCGCGAAATTATTTGTATTTGTTTTTATATACATTTACACGCCAGAAACAGTCTCTATACACTTGTATAACACTTGTTTCGAGCAGTATCAGGTTAGAGAAGCTAATATTAATGTTAAAACGTATCTTAGTGTTATTATCATGAGAATCTCGCCAGCTTTCCCAGTAGTTTATTCCCAGGGAAACTGGTGACGCAGTGAAACCTGAAGCCACGCCCACGCTGAGCCACGTATACTACAGTATTCCCTACTACAGAGTATGCCACTTGTACTGACAGTAAACAGTGGGTGAGGATTACTGTGCCAGACTTTTTAGTAAGGTAGTATGCTTAAGGCCCACGTCTTGGCGTGTGTATTACCGTAAGACAGTCTGTACTCTCACACAGGACTAAATCAACAGCAAGCCACAGCATAAAACATACAGCTAAATTAGATTTTCAGTATTATTTTCTGTTTTTTTGTGTTCCCCAGCCTCATGCAGTTTTTAAATATTTTCAGAATGGCATCTATATTAATTAAATAGTAATTATTAAACTACATAGGAATTTTGTTAGCAGGAAGGGAAGAAACACTTGTTTAATTTTGAACTAAACGCCTATCAGCCATTAAAGGGATCTCTCTTTCTCTCTCATGTTTACACTGAACCCTTTCAGGCCAGTCAGTGTGCCCAGTTTAATCCGGTTAATCATTAATCACAACACGCAACGGGTTTGAAGTACACTTTTATTCACTGTGTGACATGATTTGGATGGCTGTGTCGTAATCCAATAAAGGCCCCGAGGAAACAGACAAAAAACCAACCAAACCAACACTGTTTGTGAAACACTTCATTCTGGCGTCTGTTGTAAAACATTCACTGGGCATTTTATCACATACGCTTACCACATAGGCACAGTTACTGACTGACTAGGTGTATCTATAGCTCTGTGACCTGTGTGCTGACCTTCTACTCTTGCCACCAGTGAGCAGGTATTATTTGGGTGGTGGTTTATTATCAGTACAGCTGTGACACTGATATGTTACTGCTGTACTGATAATGTGTGTGTGGTGATAGTATGAGTGTATCAGGTATAGCAGTTGGTGTTTTTATTTTATTTATTTTTTTAACACCTCAATGGTACTGGTATCGGCCAAAAATATCCAGATAGAAACAGAAACCAAAGCTGCTAAAGAGGACTACTGAGAAATGTGTAAGGAAAAAGGTGATCTTTAGTCTCATTTAGTCTCATTTTACAGGCCTCAGATTGTGTGTGAAACATGGAGGGTGGGGACAGTCGATGTTATTCAGCTGGATTTAGAGCACAGTTCACTTAATAAAATGACAAAGACAGTGACAGATACCCATAAGTATCATTATTGTCATTATTGTACACTTTGCTCTAGTTATGTGTGTGAGTGAGTAATGACATAATTAGCCTATATATATATATATATATATATATATATATATATATACATATAAAGAAGATTGTAAAACAAACACAGCATGTCTCCTGGGCTTGCGTTTCCTCCACATCGTATGGATATGGAGATCATTTTAAGACGAGCCACCACAAATATGTC
This sequence comes from Pangasianodon hypophthalmus, assembly GCF_027358585.1. NCBI lineage: Eukaryota > Metazoa > Chordata > Actinopteri > Siluriformes > Pangasiidae > Pangasianodon > Pangasianodon hypophthalmus. The sequence continues at coordinate 1,483,239 of NC_069729.1, forward strand.
GAGCAGGTTTTGTAGTTGTATCTTTGTATCTTGCGAGCTATACATTTGAAGCACAATCTGTAATCGTAAAGCAATATTTTCAAATATTGTGTTTTCTCCTGTACATATCAGTTTCTGTGTTCATTGGACACTCTGTAAAGAGCTCCCCCTGTGGTGTCACTACCATTGCCTGTCCCTGAAACTACAGTCATTTTGTTTTTTTTCATTTGAGCTCAGAATTCAGTATAGTTGGTGACGTGTGAACGCTGTTTTCCAGCCCGGAAGCAGTCCGGAGACCTGATCCCTGGTGCTCGTGAAAACGGTGGTCTGCAGTTCGCTTTAACCGATCCGCAGCACGGTCTGCATTAGGCGTGCAAGCTATCCACGCTCAACACCTCATGCCGTGTAACTTGACTGGTTCAACTTGTCGCTTTACTTACTATTCCTGCTTTTGTGATACTGGCGAAAGGGGCGTTATGATTACTGATATATATACAACTAGACTCTCACAGGACTGGAGCACTGTAATTAGCTCAACTTTATGGTGCGAGCTCTTGCACTGAGAGCATCGTGAAAAATGCACCTATCTTGCCGGTCTGCATGACTTCTTATACAAGACTGGCTCCATGTATTCCTGCACAATGGCATGCCATGCATCCAAAAACGCTTGGGTGACAGTACCATGAGAAAATAATGAAACGAAGACAGCAAATGGATGAACCGAGTGCCTGCCATTTTGCATCTGTGTGCACAGTAGTGACATGGATTTCCACAATCAATCCACAGTTCAGAAGGAATTCTTAACAATTATGATAAGAAAAAGCAATAAAAGCAATTATGAACCCTGTCCCCACATGAACCCAGAATCAGTCCTTGGTACGGACCCAGGTATTCAAATCAAGGGTGAAAATGTCCTATTACACCAGTCCTGATTTATTCACAGTCGTGACGGGAATTCTGGCTCTTTTCAGGGAATCGGTTCAGTCGGATCACTTCACCAATAACAGTCGACTCTTTCAGCTGCGAAACGGATCATTTGAGCTCTAAACTGGACAATGTTTGTGACATTATGATCAGTAAATGTTCTTCTTTGACTGACATTTGTTTCATAAAGCCTTACTCTTACACAAAATCACATTACCAGGCATTGCATCTCATAAATTCAAATAATCAGCAAGGTGCAACAAATGTGTAAGAATCCCTGAATTGATGTTTTTTTTGGGCCTGATGTTTCTCTTCTTCATGAAGAAAATTAATAAAGTGCATGAGACCTTGACTGATAAGATATTTCCATGACGGGATTGTTTACAGTTTGAAATGATCATGGTTATCATGGTATTGACTGACCATTTTAAAACACAAGCTTGTAATGAAAATTAAAGGAAATCTTTGTAAAAAATCTCTTTGCACATCCTTATGTATAACAAAAACCAAAAGAAAACAAAAAGATCAAATCCCCTTCCTTAAATAGACTGTTGAGAATGGCTTTTCTGTAAACATCTCTTACATTTTCAATCTTTCATCTTGTCACTGTAAGCTGAAAGAGAGCGCAGCTGTGAGGAAAAAACGAACGAGTCGTCTGCAATCTGTATTTTGAAAAAAGTCAGTGGTGAGGTCTGATCATATGCCATGATTAACACTTTAACAGTCCTGTTCCATTGAAGCATGTCAGTTAAAATACACTGCAAGAATAACACCAGTGCCTGCATCTACGAAAATAAAAGAAAATAAAAAACCCAAAACATCTGCCTGAAATATGCATCTGGGCTCTCAATGTGCATCTAAAAGAGTTTATTCATATAGCTGACTCGTTTGAAAAGGACTACAGCCTATCTATCTGTGGTTGTCTATTTTGTGGGCAGTCATTATGAATTGTTTTGGTTAGTTAATGAAATAAAGCGAGGCTGTGTATTACATGCTGTTTACCGCTGTACACAGCTCTGGTGAAAGCTGTTTCTCTATCTGCTTAGAAAATGCTGAGGATGTGGCAGTATGTACGTTTTTATAATAGGTTAGGTTGTTATGGCTTAGAAACAATGTTCACACAGAAGATTGTTTTTAATACTTTCTACAGTCCTGTTCCTTAGGTACAGCTGCTTTCTTATTTTTAAGAAAGTGTCTTTCCTCTATTGAGCTGGTAGTGTATCTACTGCGCTGATAAGTGGCTTTTTAACGTTGGCACACACTGTAAGCATCAGTGTTATCACAGATTATTTTGACGCTGCACACACTCTTTCTCAGGCCTTAATTAAGCACTACAGCTCGCTCAGCCTTATCAGAGCCTCTTCAAACATTTGCCAGTGGTTGTATTTAATAAAGGCCCAGATAGATGAGGAAGGCTTCTTTACTCTATGGTTAGCTAACTCAGAGTGACATATTCTCATAAATTAAATTAAACAATAACATATGGTACCAGACAAAGTCTGAGTACACCTGCTATAAACTGGATGGACTGTAAACATGCTAGCGCTGGAGATAAGTGTAGGTTTCACAGGGAACCAGTAATTTGCTTTATCAGTGTTATTCCTAAAGGTTTGATATTGTTAATAGATTAATTCCAGCTGTGTTGCTAATATTTGACTCTCTGCCTTCCAGGTTCTTAATACTTTCAGGCATTTAAAATGTAGCTAAACTAGGTTCTTGGTAATTGGTACATTCTTAAAAAAGGGGTTATTTAAGGGTTCATTGATTAAATATGGGTTCTTAGTTTTCCAAAATGCTTTTATTTGGAACCCTTTCTGATAGGGAAACACTCTGTTGTAGGTTCTACATCGGCTCTTTAAGGGTTCTTCCAAAGGAACAAGCAAAGAACACTTGAGGGTTTAAAGCTCTTACAGGGTGGACAAGTCATAAATTCATTAGCTAGCCCACTGGGCAAGTAAAAACCCCAGTGTGCTGCACAGTCCTTTGCTTTGGACAGTCTTATGCTTGGAAACTCAACTGATGAGGCTAAAAAATGTGGTACCTAATGTAATGTAATAACATATGGCAAGTTAGTTAACTTACATACATCAATAAGGACTAAGAGTTTGTGCCCTCGAAACAAAAACAAAACAAAACAAAATCCGCCTAGTAAAAATACCATTCTACCATCAACCAGATTGTGCCTCGGCCAGTGTGTGTAGTGTAGCGAAGCAGCGGAATAAAGGATTTAAAGGCAAATTCATCATTTTACTACTTTAGCTTTGCACAGTGTAACTGCAGTGTTAAATATCTATGAAGATCACTGTTACATAAGACACTGTAAGTAATATACCATTCTGTTGCATAATTCAGTGTTTTTTTTCCCCAAACAACAAATAATTTTGACCAGATTCGCACCACCTTGTATAACAGGTCAGGTAGCATGCTGTTCGACATTAGCCAACACTACTGATTTCCTTTTCCACAAACATGGAATGTAGATGTTACCAGTCTGACTACATTCATGTCCTTGTATCTGGGTCATACGTGACCGTTCTTCAGATTTATGTTTGTACTGATCTTTAATGACACACTGTAATAGTATGTTTATGTGCAGCGCAAATTAAACAGCTGCTTCCTTTCTTTGTTTCCATCAGAATCTGTATTGCTGTTCCAGTGAAATTTCTTTTATAGCTGCACATCACAATGAAGTCCTGCATATGGGTCTTCTCCAGAACATAAAGGTTATCCTCCACACTTCTGTCATGCCCCATTTTTCTCTCAATTTGCTCATTCAGCCAGTTCCCACCCACTGGTTAGCTCTCCCCTTCACACAACAGCTGGCATTTAATGTTTTATTCCACCAGTTCCAGATTACATTGCTTGCTTGTATTCATGCCCATTTTTTTTTTTTTACCTCCAAAACATTTCTGTGGTGATAAATCAGACACTGTAGAAAATCGTTAGATGCACTGCAGACCCCTGAGAGTGCATTCTGACAACATTTGTTAGTTTCCTCTTTATACTTTTATTACACTTCATCTGTAGAGATCTCATTTCAACAGAGCATCCTTAACATCTGCATTGTGAGGAGAGAAATGATTATTATTACAAATTAGGGATACTCCGTCTATCACACAGTTCTACAGCTGAGAGACAGTGAAGTCAGAAAGCTCCCCCTGCAGAGCAGACTGGAATGGTACAAGCCAGCATTCCACAGTAGGAACTGCAGGAAGTCCGTAGTCGAAGGCAGAGCTCCTATAATGAAACACATGCAGTTTAGCTTAAAGAATATCAGTAAGAAAGTACTATACATTAAGGATTAAGTTTATTGCATGTACTTACAAGTGTGCCATCACTTCCTGATCCATGATTTTAATTTTTGATCCTGGTAACTCCTCATATTGAAGATCAGTTTTTTCTTGAATATCAAATATAAATTATTAAGCCGCCATCAGTACTGTCACAGGAGCAAGTCTGATTTTATTTGGTGTCTAGTGTTGCTATGTTAGAGCAGAATTATTAAATTCAACACTAAAGCTGCAGTATTTGTACCATCCTTTCTCCATGTACAATGTAGTACTACTGTATTAGAGCTAACCTTGCGTTTACACCATGCTTTAGTTCTCTTACCCAGAATGCCCTGTGTTTTAGCCTTCTTTGGTTGATGACGAATAGAAGGCCACAGAAAAACCTCCCCGTCTTTCTTGTGGAGGAGAAAAACAACACGCACAGATCCCATGGTGACGTCTAATTCATTGTCCCTCAGAAATACTGACACACTGTGGAGAGGCAAAATCACCCAGTTGGATTTCCCACATCATTCCTTTCCTGTTTCCCAACATTCACATACTGTTTTCAGTGACATTCCCTGCGCTGCCCAGTTTGTTGTTTTTTTTTGTACAGTACTCATTTCTATTTTTCTGGTTGTAACCTCTCTTTCCCTAATAGTTCTTGTGACTTGACACTGCCTTTTGGTAATGAGGGTGACACAATGTGATTTTTAGAACTGCCTTAACATACTCAACTCCAAAACTTTTGGCACCCTCCATACATATGTATATAAAATAAAAAATTTCCCAACTACCACACTTTACACCTCTAAACAAAACACCCTGCATGCTTAGTATTTGACACTGCTGTAGAATCTTTACCTGTCTAACTCGAGTCTGTTGGCCGCAGACTGCCCCCAAATAAGCTTCACATTGTTCTCTCCATCAGAATAGACACTTTCAGTAGGGCTCACGAGAAGCTTTGCTGTTTTGTAATGTACAGCGATCAGCTGAAAGCCTTTCTCTGAGAGTTCACCATTCATAGAGAGATCTGGAGAGAGAGAGAGAGAAGACAATGATAGTTTGAACAAACAATGGTATAGCAATTAACAGGTTTAATATGCCTCTGCTGTTAAGATAGTTTTACGTTCATTCATGGTAATTGTCCACATTGATGCATGGAACACAATCATTATATAGTCTTTAAAAAAATACTTCATGAAATATACAACAGATATCGCATTATACAGGATTTCTAACAAAGTGCAAGCAAAGGGAGTAAAAAAACTGTGAAAAAATGAGTTCGGTGATATTTTTATTTAGTGTCTACAAAATATTTAACACTGAAAAGGAGGAAAAATAAACAGTTTAGTTTCAAGATTCAGTACAAAATTGTTACATCAAACCAGCTGCTTCCAATCAGAGTTTGTAACTAAAACTAAAACAGTATAAAAGCGTACTGTGACATTAGCAATATAAAATAAAGTTTTTCTTTTACCTGATGAGGTGTCCAAAAGGAGGCGGAGTTTATGGCCTACAGGTGCGTTGTAACAGATTGGTTTCGGCTGTGCAGAGATCAAGAACCTCACTGCGAGAGAGAGAATGATTAGAGAAGAATGATGATATACTGCTCTAGATGCAGACGGCTCTGACGGCTGTAACTGTACCTGGAGGGAGAGTGGTGGGAGTCTTTTTGGGTTGCTCAGCCTGTGTTGGCATGGCAACCGGAGACAACAGGGAGACAACCGGAGACAGCAGGGTGATTTCTGATATAAAACAGGCAATCAAATGTATTACCATAATCTGAACATCTACTAGACACAGAAAAAGAACTGTCTTGCATGCATCCAGAAAGTCCAACCTAAAACTCTTTGCTAATCATAAGACGAAAAGTCTTAACTTTTCCCTAAAATGTAATTTCTTATGATTATGATCTAATGATTTTATAAAATCTGCACAGTCAATCAGGAGTCATTCAGGAGGCCCAGTGATTGGCTGAATGATTGGGCCTCCTTATTCACTGTGGTTGTGCGTGCACAGTTGACTCAAAAAGCATCCCTTTTGCAGCTCTGTTTAATGTTAGCTTATTGTTTATCCAGTTATTCATGTGCAGATTTTATAAACTCATTTCCAATATCCGATATAAAATGTTGTCAGTGTAATTGCGTAACATCTTCTTGCATATCACCATGAAAATGTCTTTTAGACAGCTTAAATAGCACAGGCCATAAAATTATACAAAATATTTACATGCATACCTGACTGAACTGCAAATTTTCTTAATGAAGTGTCCATCCAGCCTTTTTTATAAAGCAAGGAAAGAAGTAGTTATTGAGGGAAAAAATGACTTTTGGACAGAAAAAAAATTTAAACATACAATTGCTGTATAATTATTTATTCTTTATGTATATACTGAATGGATGAGAGTTCACACTCTATATATACCTTGATAAACCGGACATCTTGCCTTTTTATATCTTTGCTTCACTTATAGTCACACACACACACACACACACACACACACACACGCCCCACGTAGTAATTTAAATCCTGTTAATAGTGGTGGAATCTGATGTACTTTATTTGCTTGTTATACCCTATTTGACTGGTCATCATCCAAATTTAAATAATGATGTAATATTTATTTAAAATTTAAATAATGTTAATCTGTAATGACATGGAGGTTTTTATTTTTTGCTAGGTCTCCTGTTTGACCTGAAAAGTTTTGCTAGTTTACAAATCTGTTCCATTCCATTCTGTCATCCTGATATTGAAGCTATACAGCTAAAGACACAGTCAAAGAAATAATCACTTGTTATTAATAAGTCTAATTAGTGATATAGACAGACTCAAAAAAAAAACCATGCAAATAATACTCATGGCTAGGTTCTTTAGTTTATCAGTGACTGGAAGTTTAGGGTTTGCAGGAAGCACATTTTACATTTATATCTAATACGACAGAGCGATAGTCTAAAGAATTGTTTTGATATAAATGTATTTACAGTATTAAACTGGTAAAGCAAATGTTAATATACTTTAAACAAAGTTTTAAGATACAGTGGATATAAAAAAAATATCTGACTCTTTATTGATTCATGTTGAAGAAATAGTAAATGTTCTGTTCAAATAAAATAGATAAAGTATATTTATGGACGTCGTACCTGACAAAGCTGGTTCTGGTTGAGCAACTTGACTTAACCCCCGTTGTCTATACGATACACTGGAAAAGTGCGGTCTTCTTTTATGCACTTTCAAATACAAGATCAACAAATCATTAAAAAGCTTTGCTGTTGTCATGTTTGGAGATTATACACATGAATGTGATGTAGTGCTGCACAAACATTCTTCAAAAGAGTGCCTGTACCACATGACCTCCTGCATGCTGTGATACTTTAAGCAAGTCTACAGATGGAAAAATGGACAAACAACATCGGAAAGCTAATCTGTGGATGAATTTTAAAATGCAGCGAAACACCCGCTTGCCATGAAAAGAGCTAACATAATTGTCCAATGCAGAACAAAAAACTTTTAATATTTGAGATAAAACTATCACCACATCATTGGGGCATTTACAAATATTAAGATGATGATATTACGGCATATGTAGATAATAAAACACTCCGTGTATAAGGTTTAAAATAAAATGAGGAGAGACATGGTGGTGTGTTGAACTGGAGGTACTGTTACCACCCCAAAGGTGATTATTTTCCTACAACAGCACCTCCTAAAGTGTTTCTTTCCTCTTATATCCTCTTTTTCCAGTTTGCCAAGTTCCTGTTATCACTTCTGTTATAGCTGTTCCCTCATCAGCCTCTCTTTTTTTTCTCTCTGTCTCTTTCTTCTGTGATAGTGACCTGAAGGCTGAGTTTGAATCCCAGCACTGTCATAAAGCCACCTAGAGATGAACCTTTAACTCAAACCATTTAAATCAAACAATTCACTGTTTTTAACTATACTTCATCCTGCACAGCAGATGTGTTTGCTATTTTAATTCAATTCAACGGTTATAATTTTCAGGAACAAGGTACTAGTTCTTAATTCCCATATATCAACTAGTTTTTCCCTGTTCGTGGCTGTTGGCTGTTGCCCTCCATCAACACCTGTGTCCACTTTAATGCAATTAAATAATGCTGTGACACCTTTTAGAGCATCTGAACTGGTTTTATCCAGTGATCTTAAGTAGGACATGCGTAAGCTGTCTGAGAAAACAATTCAGCAAGCACTCATGCCACAAGTGAGTAAAGTTTATCCTCCATTTACAAATGTATGAATTTCACTGCATTAGAAAACAACATGCCAAACCAAGTGGCATTTATTTGAAAGAAATATACCACAAGCACACTTTTCAAGCAAAGCATTTCCCCAAAAATAGACTGTTATATTTTAAAAATATAAAAACAATAGATATACTGGTCATAATTAGATAAAAACTACTTGGACACTCAGTAGCAGCTTCATTAAAGATCACAGTTGCAGTGTTTTAGTATTTAACATCTGGGCCTGGAATCAGCCAGTTTCTGTAACAGTTGTGGAGGAAGATTCAACCAATAAAACATTTGATTTATCCAGACTAGAACATCAACAATCTGCATGTTTCTTCTCCATTGCATCCCACAGATGCTCTATAGGGTTTAGTTCAGGGCACTGGGAAGTTTTTTCAAAAGGCGGCTGTTGTGCTTCATTATCCTGCTGAAAAATCCACTTCTGTCGCTTGAATAATTTTTCACTGTTTTCTGTAAGTTTGCATCCAAAAGTCATCTGTCTACTTCTGAGTTATTGATGCCATCAGTGAACACGAGCAGTAGGAAAGACAGCCTCAGCCACCTCTGGGCTTTATAGTACTCTTCGTTCATTTCGGTTGGAAACTGTTATGTTTGGTTTCTCCACACAAACATCTACCATCAGTTCCAATGAAGTTAAATTTAGATTCATCTGAAAATAAGATGAATCTAAATTTAACTTCATTGGAACTGATGGTAGATGTTTGTGTGGAGAAACCAAACATAACAGTTTCCAACCGAAATGAACGAAGAGTACTATAAACTCTTATAAACTCTTATACTATAAATGACCAGTATATCTATTATTTATTATATATTTAAATGTAGCAATCTGTGTGCTTGTGGTACCTTTCTTTGAAATCAATGCCACTTGGTTTGAAATGTTGCTTTTTAATGCAGTGAAATTCATACATATGTAAGTTTGGCTTTAGTGAACAAATACGCTTTGGGCCCACTGTACAATCTAAAATGCAACTGAATTTTAGAGTTTTATAACCTGCTGGCTGTCGTGCAGAATAAGATGGAACCCTTGTCCTGCCAGAATGTGTGGGTGGCTCTTCCCCTTCTTTGGGTTTATGAGCAACCTGTGTCTCCTCTTCCTGCGGCTTAGTGACCACCATGGAGGTGAGTGGAGTCACAAATTCATACTTCAGAGAGAGATCCAGAGCTTTTTTCCTTGCTGCTTCTTTCTCCTCTCCTTTAAGCGTCACTCTGAGGCATTTAATGTTAATATCACAACATGCTGTAAAGTCAGAATGTTATTTCCTTATATAAATAGTAAAATGGGCTGAACACTCACTCTTTCCCCAGGAACTGTTTCACTGTAAGATAAGCCCACAGTCTCTGGATAAAGTTTTCATGCTGTGGTAAAACATCAGCGACGTCTTTTGTCGACACGGAGTCCTGATATGTTACATTTGTGTTTTTCTGCAAGTAAAAGTGGGAAATGTAAAGAAAAGAAGACAAACCCTTTCATTTTGATCAAAGCTCTAAAAGAGATGCTCTGCTTATACAGATAAAGACTCAGTTTGATTCAGCAGTACACTCAGGATTCTCAGAAGCAGGCTGGGGAAGGCTACAGCATTTGTAGTTTTTCTTTGTCTTGAATTCAATTTGACAAGCAACAGATTTACAGGAAACTGGAGTTGAAGAACAGAACTGTAAGAGCAGTGCTGATCTTACTGAGATTGCGATGACCTCAGTTTGGAAAGTCTCCAGGCTGTTGTCTGTGATTTGCCCAGCTACCACGATCTCTGAGCCGTTATAATACTGCCTGAAACTGGTCTGGGTGAGATTTGCTGCTCCGATATAGTTCAGTTGGACATCAGTTAAGAGCGGTGTGGCTACTTCCTCATAGAACCCCTAAGCGTGAAAGCGTGAAATGGAGTTGAATATCTGCCAACATCCAGTGTGTAAATGGACATACCTGAAAATTACTAGCACAGTGTGTCATACCTGTAGCTGGAGGTCAGCATCTGAGTCCTCATAGATCCTGCGAGCAACTCCGTCATTTTCCAGAGCCATTTTCTCCAAGAAATCAAAGTTTACGTCAAATCCAAACCCCAGGCAGTAAAGTGGAAATTTACCACCAATGGCCTTTTTGACATTTTCCTGAATTCTCTCTGTGTTTGTTTCACCTGCGGAACACCAAGCAGTTAGAAACACAGAAAACATAGACTGCACAGAAATATTCAAAGAATGTGATTAACTAATTTTAATCCAGCAAATGTTTTCATTTCACTAACTTTCTGTTTAACTGTTCACCATTGCTATTGCATGTAGCAGATCTGACTGAAAGCACATGGCCATTTCCCTTTATACTGCAGATTGCCGTTAACAAATTAAACGCTGTTCTTTTGCAACTTAAACAAGATTAAAATATTTAACTGGTGAGTAGAGAGTCAATATCTAACAGTGTGTAAATGCCAAGTAAAAAAAATCTCTAAAAGGTCATGCAGTTTAGACATGGCTACAGTGTGTGTGTGTGTGTGTGTGTGTGTGTGTGTGTGTGTGTGTGTGTGTGTGTGTGTGTGCGCGCGTGTGTGCCTGAAGTGGGGTCTCCATCAGTCAGCAGGATGAGGATGGAGGCAGAGCCCAGTCGTGGGTGGCTTTTGATCATTTCCACCCCTTTTAGCACGGCTTCATTGATGTTTGTGCCTGAGGGGGAAGTATGAATGTATCAAATTAATCATTTAATAGACACATTTCCTCAGTTTTTTAAATTAATTAATTAATTAATTCAGTCTTTTATCAATTAAATGAAATAAGGAATAGCAGTTATATTTCAAATATGTGCATACAGTATTACAGACCACATTCTTTCATTCAGAACAAATTAAATATCATTGTAGACTTACGCACTTGAACCATATTTTAGGTATAAATTAAGAATGAAATGCATTACTAGGTTGATGATATAGCCTAATTATTCCTAGCATTGTACACAGACTTCAAATCTCTGAGACACTATGAATTTTTGACCAAATTGTGGCTCACTATGACTTAAATTCTGTTTAATGTTGTACACCTTTTTACCTCCACGAGCATCAATTTCTCTCACAAAGGACTTTGCCATCTGCACATTTGTCTCTGTGGCTTGGAGAAGTTCAGGTTTCCAGTCATGTACAGAACTGTCAAAAGTGATCAGGCCAAAGTAGTCATCTCCAGCCAGATCTCCCAAAATCTTCAGCATTGCCAAACGAGTCTAACATAAAAAAGCAAAAACAAACCAAAAAAAAACCCTTATTAGCAATTCTGGATACATATATCTGTTGACTCTTAGGCACATTTCTTATGTTTCTACATAAGAAAATACTATAAAGAGCAGTAAACAGTAATTAGCTAAACAAAGTCAATATTTGGTGTGACAAGCTTTTTTTTTTGCCTTCATTATTCAGTTTTCTGTTTGAAAAGTGGTCTGACTTAATAATGCAGAAGTCATGAAATAAGCATCTATAACAAAATGTGTACTAAAAATAGGGTCCCTAAAACTTTATATATATATTATTGCATAACAAGGTCATCTCTCTGTTAGCGTGCCATGCTTTCGGGCTATACTATGTTCGCTATGACATTTTAGGCCAGTGTATGTGCAACCACAACATGAGACACACATGAGGCAACACACCGTAGCTTTCACTTGCTAGCTGATGATTTTATGGTTTGTCCAACGGTGTACATGTTCACTGATACAGCAGCATTAGCTAACTTGCTTTAGTGCTACTTATGTATAAATGCGTAGGTCACACACTCCCCACCTGTCCTGCCAGTTCATCTGTCAGCAGTGAACCAGTTTTGACAACCTTTTGTGTATATTGCTGTAAACTGACCTTGGACTGTATACTTTGGACTATATCTGCTGGGGTTAGTTTGGTTTCATATTTCATTGATTTTTGGTATGTGTTTTGGATTGTGGCATTAAATCTCTGAGTTTTTTGACTGGAATCTATTTAAACATTGAGCCATGTACCTGTCACCGTGTAAAAGACAGTGTCTTTTTTTGTTCTAGCTCCTTAAATGCATATATCTGGGTGATAGATATTCCCCCAGCATTATTATTTATATTATTACTAACTTAATGGATTTGCTTATAAGTTTTTACTTTGTACCTGATGAATTTTTCTGCCTTTCATAGAACCGCTTCGGTCGATGAGAAAGACCACATTTTTTGGGATTTGCTGAACATCTGTAGGTGCAAAGTAGTGGACGAAATAGCCGTTTGATGCCTAGAAATGGGCAAAGACAAAATAATTAAAGTAAGAAGCACTCACATCACAAATGCTGTGCATTACATCCACAATCATATAAAAACCTGTCATAATGTCACAGTAAATCCTAATAATTTTTAATGTTCAGTAGTTTCATATGTTCAGTTGTCATTTAGGATTGTCAATTTCTGAGGTTTTTTAAACCTGCAGTTCTCCATTTTGGTTTGGTCTCTTCACATCATACTCTATGAGCAGGTCTCCGTTTAGTCCATTTTCTCCACAACCTTCACACTTTGTTTGCTGCTCGCGAGTGGGGTAAAAGTTCACCCATGCCTGCACATACAAATGAGTAGGTACATTAATTTAATTAGCTATGTGTTGCCAATACACATTCACTAACTTTAAGCACAACATTTAATTCTCACCTCTTTGGTAGATGCAGCTAGAGTACTGATTACAGCACTGGACAGCTCTTGAGTTTTCAGCCCTCCTTTTACCTCCAGGAAGGAAATACCTGGATGCTCATTAATGTAGACATCAATCTAGTGGAGACACAAACATATTAAGTAATACAGATTTATTTTTAGCTGATCAGTCTAATCACTTTGAGGGTTAGCTGTAAAAAGGAAAAAAAATCTTCATTTATTGGATTAAATGTGTTTGAATCACAAACATACGTATTTGTTAAAGTATTAATTTCATTGTAAAATCTGTCCAATCATCATTACTTCATTAATTTTAAAATGGTTTATTAAAAATGACTGGTTCCATGTTCAAATTAGCAGTAAAGTGTTAGAAATCAGCTTATTTTGAGGAATTATTCATTGCATTCAACATAAATAGCTGAAATATCACAGGTGGTTGCTTTAAATCTCACTATAGTTTAATTTGTAGTAAATTGAACTGAGATAAGACATGATCAATTTGAATGTGGAACAAGTCGTTCTATGTCGTTTAGGTCTTACATCACCTTGAAATCTGCCACAGGCTGCATTGGTTGGGCATTGATTCGTAACTCGTATTTGCCAAGTCGTCGCTTTAGCAGCTCCTCGTAGGTGAGTTCAAAGGTCACCTTACTGAAAGCCGCCACTGTCACTGAGGTTTTAAACTCCTCCAGAGTCCTTCCTACTGAGCTGAAGCCCATAACGAGCATCATCAATGCTTATGCCAGTTGTATAGTAATTAGAGTTTATGCGAGTTCATTAAGCCGGTTAGAGACATGAATTCATGACTTGAATAAATTTTTTAATCTACTTTGAAATAATGTGAAATATAAACCATATTATGTCAACAGGCTGGAATAATACAGGTGTGTAATTGTTTTTTTTCCGTCTCTGTGGTACCTGACAAGCCCGGCACTTTCTCCTCGAGATACTGCTTGACTGTACTGTTGCTGTGCTTCTTCTTTCTGCTTCACAACTCCATCATACGTCTTTCCCTCTATGGTCCTGATCAGAAGATGTTTAGACAGATTTTCGTTGTCATGATTCACTGTTGTTCCATGCAGTTAAACCATAATTCAAGATTCTTGTGTCTTAAGGAGCATTGTGATTTAATTTTGTTTAATTTAGGCCTATCATTATCATTAAAATAAAAAAATCCTTGACATAATTTGCATGTCACTGGCTACTCACAGTGCCTCACCTGAACACCAGAAGTCAAACTCTTCTACGTTTTAGTTTGTGCACCTGCTTTCTGCTTTTCAACACTATGGTGTCTAACGCCAAATGTTCCTTTGTTATTCTGAGGCAAGAGCTTTGTGTGCTGATCCTGTATCTGCTAGGTGGATTTTATGTATGAACTGTGACTTTCACGCTTTAATAACCTCGTCCTAGTGTTCTAGTGAACTATGTTCACAAAAACTCTGGCTATGTTTTTGATAGATACTACGAAGCATTGCTGTGCATCATTCTGGATAAGGCCATCTGGTAAATGCTGTAAATGTAACTGTAGTTTGTATGTTGTTTACATAAACGCCATTCTTATGTATTCCTTTGGAGGGCATGTTGTACGTGTGTGTCGATTGAGCCAGTGTTTATTTCCTAATAACCTTTTTTGAGAAGTTTTACAGAAGTTACAGAAAGTTCCATAAACTTGCATTTCTTTCGACTCAGTGCGCAAGTGAGAACACAAGGGCTACACACCATGCTGTGTGAAATCTCACCACGCTGTGTGTAATTCTATGTTGTGCTTAGATTCTATATTTCTGGACTTTTTATGTTTCTGCACACTGAGCCAAACAGTTTCATTAATACTAATTTTATAATATTAATGAAGCATTACTGGGATTTTTTCCCCACTTTTCTTCTAGAAAATGATTTTGTAGAGCTTTATGATGTGCACCTCTGGTCACTTGTAGAAATGACCTTTGTGTAAATATTTTTATTGACTTACATCCTGAATTTGCTGATGAAAGCATTTTTTGGGATCTTGACCTGGAAGTGAACCTCTTTGGACTCATTGAGTCTGTTCGCCACACGGCTTGTGATGACGGTGAAGGCGTAGCGGCTGTTTACAGTAGAATTTATGTGGAAGCTGTAGATGTTAACATCTTGTTCCTGCGTTAAGGGAAAACATGTTGTTAAATATGTAGTTTTTTTCACACAGAATCATTTCTGTCTTTATAGCTACACAAGCACTGTGTTGCATTTTTGGCTATAGTAAAGTTACACACTCTGTCAGTTCCAGTAACCTCTCCAAAACATACAGAACAACTCAAACAAAAATAACCTCCCGAGTGAGAGTGGACCTTCACCCCAGGCTTGCTCAACTACTTGTACATGTTTATAGTTTTGTATATGTTTTATATTTTCTCACATTCTCAGATTTGTAAGAGTATGGTAATAATGTGGAGTATCACCAGGGGATTAGTGGCGAGATGATGTCAGACTGCATGTAGCACTGCCTTTAGTTCTGTTTTAATTATTATCTGATGAACTCTGTGACAATTTCACTGTGAAGTACTTGAATATTATTTTTAAAGAACAGACACGCATATGACAAAATAGATTTATAAGAAAATAAAAGTAGTTTGTTAGATATTTCAGTTAAATATAAAGTCTCTATTCATGGCCGTTTCAGACGGATTCTTAAAACCAAAATTTGAAGAAAAGTGATTTGTATTTATGACCAACTGCAAACAAATCCTAAATGATTCTTTATTAGTGCCAAGGCAGGAAATGGCAGAATAAAATTGTAAAATGTCATCATGAGCACAGCCTCACATAAGCACGGTTAACTAAATCGTCTTAAGCTATAAAAGGTATTGAATTACTTGTTAGTTTCAGTAAACCTCCTTCTCATGTTTAACTATTTTTTCAAACTTCTTTATATGAGGATTATAACAGAAGTAATAATGAAATGTTCACTTATTCAGACTTGGTTAAAAAAAAAAAAAACACAGTACGGCTTTAATGAAGGATCATTTGAGAATCTTTTTTGGTAAATAAGCTAGTGGAAATTACAGTTTTTATTTTGTTGTAAGTGTTGTTTCCTATCGCTGAAGAATGACTGTACAAGCAGATGACCAATGGAACTTGGGTTCGCTTCTTACCTTCTTGGCTGGCAATGAGGTGACACAAAGAAGTAAAGCTCCAAAGACAGTTAGTAGGATTGTAGCTCGCTCCATGGTGACCATATAGCTCTCTGCTCTTACGAATGCACATTAACTTTTAGACGAACCTTGTGGTTACTGCCTTTGCCAGTGGCTCCACACAGTCTGTTCTTGTGACCTTACGCCACGGCACAAACAGCCACAATACTGTTTACTTACGACTAGGGTTGCACGATGCATCAAATCTGTGGTACCATTCTGATTGTGAAAGACGAAAAATGGTCTGATTTCAGAACTTTTAATACTTTCGGATCTTTATTTTGACAACATGATGTCGTTTTAACTGGCCTCAGAAAAAATGATGATAAAGTTTACCATTCAAGGGTACATCAATTGTCACTTTAGGATGTACATGGTAATTTAAATGGGAATGGGAATGTAGAGTACAATTATAATGATTAAAGATACATAATTGGAACTTAACTCTTTGAACTCATTTGTCCAGCAAACTGCATCGTTCCCAGATGCCCAGGCAAAAACTCTGATATCATCTACACTCTATGGCCAAAAGTTTGTGGACACCTGACCATCACACCCACATGTGCTTGTTGAATAATGACAGCATATGAACACACACACACACACACACAGAGACACACACACACACACAGACTGACAACCAACATTCTTTTTTTTGTCTTTTGCAGTACTATACATTACTATAGGTAATCTTGTACTAAAAGACACTCTTTTACAATAGATCCCAGTGACAAGGGAAAAGTACAGTTTAGTGCTTTTATACCTGAGTGAAGAATATTATCACTGGGGCACTTAGGAGGTGACAGAACCAAGGTTTTGGAATTACGGAGTCTGTAATGCGCTACAGTGGCACCATTTGTTGTGTATTTAAGCTAATCATGCTCGGCTTTGCAGTCCTCCTGTGTTCACGACTACAATCTTCATTGTTTTCACTATTTTGACTACTTCCCTCATCACCCAACTGAAATGAGCAATTACATAGAAAACATCCCAGACACTCTTCCCATTCACCCAGCATAAGCATTTCTTATAATAGAAATAACAACTATGTAACATACAACACCTATTTTATTGTCAGGATGCACCTGTCTCCTGTGTTATTGTTGTGTACGGTGTAGTGCAGAGCCCAATGGAATATTTTTATACAGCTTGACTAATTGCTACTGCACAGTGGCTAAGCAGGTAGAGTAGGTTTTTGGTCTAAAGATCTAAAGATATAATGATATAAAGGATGTGGTCTGGCTGCAGGTAGGAACTATTTATTAGGCATATTAATTAGCTTAAACAAATGCTAGACAAACCTTTGAAAAACAAGGTGTGGACGCAGTAATAGAACAAAGGAAAATATTATAAAATGCATCACGAAACTGTTATACAACTCCAGTGCTAGCACAACATGCAGTCACCTCACATTTAAATGCTTCTTCAATAACTGATAACGAGAATGCGAGCCAGACGCCAGGAACGTCTTTAGGTGCGATGAGACGATAGCACAGATCATAGCCATAAAGGGTTTTTTTCCTACCGTTTGAAGTTCTTGTTTCATACTTCTCTATTGTTTTGTGTTGCACCACGGTCATGGATAAATAACATCTAGTTCTATTCAAGTACACAGATAGACAAACAATAGAAAGTTCCCCGAATTCACTTCTGCAATTGTGTTTACTGCCTACAGTAAAAGCACACAGTAAAAGGTGTAAAGAGCCAGAGAACTATTCGGTATCAAGGTTAGGATTTGGACGTGATGGTGGATGCTATGGAGTGGAATGCTAAGTAAATCGTAAATCATTATCTGTCATTATATGAAAAGTAGCGTTCTAGTTGCCACTTTGAACATTGTTTATGTGCTGAACGGAGTGACAGTGAACGTGAACCATCTATTAACATTATATTCCAGATTAAATATTTAACCAGTAAATAGCTAGCTACATTTTCACACTTGGCTAGCTATCTTGTCATGTCTTCTGTGTTGTGAACAGCTACAACTGTTTTTCTACTCACTGCTTATTGGTTATTCAGGTGATGTCACGTAAAGTCACAATGTTGTGATCTAAATCTCGTGCATCCTGTCTTGTTGAGCCTCGGAGAAGCATCGCTCATACGTTTTATTATTTGTTTAATGTAGGCAAAAATATTTTGGTGTATATTTTACAAAGTTTTGTATATTTGAGTGATAGTTGCATAAGTTATCTATGAGTAATTTGTAATAGTAACCTATCAGTCTTTGTGCTAGACAAAAACTTTATTTACAGCATATACATTATTTAACATTATTTAGTCCCGTCTTTAGGCATTTAAGGTGCATTGTTTTAAAGTAGCAGATTCTTTGAAGTGCCAGCTACAGATATACGCTGCTTCTTAAAATGCTCACCCCATCACAGACAGTTGATGTGCAAGTTGATGTGGAAGCTGTAAAACGAGTATGATTGGGATTTTTTTTTTTTTTTTTTTTTTTTTTTTTTTTACAGTTTAGCTTTCTCTAACATGTCCGTCAATTATAAACGAAAAAAAAAAAACTTATAGGAGATGACCTAGGAGGCTCCTGTAGTGCTGCCTATAGTCTTGTTTTAATTATTATTTGATGAACTGTGTGTTTAAATGAAAGTCAGATTTTTGCAAAGTTTATTTATGATGTGGTGTAATACAATTAAAGAACAGAAGCCCATGTGACAGTTAAAAGAACAGAATATAAAGCAGCTTGCTAGGTATTTTTAATTAAGTATAAAGTTTCAATTTATGGCAATTTCAGAGAGAATCTTAACACATTTGAAAGTAATTTGTGTTAATTTCCAACTGCGAGCAAATTCTAAATCATGTAGGTCTTTAAGTCAATACAGGTACTAAAGTCTTAGGAAGAATAATAGCTAAAAAGCTACTCATGTTTAGCTTTACTAAATCTCCTACTAAAGCATCACTAAAACTATGGTGAAAGTACTTCATTTCTTCAGTATCAATGACCCTGATTCTGCACAGGATTCATCCATCTAAATTAAAAGGCAATTTTATACCAGTTATACCCGAAGTAACGATGAAATGTTCACACATTCAGACTTGGCAACAAACGGCGAAATGCTTTAAAGGAGCATCATTTTGCACTGTAAGGGTTTTGCACTGTATGTAGTTCTTGTGTCATACTCCTGTATGGTAGTGCGCTGCACCAGGGTCATGGATAAACAACAGTTCATGGTATTTAATGTACAGAGACTGGCAATGTAATTGAGTTTGTTCTCTTGGAACTTTACAGTAAAGATCCAGAGAACTCTGCAGTGTTGCAGGTGGGACAAGAATTTTAATGTATTTGGACTCAATAGTGATTTAGCAGTGAACCAGAATTCAGCTGAAAATAAGCTTCACATATTTAGTGCGGAGCTCTACAGCTGTGAGACAATGAAGTCAGAAAGCTCCCCCTGCAGAGCAGACTGGAATGGTACAAGCCAGCATTCCACAGTAGGGGCTGCAGGAAATCTGTAGTCAGTGGCAGAGCTCCTATAATGAAACAGAAACATGGCTTTTTAAGATCATCCACAAAAGTGTAACAAATGATACATAATGCATTCAAATTGCTCCATTTCCTTACCAGAATGCCTTAACTTCCTGGTCCTTGATTTTCAGCTTTGATCCTGAGAGCTCCTCAAACTGAAGATCAGTTTTTCCTTGAATATCAAATATAAAATCCTGAGTCACTGTCAATACTGTGAGTGCTGCTTGTTCTGCTTCTACTTGACAGGTAATTATTTTACTTACTCGAAGAAACCACTAAATTGCACAATGGGCACCTTTACACCTTTAATACAAGATTTAATAATAAATCATGTATAAACATTAATAAAAACTTTCTACATGATTATGTAATTTGGTTCCAGTGTCCTCCTGTCATTCCAAATAGCTATTCAGCCTGCAAACAGCCGGTTCACTAGCTCACAGTTTTCACAGGTGGACATGAGTGAGAGTCTCTGTTTTGAATGAAAAATGCGATTCTGCACTACTTTACCAATCTTGATTTAAACACCAATCCATAGAACTAGAATCATTTAAAAGTGAAAGTTTTGAGTTCAAATCTGACTTTGCTTTAGTGCAGTCTCTTACCCAGAATGCCTTGGATGTTAGCATTTTTTGGCTGTTGATGAACAACAGGCCACAGAAAAACATCCCCAGCTTTCTTATGAAGGAGGAAAACAACACGCACAGTTCCCATTGTGACGTCTAATTCGTTGTTCCTTAGAAAAATTGACATGCTGTGGAAAGAGAAAATGATCAGTTAGTTGAGTGTGTCATGTCCAGCACTCAGTGGGGGTTTAATGATGCATCATATGGATTTCAAACATGTACACTTTTGAAAGGCAAAACAGCACAAGTGTCCTGCCTCTGTTGTGTGTATATAACTGTACTTTTGCCATCTGTCTAGTGTCTCAGACAGGGGCCGGTGAATCTGTTTAGGCAAACTGTGCAATTAGCTACAGCAGCACTTGAGCAAAGGCTGCCAAATGTACTAAAATAATTTTTCCACCATCGGGGACCTGATTGCAGAGTATGTTATTTATCAAAGCCCTCTTTGAGTGCACTCTGCTACTAGTGGTTTATTATTGCTCCCAATTCCCACGATCCTGTGGTAGACCATCAGTGCCTGTGCTGATTATCAGGCATGCTTTTTCAGAAGGTGGTGTCAGTGCCTAACGCCTCCATGCTCAGGGGTTTGATCCTGCACTTCAGAATATTTCATTACTATGTGTATTGTTTCACATAGTAATATTTCACATAGTAATATTTCATTACTATGTGTATTGTTTCATATTGGCTTTGACATTACAACTTACAAGCCAGGACAGAAAAGTTTCGTTCTTACCTGTCTGACTCGTGGCTGTTGGGATCCGGCTGCCCCCATACAAACGTCACAGTGTTCTCTCCATCAGTGTAGATGCTTTTGGCAGGGCTCACGAGAAGCTTCGCTGTTTTATAATGAATAGCAATGAGCTTAAAGCCTTCATCCGAGAGTTGGCCATTTATAGACAGGTCTGAAGGAAGAGAGAGAGAAAGAGAGAGAGCAGAGGAAATGTTATACACTATCCCCCAATGTTCCCCTGAGATCACACTGATGTTGTCCATTAGAATTATGGAAACCTGTACCACTGTAACCTGTATATCTGAAAAAAGTTTTAGATGTGATCTCATTTTAATGTTATAGTTCATCACTTCCAGGACAATGATCAACATTTTTTCGTAACTAGTCACAACTTTGTGATGTCCAATTAAATGCTCTCGAGAACCGTAGATGTCCCACCCCTGGAGGCGGAGCTCATTTTACAGTAGTAGCTCATTAGTTTGTTAGCAGTAAGCGTGATTTGTCCGTGTATTTGTGGCTGTGCGCCTTCCTGTATTCCAGTCACTTTTTTCTCGGTTGAGGGGAAAAAATGGTTGGAAAAAATTCCTCTGTCGAAGAATTTCTATGAGGTTGTGGATCCTGAACTCCCACTAACTGAACTCTTACTACTCGCACATGCCACCTGAACATTAGACTGTCTGCCTGCCACCTATACATACATATCCTCTAAACTTTATACTTTATAAACTATACTCATTGCACACCACTACAATTTGCAGTATTAGTATATTTTATTACACACACACACACACACACACACACACATATATATATATATATATATAATATTTTTCATCTTATTACAATTTAACTGCATTTCCTTTTTTTTATTTTTATTTTGTTTTAATTTGTTTTATGCCTATATTTTTTTATTACATTAATATACTGTATTTTTTATTAACCTTTTTATTTATTCTTGCTTAACTTGCACAGTCCTGGTGTCAACCACTCAGCATTTCACTATACGTTGTACCCTGTATAACTGTATATGACAAATAACACCTTTGAAACCTTTAAATCGCCCACCTGATGAGTGATCCAAAAGGAGGCGGAGTTTCTGGCCTACAGGTGCGTCATAACAGATCTGTTTTGGCTGAGCAGAGATTAAGAACCTCACGCCGCTCACTGCAAGAGAGGGAATGAGTAAAGAATGATGACATACTGCACACTGATGGAATGTGAGTTAGATACAGTCAATGCAGATTTTATGAAAGCTGTAATTGGACCTGCACTGGCTGAGGTGGGAAGTATTTCAGTTTTGCTGATGAATGTTGCCATGATATCTGGTGGTGGTGGTGGTGGTGGTGGTGGTGCTTGTTGTCCTACATTAACGTCCTGTGCTAATGACATGCAACAGGCAAAAAAGACATGCATTGAAATAAGAATGCATTGGGAAAAGAAAATTTATGAACATTTGCTAAACACAGAAACAAAACTGAGTCACTGTACACTCAGCTACAGGGTCAAAAAATGAATAAATAAATAGTCATAAAACAAAGGTTTTCATCTTTTCCATAAAATTTTCTTTTAACTTGTTTATCTTTTACTGCAGAGCCACTATCATACACATACTGCATAATCTACTGCGGGTCCTCATATAACACACAGCTAAAGCATATGAATTAATATACGTACCTGAAGCTCTGCCTAAAGTAGCCCTTGCCAGTATTACTGTGGGTAACAGTTAACACACAGCAGAAAGAAGACAACATTTTTTTGAGAAAAATGTCAAAAGGGATTTTACAACAGACATTGTCACAAAGATATGTTACAGAAATATATAAATTCAGGATATAAATTTTAAATTTATTAATGTATCCCTAATGAGCAAGCCCTAGACAAAGGCGGTGAGGAAAAACTCCCTGAAACATCACGAGGAAGAAACCTTGAGAGGAACCAGACTCAAAAGGGATCCATCCTCATCTGAGTGACACCGGATAGTGCCATTATAAATCATTCCCTTCTATAACTGTGTACTACATGGAGAAATAGTGCAATTGTGTAACCAGGAACTTCATTATAGTTTTCACATGAAGACTAAATTAAATTATCAACTATTCACTGATGGAGACTTGAGTGCAAAACTGTTCTTGGGAATTGCAGTCCTAAGCCACCTTCACGGTTTCTAAGTGGTACCATCGTCAGTAATCTCATGTATCTTAAGGCTCTCGTGTGGGGCCATTCAACTTGTATCATACAACTGCTTTGTTGCTTCTTTAATTCTTACACACATACCGTAAATGAAACAAGCTGAGCATAAAAGAGGATTGTGCTATAACTAACATATAATGTAACCATACAAGATACAAGGCCACGCCTCCTGGTATGTGGAACAAGGAGAGATGTTTCAACAGCACCACACGTTGTGGCTGGCCAGCTATAGAAAATACAAAAAATATTTCTAATGACAAAATAGGCTCCAAAGAGCATTAAAGCTAAAAGGAATAGAGTTACAAGTTTGGATCTTATTTTTCTTTGACATAATGGAGATTATTAGCTATGTTTCCATCCAAGTTGAGAATTTAACTTATGCGAATAAGTTATTACTTATGGAATATCGCATTAAACATTTGCAAATAAAGCACCGTTTCCATCCCATGTGTTCAAGGGAACAAAACTGTCACTTCCAGGGAAACTGGTGCAAAGTATCAGTACAAATGGAAGTTGTTGCAATTGGGGGCAATCAGCCTGAGAGAGATAACAAAGGCGGGCAAGTTCCTCTCGCAGGGGGGACGTATACAACGTCTCACATCCTTCCAGTGACTATAAAAGTACTTAATTAAAAGTGCACCCCTACCTGTAGATGCATTGTACCTACATGGGTGCAAAACATTGTATGCATTGTACCCACACACACAATAAAAAAAGACTGTTTTTGAAGTTATTAATGGTCTTGTTAGTTTTAATAAGTTGTGAAGTTACGTAAGAAGCAGAGAGCTTGTATGGATATATTTGTATCAGGTATGAGCTGATGTGGATCTGATATAAATATTATTTATAGTATTAAAATACACTTAGTTTGAAGCTAATTGTAGCTATGCTTTTTGGCTGTTTTATTAGGTCCACCTACCATTTAGGTCATCATATAGGATAAAGATGAGTGTATGAGTGTGTGATGAAGTGGGCAGCAAATGAGCACAGTATACGGTCAGCTGGGTGCGGATTATTGCGGGTGCGGATTATACATGCGGGAGTAAAGAAGGAATGCATTTCTAAATTTACAGGATTTTTATGAATACTAAATTTTTTGTGTAAATGATTGTGCGAATAATTCACGCATAAAGACCGTTCATACTCAGCTTGCTAAATGAGGCCCATGAGTACCAACACACACAGACACGCAAACTCTCTCTCTCTCTCTCTCTCTCTCTCTCTCTCTCTCTCTCTCGGAGCTCCATATCTGTGAGCATGCTAAGACGTCGTGCACAGTTTACAAAACTTTACACACTATAGAACAGCATAGACAAAGGAAAGCTTCAGGTTTCAGTGTAGGAAAAATAAATAGAAGTTAACTTGGGCATAACTGTTTTAAAAACTGCTGAGGAAAAAGAAACCCTGCGTGATTAATTATAAACCAAGTGAACTCTCACTGAAAGCATTTCTGAAGTGTTTGCACTTGTCTGTATTTAGCAGGATCAGCAGCATTTGTTTCAAAGAACTTCAGTTTAACCAGGGTTTAGATCCACAGTTTTAGCTTTAGCTTTTATTTTAACAGAGTTGCTGTGGTTTACATCACCTACATTGTGTTTTTACTGGGAGTCTGTTAGAAGAAGGTAGAAAGAGAAAGTGTGTGATCCTGCAGGATTAAACTGGCCATTATGATGAATTATAGCTGATATAAGCCTCATAATTTATGTTCACAAAGAACACAATACCATGATTGTAGTTTTCTGTACATAAATCCATTATACAATGATATGATCAGATCACCGTGTGTGAAGCAAACACGAAACTCAGGTGAAAAAAACTCACTTTTTTTTGTTCAACTTGTAATGTTCATTAAAACTAGCTCTTCAGTGCAAGAGTTTCATAATAGAAGAGAAAATAACATGAATTTGTCTAAACTGAGTTTTTTACAAAGTATTTTATATCTGTTTCTGTCTCTAGCTGTTTAGTGTGAATTTTAACGGAAGACACTTCAGACAGGGGTTTAGGATCACAAGCACACCTATAGAAGATGGAAAGTACTGAAGGCGATGAGGTAAATATTAATCGTTTGCACCAGGCAAAGACGATCCTCACAAAGGACCAGGTGCATTTTAGCAAAACGTGCCCAGAAGGCATCGTAAAGTCATATATCTTCCAACTTTATATCTTCCAAGTTTTGAAGGAGGTGTTAAAAACAGTTTAAAATTCATGGTTGGAAAAGTTGTTTTGTCAAATAAGGCTAGATTACTGCTTTAATATGAAGAACATAATCGACTTACCGCCATAATCATAGTCTTCAGTGAAACAAGCATGAAATAAAAAAATTCAAAAAATCAGTACACTTGGTTTAAAATGCAATTGCAATTATATGCAATGCAATTATAAATTTGTAAAAATGATCGGTTCACATAAAATTGGTAAGTGGCATGTATACACATACCTAACAAATATAACATTTTTGGTGGACGTGCATCATCTTTATGACCTTGTAGACCTGGTAGACCTTGTAGACCTGGTAGACCTGGTGGACCTGGTAGACCTGGTAGACCTGGTTGACCTGGTAGACCTGGGTATCCTACATGACCCATGTCCCAGAGACAGTAAAAACAATATACACGACGATGTAAAATCTGCTTTAGGATGGTTTTGTGGTGATAATGTTGTGTGCATTTACACTTAATTCCTGCACAATATATAAAGTAACAGGTTACTGAATGTTAGAAAGGTGTGTTAATGTGTTAAGAAAGGACATTTCTTTAGCTTGCTGCCAAAAAAAGTGACTAGTTCTAAGCTGTGGTTGGTGGATTGCCATGTCCATCAGATATGGAGATTCAGATGTCACACTCTCCTGTGACTATGCTGGCAGTGGTAAGCTGAGCGGGAAAACTGCGCATCCCAGTTGCGATTTTTAATAATACGTGAAGTGGACATCAGTGTGCTGGCAGTCAAAAAGATATGATGAGGTAAGAAATTTGAGCAAAAATGTACTATTAACGGTAAGCCATGTACATTTTTAAAGTAATCTACTCTGGTTAATCGTATCAGTATGTGTCGAGTGACATGGTGGCTAGATTAGGTAGCTAAGTGAGCTAACCATGTATTTACTTAGCTGGTGATGGAAAGTGCTCTTTCAGCCTTTTTTCAAGTCATTCCACAGACTTTTTCATAGGATTTAGATCTAGGCTCTGACTGGGCCATTCCAAAACATTCGTCTTCTTCTCCTGAAGCCATTCCTTTTCTGACTTGGTTTTTCTTTGTGCTTTGGGTTGTTATGCTGGAAGGTAAAATTTTTCTTTATATTCGGCTTTCTAACAGAGAACGGCTATCCATGATTCCCTCTATCTTGGCCAGAGCCCCAGTCCCAGATGAAGAGAAGAAGCCACATACTATGGTGCTGCCACCACCACGCTTCAACATAGCTATGGTGTCTTTTGAGTGACA
Organism: Pangasianodon hypophthalmus; assembly: GCF_027358585.1. Taxonomy (NCBI): domain Eukaryota; kingdom Metazoa; phylum Chordata; class Actinopteri; order Siluriformes; family Pangasiidae; genus Pangasianodon; species Pangasianodon hypophthalmus. The sequence goes on from NC_069729.1 coordinate 1,509,941, forward strand.
AGCTATATGGTTTTTGCACCAAACATTTTTAGAATCATGCCCAAAAAGTCCTACCTTGGTTTCATCAGATCATAATAAAAGCAAGTAACTGTTTCCTTAATGAGTACTCACCTTTCACTACTACTTACTGTCACTACTTATTTTTGTCTGCATTCTTGATAGAAAGTAGAGTATTTTGTATCTAGATCTATTATTTTCTATTCTGATAAAACTCTATTCTATTGTAGTTTATTATATTCTAATTGAAAATCTTCCTTCTTCCTGTACCCAATTTTATAATTTAATATAGTAATGATCATGATGAATTTTAATATGCAAATTAGTCTATGAGATTAACTTGTGACTTTCTGACTTTTCTGAAGTTCTTTCCTCTGAAAAAGAATTGGCAACAGTGGTGCGGCGATTACACAGCAGCAACAGCGTGGTCAAAGTTGCAAGAAAGGAGCGGACTATTTCGTATATTTGAGTAACCTGAAACACAAAAGTAGTGTATTCAAGACACCAGCTTTTGCTGTAGCATATTAAAGTAATCTGCAGCCTGGATTGTTTTTTCTTTATCTCTTTACTCCCTCTTTTGAGTATAATTGCGTTGGCTGTTCAGAAAATAAATTTTCAGATAATACTTAGTATACTTATTGCTGTATGTATAATTGTTCTGTTCGTGATGATTTAGTCATAATTATATGAAATCTGTAGTCGGAATAATCCAAAAGCATCTGATTGCTGATGTTACAGCAGTACAAACAATTAAACTGAAAAATAAATCTAACCCTATTGTAAACAAAAGTAATGCAATAGTTGGGACAGTCACTTTTCAGTTCTGGATGAATGGCACAAAGTTTTGGGATGGTTCTAGGGATGGTTCTTAAAAAAGTTAATCTGGAGCCCTGGCTTTTACATCAAATTTTATATAACATTGTATAACCTGTTACGGTACAAATATTTATTTTTCATCATCGGCCTGGTTGTGAGTAATACACTATATTAAGTTATCATCAAAATAGGAGTTATCCACAGACTTTTATGTGAATAACTTTTATCTATAGTTTTTTCTGCTATCACATGCTAAAGTATAATTGAAATGTTCTTGTCTACCATATCCCTCCACTTACGCAATGGAGGCAGGTGGGCCAGTCTATGCTGATATGTGGGTGGCTCTTCCCCTTCTTTGGGTTTATGAGCAACCTGTGTCTCCTCTTCCTGTGGCTTAGTGACCACCATGGAGGTGAGTGGAGTCACAAATTCATACTTCAGAGAGAGATCCAGAGCTTTTTTTCTGGCTGCTTCTTTCTCCTCTCCTTTGAGTGCCACTCTAATACACACAAATGCAAACGTCACAAACACACTCTAAAATGTTATTTCCTTATATAAGGCATTAAATGGGCTGAACACTCACTCTTTCTCCAGGAGCTGTTTCACTGTAAGATAAGCCCACAGCCTCTGGATAAAGTTTTCATGTTGTGGTAAAACATCAATGACGTCTTTTGTCGACACGGAGTCCTGGTATGTTACGTTTGTGTTTTTCTGCAATAAAAGATGTTAAAAGTGGAGAAGAGAGAACTACAAACTATTCTTTTCTGATCACGGAACCTGTAAAGCAGATGCTCTGCTTATACAGATAAAGACTCAGTTTGGAGCCATTTTTATCTCAGCAGTACACACAGGATTCTCAGAATCCGAATGAGGAAGGCTGTAGCATTTACAGTTTTCTACCCCTTGCACGTTTGATTCAAAAGGATAAATAAGCAGCAGATTTACAGGAAACTGGAGTTGAAGAACAGAACTGTAAGAGCAGTGATGATCTTACTGAGATTGCGATGACCTCAGTTTGGAAAGTCTCCAGGCTGTTGTCTGTGATTTGCCCAGCTACCACGATCTCTGAGCCGTTATAATACTGCCTGAAACTGGTCTGGGTGAGATTTGCTGCTCCGATATAGTTCAGTTGGACATCAGTTAAGAGCGGTGTGGCTACTTCCTCATAGAAACCCTAAGCGTGAAAGCGTGAAATGGAGTTGAATATCTGCCAACATCCAGTGTGTAAATGGACATACCTGAAAATTGCTAGCACAGTGTGTCATACCTGTAGCTGGAGGTCAGCATCTGAGTCCTCATAGATCCTGCGAGCAACTCCGTCATTTTCCAGAGCCATTTTCTCCAAGAAATCAAAGTTTACATCAAATCCAAACCCCAGGCAGTAAAGTGGAAATTTACCACCAATGGCCTTTTTGATATTTTCCTGAATTCTCTGTGTGTTTGTTTCACCTGTAGGAAACAATCATACTAATTAAGTTACTAATGGAGTAAATAAATGCATTTATACATGACATGCTACTTTAAGACCTCTTTATGATGCACAGTATGCGTCACAGTATCAAAGCAATGGAATATAAGGTTCTATCTCACTGTCTGTACTACTGTTATAAATATTTTATTTACATGCCGCTAAAGTTGTAAGGTATTTTAGACCAAAACATTGACTTAAAGTATGGAAAAATATAAAGCCAGCTTATTTGCTTTGACTGTATTAAAGTAAAGACTTTATAGATAATTGTCTTACAATGACAGAATTGTCAGCTAAAATCTCATAACTCCAAGGTCTCCAACTTGTACAAAAATTGTATGTTCCCTTCGTACTTTGTGAAACAGTTATATAGTCATCAATTCACTAATGCCTGACAATATTCATAATACTCAGAAAAGTGTGTGGTGGCTCCTGAGTGGCACAACATCAAGCGTTCGCCCTGTTATCCAAAAAATGCTAGTTTGTGTACTGTCCCCTATCAATCACAGTGACGCTAGCCAATCAGGGGTGTGTATGAGCACATTACACTTTCCCCTGACGTTGCGTGAGCAGCAGATATGGTCGGCTGGCTTCACGTGCCTCAGAGGAAGTACGTGATAGCCTTCGCCCTCCCTGGATGGTAGCTGCCGTGTGGTAGGGGAGAGCTGCCTGATGGGTGGGAACTGGCCATGATTAAATTAGGGAGTAATTCAGGGGAAAATCCTTGATTATGAATAAAAAATCCCCGAACCATGAATATTCCAAAAAATGGAATATTGCAAATTTACAGAGGTACAAATGAATATATAATAATTATAACAGTAATAGATTTGTGTTTTATTCACTCTGTATAGGGAATAACTTAAGTGCCTTGTACAAATCTACATAATGCACACCAAAAGAAATGTGGTGGTAAAACAAATGTTAAAAATATGCCCCTGTCTTTACATATTTACTTGTAAAAGTAAAACTGAATCCCTGTTAAAACTGTTCTTACAAGTACAGTATTTAAAAAGCCACCACTGCTTGACCTGTTTTTCATAACTTGAAACTAAGCTGTTGTCTTGTTTAAGATGAAAGTGCAGTGGTGGTCTAACACAAAGGCTCAGTCTTCGATGCTTGAGACAGAGGCTTTGCCTTCAGAGGCCACGTTTAATAATAGGCCAAAAAAATGTAAATGTTTAGTACCTGAAGTGGGGTCTCCATCAGTGAGCAGGATGAGGATGGAGGCAGAGCCCTCTCGGGGGTATCTCTTGATCATATCCACCCCCTTCAGCACTGCAGCATTGATGTCTGTGGCTGAGGGGAAGATCAGTAACAGGTCATTTTTAAGTTATTATAAATACAGTATACAGTATATATTAAAAAACATAAATACATAAAAAATGTTTTGTCTCTGCAGACCAGACTGGATCATGGTTTGTTGCAGTCGAAGCTTTTTTTTTTTGTCTGTAAAATACGTATATACGTATTAATTTAAAAGAGTTATATGATTACCCTGCTTAAATAATTAATCACATAGAACAGAGGTACTCAAACTTTTTTCAGTCAGGGACCATTTTAGCTGTAAAAAAATAATAAAACAAAATTACATGGGACTCCTCAGTACAGATTTATTTCATCAACTATTCAAATACTAGGCACATTATTCAAAATATGTACAAAAACTACTTCTTTCCTAGTGGCTGTCCCCTGCTTTCATATCTTCTTCGATGTGGTCCATCCAGTGCTTTTTGGGTCTCCAGCATTATCGGTGTCCTCCAGGGTCGATTCAGAGAGCGGGCTTGGCAATGGAGTGTTTGTAGCTACGCATAACATGCATTTGTGCTTCACACGTCTTGTTTGTGATGCGTGCCACTCCCATCATCTTCCTTACATCTTCATTCATGACCCAATCGAGCTGCGAGATTCTGAGCAACCATCACATCTTCATTTCCGTGATGTGGAGCACCTAGTCATGTTTCATCATAGCTGGCCAGAATTCTGCTCTGTACAGCACCACGGGTGAACAACTGTTTTATAAACCTTGGCCTTGAGGTGGATTGGCATCTTCTTATCACCACTTCAACCATGCTGCATTGACACGAACTCGGGTGTCCAGCAGGGCGTCGCCCTCCGAGATGACAAGGGACCCGAGGTATTTGAATTGGGTGGTCTTGTTCAGCTCCTGGCCTTCAATGTGTATGGTGCCATCGGTTTGTGGGCCACATTCTACATATTCCCTCTTCTTGATGTTGAGTCTCAAGACTCAACATCCGGTACATCATCGTGGGCAGTCATCTTTTTCACTTCTGGGCTCATGATCAGTGGTGCCGGTCCGGAGGTGGGCGGGGGGCTCGGTATTGGCAGGTGTGGGAATTCCTCATCACAAACGCCAGCAAAATAGTCAGATCATCATCGCAGGATGGCTGGTGGGTATTGCAGGACCTGGTTGTCAGCTCCTTTGACTTGCATGACATGGCCAATGTAAGCCATAATTTTTAAATACAATTCAATAAAATAAAATGCATTTTTGTAGAAACTGAGAAAAACTTAAAATTTTATTAAGTTCCTTAATCACTGAAGCAGTATGAGCTGAAACAGTATGAGCTTTTTAAAATTACAGTTCTGTAAGACATTTTACTTTGAAAACCCTGTCAGCTATACTCCCAACAGTCAGACAAGAAAGCTAATCACTGTACCTCCTCGATCATTAATATTCTTCACAAAGTTCTTTGCCTGCTTCACGTTCCACTCTGTGGCTTGCAGGAGTTCAGCTTTCCAGACATCTACCTCAGAGTCAAAGATTATCAGGCCAAAGTAATCATCCTCAGCAAGATCTCCCAAAATCTTCAACATCGCTGTACGAGTCTAAAATGGCAAACATCAGCAGTAATTCCATCTGCATGTGTGTGCTGTCTGCATAGACACATGTACATGCTAACTGATATAAACTCATTATAACTTAATCGTATTAAATCTAATTACTGTATCTATATATTCTGTATAGAAATCTATATTTGAGCTTCCAGATATATTCAGATATACTATAATATATAACATGTAAATTCCCATAGAATAAATAACACATTTGTTCATGTTTACCTGATCAATTTTCCTGCCATGCATAGAGCCACTTCGATCAATGATAAAAACCACATTTTTTGGGATTTGCTGAATATCTGTGGGTGCAAAGTAGTGGACGAAATAGCCGTTTGATGCCTGAAAAATGTCAATGAGGATTTGATTTAAGTATGAGAAATCTTGTTGGTTCAGATCTCAAATGAGAAACTCTAATGATTAGTGGGAAGGGCATGTATGGCTTTACTCAGAAACAACTGACACTTTAATCTTTTCACTTATGCTATTATGTTTCTATAAATGACCTGCAATTCTCCATTTTGGTTTGGTCTCTTCACATCATACTCTATGAGCAGGTCTCCGTTTAGTCCATTTTCTCCACAACCTTCACACTTTGTTTGCTGCTCGCGAGTGGGGTAAAATTTCACCCATGCCTGCACATACAAATGAGTAGGTACATTAATTTAATTAGCTGTGTGTTGCCATTGTATTTCAGTATGTAATAATATTAATTAATTAATCCAAATTCTAAATGACAGAGGTTTTGAAGTTGATTTAAGTGGTTCTCTAAAGCATAACTTCAATGTTCAATTCTCACCTCTTTGGTAGACGAGGCCAGAGTACTGATTACAGCACTGGACAGCTCCTGAGTTTTCAGCCCTCCTTTTACCTCCAGGAAGGAAATACCTGGATGCTCATTAATGTAGACATCAATCTAGTGGAGACACAATATGAATATGAATATGAAATTCTTAGACAGACAGTGCTGGATTGACTGTATTTGAACCATATCTCTGAAGGTAACATTGTTATAATGCAAAAATCACCTACTGAAATTGTATCTACTGCTTGTTAGATTAGCAGTAAAGCTTTAAAAATTATTTGGAACAAGTCGTTCTATGTCGTTTAGGTCTTACATCACCTTGAAATCTGCCACAGGCTGCATTGGTTGGGCATTGATTCGTAACTCGTATTTGCCAAGTCGTCGCTTTAGCAGCTCCTCGTAAGTGAGTTCAAAGGTCACCTTACTGAAAGCCGCCACTGTCACTGAGGTTTTAAACTCCTCCAGAGTCCTTCCTACTGAGCTGAAGCCCATAACGAGCATCATCAATGCTTATGCCAGTTGTATAGTAATTAGAGTTTATGCGAGTTCATTAAGCCGGTTAGAGACATGAATTCATGACTTGAATAAATTTTTTAATCTACTTTGAAATAATGTGAAATATAAACCATATTATGTCAACAGGCTGGAATAATACAGGTGTGTAATCAGTTTTTTTCTGTCTCTGTGGTACCTGACAAGCCCGGCACTTTCTCCTCGAGATGCTGCTTGACTGTACTGTTGCTGTGCTTCTTCTTTCTGCTTCACAACTCCATCATACGTCTTTCCCTCTATGGTCCTGATCAGAAGGTTTTTTAGACAGATTTTTGTGTAAGGGTTCAATGTTATTCCATGCAGTTAAACCACAATTCAGGATTCCCGCGTTGTGACTTAATGCTAGGCCTAAATTAAACAAATCTTATATACTTATAAACAAATCAAATATATTTATCATTAATATTACTGTGACCTGTATGGAAACTAAATTTGCATGTCATGCATGCCAGCTACTCGTAGTTCCCCACCTGACCACCAGAGGTTGAAGTTTTTACTGTAGTTCACCTGCTTTCTGTGAACACTCTGGTGACAGACGGTTTCTATGTTATTCTGCAAAATCTTGCCACACTGCATAAATCATAACTGTGTTCTTTAGTTAAATGTGCAGGTCTTTGTGTACCGGTTTGTGGATTGTTTTCCAAGTTTGTACTTTACTACAAAAGCTTTTATTTCATAACTTAGATTTAAAAAAGTATATGATTTGAGGGTTGCAGTGTCTGAGCATGCCATACACTCTCTGCCATTACGGAGGTTACTCTGTCCTGGTTCACGGCTGTCATTCCTGAGCAGTGCTTGTTCACTCTGAACTTCCTGCAGTTTGAGCACCTTTCAGAATGTGAGGTTTTTGATCACCCAAACATTTAAAAAAAATGGGAATGCCCTCCCTTGAATAATGTTTATTAAAGGGGTAAACTGAGATAGTGTGCCCTAATGAGCAGTTTATCCAACTCTCAATCCTCATTGACACCATTCTTTCCACTAGTTCTCCCCAGTTTAGTGCTCCCTCCTGTTTTCACAGCCTCAGAACAAGATAACACAGCATCCACAAATAGGGGGTCCCCTTTTATTAAAATTCATTTAGTAACACCAGATATATATTACCCAGGAAACCATCAAAAAGAGAGCTGAAACAACTCAGAGTAAGATGTACATCTGCACAGGAAAAGATAGTATTGCTTACTGGATTGGGCATATATCAACTGTACTGATTTTAAGTGTTTGGGGGCAGCACAGGCTGTAGGAGGTAGAGTTTATCAAGGTAAGATGGGATAGGTGGTCTGGTGGTGAATAATTCTCAGTAGTATGGATTACTTATTATAAGAGTTTCTTGGACTGAGAAGTGGATGAGGGAAATCACATAATGATGGAGGATATAAGGATACTGTCGAACTGAACCATTATTGGTTGAGATTAGTTTCCTCAGCTGCCTCAGAAGGAACATCACTTGTGTACCTTCTTGACTGGGCATGTTATGTTCTCCTCCATGTTAAGGATGTTTGTAATGGTGTAGAAGAAATTTGAAAGATTCAGCAGTGCTCAAAGTGGTGCTGTTGATAGACAGATATTGGTGTCATAGTGGGACATCTCAGTAATTTGAGAGTTGAGATTTTCAAATATCATAACACCAGATGCTCAGAAGATTTCGTGAATTTCAGTTGAATATTGTTCCATATTGATGAGTATTGTTCCTGATGATACTGTGTCTGGTCCTGTGATACTGTGTCCCGAATGAGTGCCAGAGAGCTTCAGAGTAAATAGTGTTAAACTGTCTTTCCAGTTTACATGCTCCAGACACTCTCATGTGCAGAGCCCTCTTCAAATCTTCAGATTTTTGATAAGATTTCGATCAGGGCTAAAATGTTGATCTTCTTCTTATGAAGCCATCCCTTTGACAGGTTTTGTGCCAAAATAGATTGGTATTTGGAACTATCCATGACTCCCTCTATCTTCACAGCATTCCAGCTGAAGAGAAGAAGTCCCATACTATGTTGCTACCACCACCATTCTTTGGGTAATAAGCTGTCTAATTTTTGCACCAAAGATATCTTTTAGAGGTAAGCCCAGAAAGTTCTACCTTGGTCTCATCAGATCATAACACATTTGGTATGTTTTTGCGAAGTTTAGGTGGACTTGGATGTTTTTTCTATGAGAAAGGGCTTCTGTATAGTCACCCTATCCCATAGCCCAGACATGTAAAGAATATGAGAAATTGTTGTCACATACAGGGAGTGAGCAGTACTTGCTTGATATTCCTGCAGCTCCTTTAATTTTGGAGGGATGTCCTGTTCTTGGTTTTGTTACTGTGGTGCCCCATTTTCTCCACTTTTTGATGGACTTCATGGAGTTCCATGATACATCAAATGTTTTGGAAATTCTTTTGTAACCCTCTCCTGATTGATACCTTTCAACAGTGAGATCCTGCACATGCTTTGTAAGCTCTTTACAGACCATGGCTTTAGCCATCGGATGAAACTAACATGATGTTAAGAAAATTGTACAGAAACAGCTGATCTTTATCTGGGGTTAATCAGAATCACTTCACTGATGACAGGTGTATGATAATTACGTTGAACATGAGTTAAAGGAACATGAGTGATTGGTTAATTCTGAGCACAGTCACATGGCCCATTATAAAAGGGTGTGCATACTTATGCAACTAAATTTCCTTTTAAAAAATGTTATACATTTTTTCCTTTCTTTTTTCTTTTTTTTCTATTTGTATTCCCTTGAATTGTGCTGGCTGCTATATCACATTAAAGGTGGAAAAGAGTTGACATGAAAACCCTGCCATTTTAACAGGGGTGTGTTGACTTTTTATATCTACTGCAAACATGAAGTCCTTTGTGTACAGATTCGATATTCGATTTTTGCCTGAGTCTGAGTTTTTGGAATTACCTGCCTATGTCTGCCAGTGGAGTAAGTGTTTGAACATAAGCTTGGATTTACCTTTTGGACTTTATCTAATTAATGTTTTATGCTTGTACATCTGTTTAATGTAATGGAGAATGAACCATTACTAGACATTTTTTAGCAAATAAATTTTTCTTTAAGAAAAATGTACAGTAGTGAGTTATTCTGTACGGCGTAGGTCACTTGTCAAAATTACACCTTTGTCTTTGACTTACATCTTGAATTTGCTGATGAAAGCATGTTTTGGTATCTTGACCTCGAAATGAACTTCTTTGGATTCATTGATCCTGTTCGCCACACGGCTTGTGATAACGCTGATGGCGTAGCGGCTGGTTACTGTAGAGTTGATGTGGAAACTGTAGATGTCAACATCTCGTTGCTGTGTTGAGGGAAAAACAGCACAATTGGGCCTTTTTTTAAGATCAGTGTCCAATGTTCAGCATGGATAAGCAAAAAAACTTATAGGTGAATAAAAATGAACAGATCTTTCACAGCAAATATGATATTCAGACATAAATTCACTTTTTTGACAGAATTTTTTTATAGTCACACAAGTATTATAGTGTATATTTGTGGCTTTTTTGAGGTAAACACTCCATTCCAGTAACTTCCACAAAACACACAGAGCAACACAAACAAATCTATCCTTCAACAAAGGGTCAGTGGACCTTCACCCCAAAGTTGCTCAACTATTTGCTATTCAAGCTCCCTGTAGTGCTGTCTAGTGTAGTCTTGTTTTACTGATTATTTGATTTTAAAATGTTATGACAGTTTCAGGATGACGTATTTTAATACCATTTTTTTAATAACAGAAACCAATGTTACATTAAAAAAGGATAGAATATCGTTTGCTACATATTTTTAATTAGGTATTGAATTTCTATTAATGGCCATTGCAAAGAGATTCTTAAAACCAACAATAAAGAAAACACACTTGAATTTATGGACAACTGCAAAAAATTCTAAATCATTTTAGTCAGAAAATAGAAGAATAAAATCTAAAATTGTGAAACTGCTATGAGCACATCCACTCAAAAGCACAATTAGGTTAGGCACTATAAGCTAAAAAGCTGTTTAGTTCATCTTTAGCTTCACTAAATCTCCTCGTCATGTTTTTCGAGCTTATGTTTTTCTTATTATGTTTATCAGTGATCAATGATTTAAATCTATAGACTTCCACTGTTAAAAAAAAATTAATTAATTAATAAAAAAACATGTGACTCATGGAAAACCCCCTGACTTTACCTGCTTGGTTGGGGCCGAGGTGATGCAGGGAAGTAAAAATCCAAAGACAATTAGTACAATTGTCGTTTGCTCCATGGTGTCCCATACAGCACTCAGGTCTAACAAACACACTTTAGCTTTTCAATAAACCATCATTGCTGTTGATCACTCTGGCTCCTCCCAGTCTGCTCTTTTCACCTTACACTAGGGTTGAACAGCCAACATACTGTTTGCTTAGAAAAATGATGAACAATCTTCCCTCAACATTTGAGTGTTTGATATCTCGGGTGTGATTTTTACTGAGGTTATCCATGAGTCATCTGCTCGTGCGTGAGGTGGCAAAGCCAAGCTTTTCGAATTGTGGAAACTCTACTGATGTACGACGGTGCCCGGTTTTGTGTATTTAAGCTAACTGCGCTCAGCTTTGGAGCTTTTGTGGTAATGATTACAGTCTTTAGTTATTTCTGTGTTTTGCTGCGTGTTTTGTTTCAGGATTGTATTCTTTGGATTGTGTTTTGCTACTGCTGAGCAGTATGACGAGTTCATTTAATTTTCAGTTAACTATTGCTGAAATTATTGCTGAATTATTGTATGCTCCCTGCAAGTTCCTTGGTGTGAACATCACAGCAGACCTCACTTGGAACCACAACACCACATCTCTGGCCTGAACAAGCCCCACCCTCCTGCTGTCTTTACTAGCTTTAATGGTGGACCGTAGAAAGTGTCACAGCCAGCTGTTTTCCTATTTGGTATGGGGCATGTACTCTCTCACAATGCAAGATCCTACAAATTAAACAGCTTATAACATCATCTGAGTCTTTATCCCTTCTAAAAAAATGAAAACTTATTACAAATGCTGCATCCGTAATGCCACTAGTGTTATATATTTCATATATTCTATTGGTCTCAGACTGTTGGGGTTTTGTAGTGTATGTAGTTCTTGTGTCATACTCCTTTATTGTTGTGTGTTGCACCAGTGTCATGGATAAAAAAAACGTTTCATGATATTTAAGTATACAGATAGACTGACCATTGAAATCTACTTGACTTCACTTCTGCAGTTGTGCTTATATAAAAAAAAAAGCCATTAAGCTCCAGAGAGCTACCCTATGTTGAAGTTGGGAAAAGAATTTTATTGCATTCAGACATGATGGTGATTTAGAAATTAACGGTATCCAGCTGAAAATAATATACACTTTGAAAAAGGTATATTTTGCATCTATAAACAAGTTTAGTAACATTTTCCACTGTTTCACTTTCACTGACAGCTTTTCTGTCTTTCTATATATCCGTCTTAAGCAAGTACTAGAAGTGATCACTGAAAAAGCATTCTAACAATATGACTGAGTTTCTGATTTCTACTACATTTGATACTGCTGAGTTCTCAGAACAGAACAGCAATAACACAGTGTTTGGGGAAAAAAAGATTTACATATTTCGCACACAGTTCTACAGCTGAGAGACAGTGAAGTCAGAAAGCTCCCCCTGCAGAGCAGACTGGAATGGTACAAGCCAGCATTCCACACTAGGGGCTGCAGGAAATCTGTAGTCAGTGGCAGAGCTCCTATAATGCATGGTGAAAAGAAAGCATGTCATTTTAAGCATTTAAGCATTCATAAAAATGTTCCAAATTACACATGATGGATTAAATTTGTTCTGTTTCCTTACCGGGACGCCTCAACTTCCAGATCCTTAATTTTGAGCTTTGAGCCTGGTAATTCTTCATACTGAAGATCAGTTTTTCCTTGAAAATCAAATATAAAATCCTGAGTCACTGTCAATACTGTGAGTGCTGCTTGTTTTACTTCTACTTGACAGGTAATTATTTTAAATATATCATTCGATTATACCATTCGAACTATTCAAAACACAAGCTGAACAGGGACACCTCCACCACCAAGTCTATGCCTTCTTTGTAACTAATTAGTATGGCAGAAATACCCCTTACAATATACTTCAAACATGAAGGAAGCTGTTTAAGAAATACAATTTGACCTTGCTGTGACCTTGACTGTATTTGGATCAATTCCAAAATCTAATCAGTTCATCTGCTGTTATATAAATCCTACAAACATTCAGCCACTCGTTCTTGAGATATCACACTAACAAGAATCTCAGACAGATGGACAACCCAAAAACATAAATCCTCCCCACTCAGTGGTGGAGGCATAATAATCTAAAATAATCTCCTATATCAGTGCTAGCTGAGCTCAACAACTGAATAACCAGATTCTTATTTTTCTAGCAATGAGAAAATCTCTTTTGAATGGAAATCTTTTGAACACTGAATCAGAATCATTTAAAAGTGAAACTTTAGAGTTGAAGTCCGACTTTTTGGTGCAGTCTCTTACCCAGAATGCCTTGGATGTTAGCATTTTTTGGTTGTTGATGAACAACAGGCCACAGAAAAACATCCCCAGCTTTCTTATGAAGGAAGAAAACAATACGCACAGTTCCCATTGTGACGTCTAATTCATTGTTCCTTAGAAAAATTGACATGCTGTGGAAAGAGAAAATGATCAGTTAGTTGAGTGTGTCATGTCCAGCACTCAGTGGAGTTTTAATGATGCTTCGTATGAAATCATCACATGTTCTGTTATATATGACTGTTGTACGTCAGCCTTTAGAGGGTCCCAGCACTGTCCGTGTTTCCAGTGTCTCAGATGGACACCAACACATTCATTTAGGCAAATTACGCAATTGGCTAGAGTGGCACATAAGCAAAGGCTGGCAAATGTACCGAAATAATTTTTCCACCATCGGGAACCTGATTTATGAAAGACATTTTTGAGTGCAATCTGCTTGTAGTGGTTATTTCACAGGAAAAAGTAAGAGCCAATCATGTTTCATCTTTAATAAAAGTCATCAAGTTTATTGTCCACAGTGTAATCTGACGCAGGAGTGCGAACAATGGCTGTGTGAAAAGGTGCATGGTAAGATTAGTCTTGTTTCTCATACTTAGGTCTTACTTAAGGTGGCCTGTAGAGTAATGTTCAGAGAGAGTTACCCAAAAAGGGCAAGACAAGGGCATTGCCTTACTTTATTATTTAGATATAGATAATAAATGTACCTGACTACCAAATAATGATGATAGAGTAGTAGGGAAATGCATAATAATGAGCAATAGAGTAGTAAAAATAATACACAGAAAATGATAAGACACTGAAGAATAATAAGGAACTGATGTGTTGCGCTCTCTATACAATAAGCAACTTTAATTACGCTTTACATTTTCCCCAGTGCACAGTTCTTATACAGAAGTGGTTGATAAAGCCAAAAGCATGCTACAATTAATTTTGGTTTCACTCGACACCTCCATCCTGGACAATGCTTGAGTATCTGTGGTCCTCTTTCACAATTAAAACAATCTCACTATCTGTTAATAACAGTGAATAGTGTGGCTATAGGGTAGTGTATATACAGGAAGGCTGTGCTTGGCTTTCAGAAACCTAGCTCTTACGCTGCATTCATGCTGCCTTGTAAGCGACGCTGCCTTCATGCAACATTTGGACCAGGATTGCAGCACAGCAACAACAGTGGACAGTAGTGAGTAGCGGTAGCAACAAGCTTGCTGGCTAACATTAGTTGTAACTCTAACGTTGATGATTACCTTTTCAAGCAATTAGTATGGCCAGTGTTGTAGATTTAACCAAGTATGAACTGATCTAAAGCCAATACTGCTATAAACTCATTTAAAAGTAGAGAAGGGGAACTTTACGCTGTTCACAGTGTGAGCAGCCATGTTGATTTGACATCACTCTGTAAATGGGGAAGGAACTGGTAGACGAGTGGAAGTCGACGAGTGGAAATTTCAAGTTGAGGGGCATTTTTGGTGTCTTTTACCGATTGTAGATGGAGAATTACAAGTTGCAACTTGTAACTGGGAAATCCCCCCTGAAAGACCTATTGCATTTAGTGATTAATAACCATTAGATTTCACTTATCCTGAGTGACCTATCATCTAATCATGATACAGAAGTACTCTGCTTGTTACAGCAGCAAGCATCGGAGTGCCAGAATATCTCATTGCTTTTTGTGTTGTTTCATATTCATGTTTAAAAGGACTTCAGATGGACCACAACAGTGAAGTTTTGTTCTTACCCGTCTGACTCGTGCCTGCTGGGCTCCGGCTGCCCCCATACAAACTTCACACTGTTCTCTCCATTATAGTAGACACTTTCATCACAGCTAATGAGAAGCTTTTCCGTTTTATAATGGAGAGAAATTAGCTTGAAGCCTTTTTCTGAGAGTTGTCCATTCATAGAGAAGTCTTGAGAAGGATAGAGAGAGAGAGAGAGAGAGAGAGCAGAGGAAATGTTATACCCTATCCCTTCAGAGCTTTTTGTACCTGCCCTTCAGTGTTATGGACTGATACATAATTTATAATTTATAATAATATGATTTCAGTATGTTCAGTATTTCCAATATGTCTGGAAAAGCATGTGGTCCTTGATTTGCAAATGGGGTCGCCTCTTTTGTTTCATTCAGTTACTGTACAAATGAATATTAGAAATATCAAATACAGATTTTATGTGATAATATTTTTAAATGTTACTGGGAGACACATTCAGACAAGCCACATTTAAATAAATATGTGCTATTTTACTTCTGTATTTTATTTTACTTTATTTTACTTATTTTGACACACTGCACAAGTTTAGTTCAGCAAAAAATGTATGAATTTCCCTGGCCATCTACCGTAACAAACCAGCATTGTGTCTCAGATCACATAGTTATAGATCTCTTTTCTATGTCATTATTGAGCACTAACTGTTTTGTGTCCTCTGGATTTTCCAGATTAGTAAATACTTTTGAATGTGAAGTTAGGATTTTCAATTAGGGACACAGCCCATGACAACAAT
Organism: Pangasianodon hypophthalmus; assembly: GCF_027358585.1. Taxonomy (NCBI): domain Eukaryota; kingdom Metazoa; phylum Chordata; class Actinopteri; order Siluriformes; family Pangasiidae; genus Pangasianodon; species Pangasianodon hypophthalmus. Next base: position 1,525,437 of record NC_069729.1, read on the forward strand.
CATGATGATGGCGGAAAGATTTAAGAGAGAACAAGATTATCAGTGTGTTTCACTGCGTGAATGAAATTGTTACACATTACATATACAGTATGTATGTTACTGACATAGTAAATGTTTACATGCTACAGTAGTCCTATATTATAAATCTGGAATGAAATAAAACTGTATGGTGGCCAAGGTTTGGGGTTACAGAGAATTTATAATATCCATTTGGGGTTGTTTTGCCCAAAAGGCTTGGGAACTCCTGAACTAAAAGCTCACATAACCGTAAATGTCCTGCCTCCAGAGACAGGCCTCACTTTACACTAGTAGTTTGTTTGCCCTCCAGCGGGGCTTCTCCAGCAGTAAACAGCTCTCGTAAATCCCTTCACAGTTCTCTGCACTTAACTAGCTCACTAAATTACTGATAGGTTTGTTTAGATTGGGCGGGGCGCGAGTCAGTCAAGCAGATTAACCCAATGTGACTTCCTGTTTAAGATGGAAAAATATGTCAGCATGCTGAATCTAACTGCAGCTAGCAGCTATTTAATGGAAACCTGATATTTCATGAAAACCAGTTTAATAATACTAAAATGGTAGTTTGAACATATGAAGCTAATGTGGCTAACAATAAATGACACATGGAGTAACCTGGTCCCTCACTACTAAACTTTCCATGAAGTCAAATGAATAATTGTAGGTTAGCAAAGGAAGAAGAGCTTATTAAATCGCCCACCTGATGAGTTGTCCAAAAGAAGGAGGAGTTTGTGGCCTACAGGTGCGTCATAACAGATCGGTTTTGGCTGTGCGGAGATTAAGAACCTCACGTCCCTCACTGTGAGAGAGAATGAGTAAAGAACGATGACATCCTGCACTGAAGTCAGAAATAGTGAGATGCAATAAATGCAGATTTTCTGAAAGCTGTAATAGTACCTGAAGGGGGAGAAGTGGGAGCTAGTTTAGGTTTGCTGGTGGATCTTGTGTTGGGTCGTGGTCGTCGAAGCCCAACTGTTGTACAAATAGGCATGAAATTAACTTAGCTTTATTGAGGTAATTCAGTTTAGTTTTAAAAAGTATATAACAGGTTTTTGGTACTCTTTAGACATTCTCAGACCTTTAGCAAAAGCACAGTATTTTAATTTGAAGCTTTGTTATAAACTTTAAGCAGCTGCATAGTTAACTATGTAACATGCAGATTTTATGGACAGTTATTTACCACAGCATACACCAAATATACATGATTTTCTAACAGTAAAAACGCACAGTATATGTAAAATGGTATATTATTGTTTTGTAAAAATGAAAAAATAAATAAACTTCAGCTACATTATCAACAAGATGCAACTCAAATATTAATGTTGTCTGTTCAAAAAGTGGTGTGTTTCATTCTGACCAAGTCAAGGTCTACTGTCTTCCATAAACGTTGGATAGACACAAAGTGATCTTTCAACTGTTTCACATGATTGTTATTATTATTATTATTATTATTATTATTATTATTATTATTATTTTACAGAAAACTGTTTTCTTTTTCAAATATTCAGACCATTGGACAAAGGACCGGTGTTAATGAATGAAAGAACTTCAGTAAAACTGGCCGAAAAGGCATAACATCAAACAAGCGTAAAATATTTCTTAACAACATGAAACTCTTTATATCTTCCAAGTTTTGAAGGGATGTGTTAATAATGGCTTTGAAATACAGAGATGGAAAATTCGTTTTGTCAAATCCTTTTTAAGGCTAGATTAAAGGTAGTGTACACCATCACAGCTTTAATGTGTAGAACATAAAGGAAGAAGAGAAAAAAGGTAAAAATCACTACACTCCTCCAAACTCAGGTATAGAGTATTTTTTATTTATTTATTTTTTAAAGCAGTTAAGCTCCTGTATTAGCACCATAAACATTTTAAGCTACACAATAGGCCATTCAGCTGCTTGAAAGCCAAGTTTTAACACTATAGACATGTCGGATTTGGCTCATACTGATTAATGAGCAGTCAAGAGTGCAACTGACGTCCTTTTTTTTTGTAATTGAAAAAACATATGTACTTGACTCGTTTTGTTATTTGAACAGTTCAAAGCTTCATACAGATTGCACTGACATACCTGGCCAGGTGCAACAACGCTAATTCAGCATCTCTTTCACCGGTAACAAATTACTCCATCATAGAAAAAACCTGTCAGTGTTTGTTCAGCATTTTACAACCTTTATTGCTGTTAAGGTTTTTTTCAAAGCACCCAGTTCTCGCAGGAGAATGATCTGGCTTTTCTGGATGCTTGCAGGTTTCAGATTGAGATGAGATGGAGTGAAGGGGTGTTAGGGGGCGTGTCTATAAAATGACCGACAAGAGGCTCATGTAGACACAAACAAGCACTTCAGACCATAATGTAGTTTTCCAAACAAGTTTTCTCAGCCACATAATACACTCGTGCTGAGGCCATGGTTTAAACAATTATTATTTTTTCATGTTCTACATATTTTCCATGGTTCATCACTGGTTATATTTGTTTTGATGTGCTGAAATAAATAAATATTATTTTTTAATTTGCCAGTTTGTAGCTACTTGTACATTTTTGAGCACATTCACACACACACACACACACACACACACACACACTGCGTTTGTGTTTATGCTGACTCGTTTTCTGCTACGATCAATAGAGTTATAATTATGTCTCATGGTTTATTCAATAGTGGACATGTTTAAATTATGTTCATTAAGTCAGCTAACTATCTATTAATGACGGTCAAATTTATACTGTATATAGGGATAAAATTAACTTGTAGCTGTATTACTGTAATTAAGCTTAGATTTCAAAAAGTATATAAAAGGTTCTTCTAACTGTATATTAATTAAGATATTTAGTGAAACTCTGAGCAATAGAAGGTCCTCATAAAAGCCTGGGTGATGATGTGTGTGCACGTCAGGAAAACTTGCCCAGAAGGGATTTTAAAGGTCACGCATATTTAAAATGTTTCTTAAAAACACTAATATATTCATTATATTTTCCAAGTTTTGAAAGGATGTCTTAAAAACAGTTTTGAAATGCAGGATTAGAGGTTAAGGCTAGGTTAAAGGTACTGTTTGTGTCTTTAACATCAGTCCTTTAATATGTTTATGTGTAGAACATAAAAGATAAAAGTGATAGACTTACTCAGTAAGGGAACGGATTCTGAAATAAAAAAAAACATAGAAATTAGTGCACTCCTCCAAATGGAGATATGTGTAAATATATGCACACACACAGTAAGACTGATGTTTATGCGTACCTTTACTAGTATCCAGCGAATGTATTGAAATTGAATAATCTTGTAGACGCAGTTTGGCACCTTGGATAAGCAATGTATATAATTACATGAGCCATGTATAAACTTATTAAATTAACAAAAAGGCTAAATAAGCAAGTACACTTTTTTGTGCTTTCATTTGTGCTTTAAATCCATTTTTGTATAACCTGCTTTACAACAAGCATTTTTTAAAAAAAATCTCTCTGCACTTTGGTTCTGAAATCATCGAATGGTTGTGGGTAATGCACTTTATTAGAGTGTCATTAGCGTAGGAGTTATTCACAGATTTTCTGGATCAGTTGGGTGTCGTTGACCAGTGGTATATAACATGAACATTTCCTAAATCATAAGTGGAACTGCCCACTTTCGCATGAGCTCACAGATAGCCATGTTTTGATTGACGAGGAGAGAGTAACGCCATCCCTCCCAGCAAGAGAGCACAGATAGCTGTGCCATTGATTCATACTTACGATTTCAAGATGATCGGGTCGGTGCTTTTCTGTTATGCCACTCTGAAGCCATGCATAATTTGACTACTTGTTCATAACTGTATTTTGTCTCGAGATTAATAGATTAATATTGGGGTACATGGTAAGCGATTGAAAATGCTGGCTTTGGTTTGCTCGCTTGTCTTGTTGAGGATGGTACATATCGACAGTCTTTCCCACTATTACATGCTAAAACACAACTGAAATTTCTGCCATATCCCTTCCACTTACAACATGAAGATGGTTTATGTTTGCGTCTCATACTATGATGACGTTTGGGTGGTCTCATCCCTTCTTTGGGTTTATGAGCAACCTGTGTCTCCTCTTCCTGTGGCTTAGTGACCACCATGGAGGTGAGTGGAGTCACAAATTCATACTTCAGAGAGAGATCCAGAGCTTTTTTTCTGGCTGCTTCTTTCTCCTCTCCTTTGAGTGCCACTCTAATACACACAAATGCAAACGTCACAAACACACTCTAAAATGTTATTTCCTTATATAAGGCATTAAATGGGCTGAACACTCACTCTTTCTCCAGGAGCTGTTTCACTGTAAGATAAGCCCACAGCCTCTGGATAAAGTTTTCATGTTGTGGTAAAACATCAATGACGTCTTTTGTCGACACGGAGTCCTGGTATGTTACGTTTGTGTTTTTCTGTAATAAAAGATGTTAAAAGTGGAGAAGAGAGAACTACAAACTATTCTTTTCTGATCACGGAACCTGTAAAGCAGATGCTCTGCTTATACAGATAAAGACTCAGTTTGGAGCCATTTTTATCTCAGCAGTACACACAGGATTCTCAGAATCCGAACGAGGAAGGCTGTAGCATTTACAGTTTTTCTACCCCTTGCATGTTTGATTCAAAAGGAGAATAAATAAATAAATAAATAAATAAGCAGCAGATTTACAGGAAACTGGAGTTGAAGAACAGAACTGTAAGAGCAGTGCTGATCTTACTGAGATTGCGATGACCTCAGTTTGGAAAGTCTCCAGGCTGTTGTCTGTGATTTGCCCAGCTACCACGATCTCTGAGCCGTTATAATACTGCCTGAAACTGGTCTGGGTGAGATTTGCTGCTCCGATGTAGTTCAGTTGGACATCAGTTAAGAGCGGAGTTGCCACTTCCTTATAGAAACCCTACCAAAGCATGAAATGGTATTGAATCTCTGCCACTCCACCACTGTTTAAAAGAATATACCTGAAAATTGCTAGAGCACTGTATCCCACCTCCAGCTGGAGGTCAGCATCTGAGTCCTCATAGATCCTGCGAGCAACTCCATTATTTTCCAGAGCCATTTTCTCCAGGAAATCAAAGCTTACATCAAATCCAAACCCCAGGCAGTAAAATGGAAATTTACCACCAATGACCTTTTTGATGTTGGCCTGAATTCTGTCTGTTTTTGTTTCACCTGTAGGAAACCAGATCGTACCTGAGGACATCTTTATGATACACAATATGCATCACAGTATCAACACACTGGGATTAAAATGTTCTATTGAATTGTCAGCTAAAACCTCTTAACTCCAAGGTCTTGGTAATTACTTTTGCTGTGGTTTGCTAATGAAGCATCAAGAGAACTGTGGAAGGATATTATGAGAATGTTTTATTCCCAATTTTAAAAAAATGAACAAACTTCATGGAAAATAGGAGAGAAAATAAAATGTAATAAGAATGTACAAAAATTGATGTTCAATCTTGGTTGTGTGACATTTATATTGCTAGACTTTAGACAAGAGGAGTAGATGGATGCAGTTTTGTAGACAGAGGGAACGAGACTTAGAGACAGAGACTGTTTAAAGTGTGTTGTGAGGTGCGTGGTGAGAATTGGTAAGCAAGCCTTAACTAAAGAGGAAGACAGAGGGTGGAGGGTGGAGGTAGATGACTTGGAAGCAGTGATAAACTCAGCAATGTAGCAGGAATCAACAAAGTCAAATGCAGAGAAAGATGCAGAGAAATGCAAGATGAGTGACAGGCAGTAATGATGGGAGAGAAAAGGAGAGTGTATGGTAATGGAGATAGATCCAGCCAGAGAGTTGTAAATATTGGAGAATTTGCTTTCAAAGAAATGAAGAAAAGAGTTGCAGAGGTCAGAGGAAGCAGGTAAATTGTTTTACGGGGGTTTGAGTAGTTTGGAAAAAGAGAGCAAAGGTTCCTATGAGTGCTTCATTTGAGTCTGATAACCAAATGTAAACGTTTAGTACCTGTAGTGGGCTGTCCATCAGTGAGCAGGATGAGGATGGAGGCAGAGCCCTCTCGGGGGTATCTCTTGATCATATCCACCCCCTTCAGCACGGCAGCATTGATGTCTGTGGCTGAGGGGAAGATCAGTAATGAGTCGTTTATCAGTTATTAAATCTATAAGTTAATAAACAGCTGTTTTGTCTCTGTAGACCAGACTGGATCATAGCCCTCAAACTGTGCTACAGTTTATTGCAACTTTTTTAATCAGTAAAATCTATATTTAGTCATTTAAATGAGTTAGGGGTAAACTTTAAACTTTTTGCAGACAGGGACCCCATCCATGGACCACCTCTGTACAGATTTATTTTATGAACTAATTAAATATTAGGCACATTATTCACAATGTGTACAAAAATATTCTGCCTATTTTTTGGACCTTTTTATTTCTTAGCTTATCCACTTGTTAGCTTAACTTGTTTTTTCATGATTAATGTTTAGATTAAACCCATTTAATATAAATGACCAGGCTACTAGGCTAGTAACTATGAGGGTTCAGTAATAAATACAACTTTAACAATGGTGAGTTGTGATTTCCAGCACTGCTATGGCTCATGCTACAGTATGCTTCATGGACTTGACTTTGAGAATGACTGAAAGTAAAATTCCTAAAAATGTAAACCATAAAAGTGGCTAGCACCATTTTTTTTTATACAGCTCAATAAAATACAGTGCATCTTTACAAAAATATGAGAAGTGCTTTAGCCAAATGGATTAAAATGGATGCAGTATGAGCTTTTTTAAACTACAGTTCTGTAAAGACATTTTATTTTCAAAACCCTGTCAGCTATATTCCCACCATTCAGGCAAGATGCCACTAGGTCAAACTCGGGTTTCAATACTGTATTCAATACAACACAACTGTGTTCAATACTGAAAATGTCTGTACCTCCTCGATCATTAATATTCTTCACAAAGTTCTTTGCCTGCTTCACGTTCCTCTCTGTGGCTTGCAGGAGTTCAGCTTTCCAGACATCTACCTCAGAGTCAAAGATTATCAGGCCAAAGTAGTCATCCTCAGCAAGATCTCCCAAAATCTTCAACATCGCTGTACGAGTCTAAAATGGCAAACATCAGCAGTAATTCCATCTGCATGTGTGTGCTGTCTGCATAGACACATGTACATGCTAACTGATATAATTATAGCTTAATTATCACAAACAGAAAAAAATTCAAATGTAACACTTGACATAGAATAAATAACACATTTCATCATGTTTACCTGATCAATTTTCCTGCCATGCATAGAGCCACTTCGGTCGATAATAAAAACAACATTTTTGGGGATTTGCTGAATATCTGTGGGTGCAAAGTAGTGGACGAAATAACCATTTGATGCCTGAAAAATTGCAAACAAAAATTTAAATTAGAGAAATCACTTTCGTTTCAGATCACAAAGTAGATTCTCTGATGATTAGTGGGAAGGGCATCTATGGCTTTAATGTACATAATCAACTTTTTAGGAAACCTTCATTGGGAAACAGCTGACAATTTTTTTAACCACCTAAGAGCTTAGATTTATGCGATTATGATTCTATAAACACTATTTTCTAGAAAGTACCTGCAGTTCTCCATTTTGGTTTGATCTCTTCACATCATACTCTATGAGCAGGTCTCCGTTTAGTCCATTTTCTCCACAACCTTCACACTTTATTTGCTGCTCGCGAGTGGGGTAAAAGTTCACCCATGCCTGCACATACAAATGAGTAGGTACATTAATTTAATTAGCTATGTGTTGCCAATACACATTCACTAACTTTAAGCACAACATTTAATTCTCACCTCTTTGGTAGACGAGGCCAGAGTACTGATTACAGCACTGGACAGCTCTTGAGATTTCAAACCTCCATTTACCTCCAGGAAGGAAATACCTGGATGCTCATTAATGTAGACATCAATCTAGTGGAGACACAACTTGAATATGAATTTATATATATATGTATATGTAAAACATATAATTATAATATATATATGTAACACTAGGATCTGAGTAATTTTCCAATTTGAACACCTTGAAATCTGCCACAGGCTGCATTGGTTGGGCATTGATTTGTAACTCGTATTTGCCAAGTCGTCGCTTTAGCAGCTCCTCGTAGGTGAGTTCAAAGGTCACCTTACTGAGAGCCGCCACTGTCACTGAGGTTTTAAACTCCTCCAGAGTCCTTCCTACTGAGCTGAAGCCCACAAGAATTCAGGACATTAATTCCTATGCTAGGTATAAACTAATTAAGCATTATGTTAGCTCCTCAAGTCAGTTTATAATAAAATGTTGGGATTCTGTTTAAAAGAATCTGCTTTGAAATAATGTGAAATATAAATTTAATTATCTCATCTGGCTGCATTAAAACACAGCGGCTATAAAAAAAAAAAGTCTACAAACCCCTGTTTGACAATTTGTTTTGCAGTTTGATAGATCTGGAGCATTATTTTGCAGAGTGGAGTAAACTTGCCAGATAAAGATATGCTGACTCTTGGTAAACTCTTACTTAAAAAGACTGAGTGCTGTATATGCAAATGGATGCTTTAACAAAGTATTAGTTAAGGGGTGTGCAAACTTATGCAACCAGGTTATTGTAAGTTTTTTCTTTTTCTTTTTTTCTAAAATGCTTCTATTTGTTTTTCACTTGAATGGTTTGATGGTTGCTATATTACATTAAGGGGGGAAAAGATCTGACGTGATTTATATGAGGGGGATGTAGACTTTTTATATCCACTGTAGCGCTATAACCAGTTTATCATTTTTTTGCCAGTTGTGTTTCTGTGGTACCCGACAAGCCCGGCACTTTCTCCTCGGGATACTGCCTCACTGTACTGCTGCTGCGCCTCTTCTTTCTGCTTCACAACTCCATCATACGTCTTTCCTTCTATGGTCCTGAGGAGACATGCTTATAATCCATATGACATGTACATAATACTGTAACATCAAATAACATCAAATCAAATGTTATATTAAAGAATTCCATATCATTTCTATATTCTATATAAATTCTATATAATTATAAAAGATTTTGAATCAAATAAAGGCTTGTATTAAATCTCCAGTAACATCTATTTATAATCTGTTTTGAATAATCCGTTTTTTCTGCCTTCCATGATGGATAAGGTGTTCTCTACTTCTACTTGGGCTGAAAAAGGACGATGTGGCATTGGAGATTTATGTATGAGAAATTTGCCTCATTTGCTCAACTGAGAGATAAATTTGACCTTTCTCATACACATTTTATTTATCTGCAAGTCGGTCTCTATGTCCAAAGGAATCGTTCAAATTACGTGAGAAAATCTATAGATTGTCCATTTTATAAATCCCTCCTCACTGACCCATATTCTTCATTTAATATTTTGATGGGCATGGGCTGTAGAGAGGAGAGCCCCTTTATACGACAAATGTCATCATTCTTTCCAGTTTATGTAGTTTTTCTGTAACATATTTACTTTGCTTTCTGATGTACATGCATACAGCCTGATCCAACTTTATCATTTTATTCCTATTCTGATTCTGTGGCCAATTCTTCTTAATCTCAGGAACAGACCTTGATGACTAGTATGTTTGCTGCAAAACGGATTATTCTCCTGAATTGGAAATCAGCTCTGTTTTAAAAATAAGTGCAGACTCACGAGGTGCAGATGGAAAGACTGAGACGTTGTGGCGTTAAGGCTCAGAGGCTTGGGGGCTTTGGGGTGGGATGGCGGTTTGTTCTGTTTTTTTTCTTGTTCTCTCGTTGATTATTTCTCTTATACCACAGCAATTTGACAGTGATTTTTATTTATTCATGCTGTTTCCTGACCAGCATTTCTCTTTCACTCTCTCTCTCTCTCAAAGTAAAACAGACAAAAAACCCCAACAGCTCATCATGTAAATGAGCAAATGTTAATGTAAAAATGTAAATGAGTGTGTAAAAGCTTGTTCATATTGACCCACATCCTGAATTTGCTGATGAAAGCGTTCTTGGGGATCTTGACCTGGAAGTGAACCTCTCTGGACTCATTGACCCGGTTCGCCACACGGCTTGTGATGATGGTGATGGCGTAGCGGCTGATTACTGTAGAATTGATGTGGAAGCTGTAGATGTCAAGATCTCGCGACTGTGTTGAGGGGAAAGCAGTGAAATCACAATTTTAATTTTAATGATCAAATTAGTAATGTCTTTCCTTTTTTTATTAACAACTTCCATTCCACATAACGTCCGTTTACATTAATGCCTCCTTTTTCCAAGGAAAATAATTAAACGTCTTAACCTACATGCTGTAACAAACCATAAATCCCGAACAGCCCTCTGTCATGTTCATGTGTAAATTCAAATTTTAGCCACATTTAGAGTTTCATACAATTAAAATATAAAATGAGTGTTTAAAGAATCTATACAAATAGAAATAAAATTGTACAGAAACATTTTTTGCTAAAATAGAAGTTTTTCCACATCAAGCACTTTGCCAATTCCTTTATCTCTCTCAAAACAAACAAATCCATGAATGTGGACCTTAACCCCTGACTTACCTAACCACTACTCTTACATAATAATTATTTTCCAAATTTTTGGAACAAACTGATCAAAAATTATGGTATTTAATGTTGCACGACATTAAAAATATTAGTTAAAGTTTTTGAGCCTGGTATAGTCAATTTAATATACTTTTAAACTGTATATTTTTGTGGTACATTAAAGTAAAGACATGTTTTAAGTAGCTAAAATTCATTTGTTAGACAATCTCAAAAACAGGATAGTTCAAAAGTGTTTTTTAATGACTTCAATTTCCATGCAAACTTATTTAATTTATTGTTACTCATCAAATGGGCAAAGGCATCATTAGCACATATCTTTACATATTTAGTTTCATTAAATCTTTTATGTGTTTAACTTCTGTGATGAAATTTTATAGGAATTATGTCAGTGGTATTTTAATGACCATGATGGATTTCAGGAGGAAGTCTTCTGTTAGAAGATCAGAATTCAACTCCTGGAGTTTAGTAGCTTTGTTGCTATATTAGAGAAATGCTATCAAATCCTCCACTTGATTAAAATAGCTAGAAAACACTGAGCAGCTTTTATCAAGGGTCATTTGATTATTTCAGAAACAGCATACCAGGATGTAAAGCTTTAATGATTGCTGCTTTCTTTCACTGAATCTAAAGAATTTCATTTAAAAGCACACTTTCAAACCTGCAGTATGACCTTTGACCTTACCTTCTTGGTTGGGGCAGAAATGACACAGATAAGCAAGAAGCTCAAGAGAGTTAATCTGATTGTGGCTCGCTCCATGGTGCGACACACACACGACTGATGTCTTACACACACACACACACACACACAAAACCTTAATACCAAATCCCAACAAATCTGCTGTTGGTCAGTGCGTTTGCCAAAAGCAACACCTGTTATGTCAGTGACTGCTTACGGTAAGGCCGTGGAATGTAAACTAAAAAAATATTTTATGGGTTAAGTGTGCTGAGCTGTTGCATCGATCAGGATCTAAACAAACCGTTCAAATGAAATGTGTCATTCTGTATCGAATGATGATAAGAAGGTCACAGCATTTGGACCTGATGGTGGCGTTATTCAGCATTTGTAGCTCTCTTTCTTTGCTTGTAGACAAAAATGTACATTTTGGATCCTATGGAAACTGGTTGCTATGCAATGTAATATGGTTGCTATGCAATGGTATGTAATACACTCTTAATCATCACCATTATCTTGGCTCTGAACCTCTATACCTTCCCCACACTCTCATCCCTGTCTGTCCCTATATAGTTTTCACTTTCCATATTTGGTCAAAGCTTCCTGTTCTCAATAACTCTAATTATTTCTTTTGACTGTCTTTTCCTGTTCCTGATTTCCCACTTTTGCTATTTGATCATTATTTCATGCCCATGCTAATTATATCCCTTTGCTTTTCTTATATTTGAGCTCCTTTTTTCTCTCGCATTGTTTTTTATTGTACGTTTCTGTACAAGTTGTGGTTGTCTTCTCTCCTTGTTAAAAAAGCTTCTACCTATTTCATGTCTCGTCTGTACGGTTTAGCCTGCTTACTCCTGCTAGATTTTATCACAACAATTATCAGTTATTGTATACTAAACACTCCTGCACACACTTTATTCTTGTTATCTATAGGCGCTAGCATTTTATGACTTTTTTCTTGCTATGTTGATATGGGAGACCCCTGAAAACTATGAATTTTTGCTTTCTCAGCTTGTGCAGCAATCAAACCAAACACAAATAAAATTCACTGGAAAGCCAGTTCACTAAAGGGGAAAGGGCAGGGGACATGAAAGACACATTTGTAGTTACATTTGTTTTGTCCTGATTTTATCTAAGTGAAATTTGACCTGTGAATGTTCTGTCCTTAGTCTTGTGAAACAGTAGAAAACAAACAGGCAATTATTATTATTATTATTATTATTATTATTATTTTTAGTTTATTTTATTATTTTTTGCGTAAAAAGTACAGTTCATTGCCATTTATTTCAGTGTGCATCATATAGTGTAGAGCCTGTTTTATATAATTTTTTATGCATTTTGTGTTCCTATTTATTATACCACAAGCTTATATACTGTATTATTATGTACACCTGACATCCACATTTGGGGTTCATCAGAATCACTTTATTGATGTATGATAATTGCTTTTGAATGTGAGTTTGAATGGGATTCGTATCACAGTATGATGTTTATTTTATTAGTGCACAATAATGACAGAGAGGTCTTACTGAGAATGCAATGACCTCCATTTGCAAAGTCTCCAGGCTGTTGTCTGTGATTTGCCAAGCAGCTACGATCTCTGAGCCGTTATAATACTGCCTGAAACTGGCCTGGGTGAGATTTGCTGCTGTGATATATAGTTTAGTTTCAGATCAGCTAAGAGCAGAGTGGCTATTTCCTCAAAGAAACCCTACTAAAATGTGAAAAATACCAAACAACCAGTGTGTAAATTAATATAACTGCAAATTACTAGCGCACTGTTTCCCACCAGCACCAACGTCTCCAACTTCATCAAAGTAGACATCGAATCCAAACCCCAGGCAGTAGAGTGGAAATTTACCACCAGTCTTTTTGACATTGGACTGAATCCTCTCTGTGTTTGTTTCCCCTGTGAGAGAAAGACTATTATGAACTGAAGTTTGCCAATTTTAAAAAAAAAAATTTTAAACGGTCAAAACAGTGAGATGTGAAGCTATTATAGCATATTTTTAATAAAAGCTCAGTTAAGAAAACTGATAAAATGGTTTATATACAACGAGTTAGATGTAAGACATCTGAAGATTATGGACTTGCCCTGAGGATGAGGATGATGAGGATGATGAGGATGATGGGTGGCTTTTGATCATTTCTAACCCTTTTAACAGTGCAGCACTGATGTTTGTGTCTAAGGGAGCAGTCATTATTCAATAACTAATCAATAATCAGTAATGTGTTAATGTGCACATTAATCTAATAGTAACAAGCAAACATTAGTATCAGGTTGCGTACCCCTTATACATTCTACACTGTCAGAAATTAGTAGTTTATGCCTTGTATCGCTTGTACCTTGAAGTCTGCTACTGGCTGTCCTACTGAGCTGAAGCCCACAAGCACACGTCCTATGATAGTTGTGTGCTAGCCACTTGAGAATTTAAATTAATGAGGTGAATTTGCTTTGAAATAATGTGAAATATAAATTGAGTTTTTGCCAGTTGTGCTTCTGTGGTACCTGACTATCTCTGCACTTTCTCCTCAAGATACTGCTTGACTGTACTGCTGCTGCGCCTCTTCTTCTGCTTCACAACTCCATCATATGTTTTTCCCTCTATGGTCCTGAGAGGTTTTTTAAAGATTCATTAGAATTATGAACCTTGGATCTCTGAGTCTTACACTCACAAATAACGTGCAAAGCTTTAATGGCTGTACATCTATATTCCCATCTTATCTGTAGTGATGTAAAAGGGATGCAGCAAGTGAAAGGTGGAGAAGATTGCCTGAATGAGATGCTTGTGTTGGGGCTAAATATGTATTACGCTAAAAAGCGTTCTTGGGTATCTTGACCTGAATTTGAACCTCGTTGGACTCACTGAGCCGGTTCGCCACACGGCTTGCGATGATGGTGATGGCGTAGCGGCCGGTTTCTGTAGAGTTGATGTGGAAGCTGTAGATGTCAACATCTCATTTCTGTGCAAGAAGAGCACAATTTGCTTTTTCTTCCGTCTCACAAACTTTACATTAGTCATAATTCCACATGATGGTGGAAAATGTTAGCACAATTTGCTGTTTTATTCCAAGCTGTACAGTAGTTGCATTATTACAAGTATTTTGTTTTTAACTAGTCTGTGGATTTTCTTCTATGCTGTTTTACGTTCAGTACAGAATAACTGTAAAGACATCATGTAGAGTTGTCTACTGCCAAAACAAACAAGGATACTACATGAGTTTACTACATTAATACATATGGTTCCTAGTCAATCAAAATGTAGTTTTTATAATCACTTTCTTGTGGTGGTGGTTCTAACATGGATAAGTAAGAAACCAAAGAGAGTTAATCTTAATATGGATTGATCCATGATGACCCACACAGGACTGGTCTAGACAAACACACATTTTTTACACCCACAGGAACAGGACGGTCATTGGTCACTACAGACAGACCTTCACTCCACCCTTTATGCCACTGACCTCTCACAGTAACACCAGAGCAAAAGCCATATATGTACCTTAACAAAACACTGTGTGCTTATTACTGCTGACTAATGACGCATGCAAATTTCTTATTCAGCAACACACAACACTCAGCTACATTCAAAACAAACTGCTAATTGAAGTGAAACAAAAAATTTGAATGTTAATAAAATCCGTCTATAATCCCTGTTGGTCCAAAACTACCCTGAATCAAAGACTTGTCTGTTTTAAGCTCCTGTAACGTGAGAAACGATGAGTCCAGCCAGAGTATTTCACTTTTGATCATTTCAGGATTAGAAATTGCACCTAATGGGTCTCATTAAAGTACATTTCTTTGTTTTAAGACTAATTAAATTCATTCACATATGCACTCTATTTATTCAATAAGAAATGGACACTATGTTCCCCAAAAAAAAACATTTTACAGGTAATCATGAGAGATTTAATATCTTTACTCTTGTGAACAGTGTCCAGACTTGGCCTTAGTCTGCAAACACAGGAAGAACAGGACATGTTGAGCACAGCAGGATTTTAGTGCAAGCATATACAAGCGAAGAATCTCATGGTAGTAATGCATTATTATAGTGGACATTTTTGCATAGCTAAGGTACAACAGCAGAAAATATGGAAAAGCTGGTTAAAATAATAGCCTTATAACTATACACTGTACAAGTATACATGTATTTACTTCTAAGAAGAATCCTTATTTCATATTATCATATTATGGAACACCAACACATTTATACATTTAAGTAAACTGTTTTTTTCGAGTCATTGTGTGGAGTAAGGCATGTTCTTACACAAAGCTGATGGCATCTATACATTATTCTTACTGGATAGAAAAAGGGAAGGGTGTGAAGACTGAACTTTGAATACATTGATGAGTTTTTGCATTTAGAAAATAGCCACATATTCACTCACACACACACACTCACACACACACACTGAGACTGAGAGTTTTTGTCCAGAAAAAATGGAGCTTTTCCGAAAACGCTCTCCCAAACGGATAAATTTGAAAATGGCGTTTTCGTGTTGTAGTGTGGACGAGGCATTCGAAAACAATGATGTATTTTCAGTCATGTGACCCATGCTACTCAAAACAAACAAGATGGTGGACGATGTTGTACTGAAGTTATTGTACCCCCTATCCAGTTTGATACTGTTGTTAAAGATTAATGTCACTTTGTACAACCTTGGCATCAATTCAAAGAGACAGAAAGTAAATTAAAGCCTGAAGGACAAATGCAGTCCAAAGCTTCTTACATTTTTATGCATGCGGATTAGAAGGAAAACGCCTGTAAGCGTTTTCAGGCGTTTCAGAGTGAACGAGCAATTTTTGGAAAACGTTTGAAAACACCAGTGTAGATGGAGAGCGTATTAAAACGAAAATGCATTTTTCAGATCTATCCGGATTAATGTGGGCATAGCATATGACACACACACACACACAGTCCATACTTTTACTATAACACAGTGTCATGTTAGAAGTAGTGTGCAGAGATAGGCATGACCTCTCTCCCATATCAATGAATATACACTTTGAATAGACACATCACCTTACATGCACTTTGCATACATCCTCGTCCTGTTCCTTTAGCTTTTAAGTCCAGGTGAACTCATCACCTCATTGAGTGAGAGGTAACATGGTACAGGACCACAGATCATGATCATTCCGCAAACCTCGCACTCTGTTTGTGTGTTTAAATATCCACTGGGTGTACTTGGGTGCTCCACGTTCTCCTATGACTCTGCTGCTGACTAAAACATTCTTGATTCCATCCCAGTTTCTTGCGAATGAAATGATAAGAAGCCTTGAAAATGAGACTTTTAGGCTAATCATTTAACTTATTTTTACAACATAATTTCCCATATATTCCCTCAATGCTTGTATCTGGAAAAAAAAAAGTTTAACTTTTGTCAACATACTCCTGAAACGTCACCAGTTTTCTTCATGAATTGGTATTGCCGTAAGCCCAGTGGGTCCGAAACTGCTGTTCAAGGCACTCATGTAAACTCTCCACCTTAAATTATCAGTCAGTTCGAAAATTTCTCGGTGTCTCCTTCAGTCCAATGACAAGCCTTTTCTAACAAATATAGCTATTTGTCTTAGTTCTGAATCCTTGGTATGAAGCACTAATTACTGCAGGACCGGCTCAAGGTGTCACAGTGATGCAGTGAATGTGATAAATTTTAATGAGCATGTATGTATGTATGTGTGTGTGTATATATATATGTATATATACACACAGTATACAGTATATGCTGTCTTTGAATTCTTTAAAGAGGGCTGCAAGGCTACATTTCAATGTGCTTATATACAGTGTCTATGTATTGTACAGGCATGTGAGAGTGTAAGTGTACAGGAGTATCTCTGTTTATAGTTCAATATTAAGGGTGAGATTTTATGCGCAAAAGTTGCTGTAAAAATACACTGTACATAAATCATACTCAACTATCTGGCAAATATTCATAGATGTGTCATCAGCATGGATATTTACATCATTTGGGCTGGAAAATATATAAGTAACACTGTGCATGCCTTTAAGAGATACTGATAAAGTTGTACAAGCTACCATACTCTAATGATACTGTAGAGAAATTAAGCTGATGCTACAACATGGGAGACATGGGCGTCGGAGTCCTGTTTTGGGATCTGAGGGGCTCAGGTGGAGATGACCGTCTGGTCCAGGATGAAGCCACAGTGGAGAACATAAACCCTCCCTGATGAAGAGCCGTGTTCAGTGCAGGCCATTGAGTAATGTATGCTGGAGTATCTAGAAATTCTCCAAAATGGTTGTCGTGCCCCAGCAACCCATCCTGGAGGGTGAGCAAGGGCTCAGTCATCTCAGAGGAGGTGTGGGAATTAATCCTGGGCCATGACAGAGAAAGCAGTGAGGCTGATGTTACTGCTGCTGAGCCTGGAAGCACCTAGAGAAAAACCAGGGTGAGAGATTTGAAAAAAGGGGAAAATATTTGACTCTATGGAGATAATGAAATAATGAGGCAAGTTTCCACCACAGGAATCATTTCAAGAACCCAGATTTGGTTTTATTTGTAACTAATTGAAATGAGAGGAAGCACTGTAGCTCCTGAGCTATAGTAGCAGTAGTAGAATCATTTTAGTTCTTGGGTAGGTCTCTAGAGATCAGGAACTACTGAGGTGGAGCTTGCCATACTGAAGGCACTGTTTAGTCAAATACTTGCCCTTCATGCGCTCAGCTAAGAAGCAGTTACTTAAACGTGTTTAATAGCAGCGACATCACATGACCAGCAAAGCCACATATTCTTGGAATGCTTTAGATCTTACATAAATAGCAAGTAACTTATTTCACACTTCTAATGGCATGGCACTCATGGAAAAAAGGCTTGAAGTGTGAAATTTCACTTATGTGAACACAACTGGGTTAAAAAGCTACATTTGAAAAGCAAACGCCTTAAAAAACAACTTGCGCCATGTTCACTGTGTTGCTCTGCTTTCACATGAAATGACCCGTTGCACAGATTGCTCAACTTCTGTTTATGATCACTGCCCCTGCAGTATGCTGGAAACACAAAACCAGGAACTCCTTCAGGAACTGTGTTGTTCCTCAAAAAGTTAATGGAACCTCAATGGAAACACCACTAGTGGACTGACAAACAAACATGTAAACTCCACATGTAGAACAAGTATACATGGACAAGTAAAATCAGCATTTCCTAATAGATACAATAACAGATGTAGATGTTACTGAGGTCTTAATGATAGAGCAAAAGTTTTTTTTGTAGACATTGTTAGCTAATAACATACAGCTCTTGAAATGCTAACAGTTATGAACAGTTCCATGATCTAATTTACATTGTATTGTTGCTACATTCACAATGTTGGCATTTCTAGGTGCTGATACTTTAAATGCTGTTTGAACGGATCTGTCCTTACCCCTTCAGCACTCCTGGTTCTAGCTCTGGTGGCCCGCTGTCCTCTCAGGCTGAAGGAGTGAGTGAACAAACAAGACTGTTTGGGGCTCCACGTCCCCACCAGACTCTGCAGCTCCTCAGAGCACAGGTCATTGTTGTTGTTGCTGTTGTTGCTTTGTGCCTGAGCTAGCCCCACTGGTGGGTGGCGTGGTGAGGGAGTCGAACCTGGGGGCACCTGGGGATGATTAGACGCCCCAGGAGGGCCTGCAGGCCCTAGAAAATCACAGAAGTCTGAGTGAAATTACAGTACAATTCCAGGAGTGCAGCAACACCAGGTGCACCTTTTCGAATGTTCTTACCAGGAACCAGGAACACAGAATTCCTTCACTGAAGTTTAATTACATTCTTGAACACAGAAGGAGTTCTAATCAGTATGTGAAATTCAGGTAAAAAGATAAAAAAAAGTATAAAAAAGGTTAGTTACTGTTTCCGCGGTCTTTACCCAGGCAGAGCCGTTTCAGCGTCGACCCTACAGGGGAAAGATCACTGTCAGGGTTCAGGTTTTATGATTAAGCTTTGAGAAATATCATTAAACATATATAGAAAAAAATTAACTATGTAAAAAAAATTAACTAAATTAATTAAGGTGAGGAGCAAAGACAGCCATCATGGATTCAGAGCAGCAAGTCAGACAGAGCATTAAAACAGCTTGTTGGATAATGTTTTATGTACGCTACATGGCATGTGGGTAATGAGTAATATGGCATATCAAGATCAATTAATGGTTCATAGTCTAATTAAGCCATATAATTCTTAAGCGAGATAGAATAAAAAGGCATTAAACTAACAGTAAGGAGGAACGGAATAAACAGATTGTATGGAAAGGAAAAGTAATACAGGTACAAAGGAAAGTGGAACACAGGACTGGTGAGTGATTTGGTTTGGGTGAGAGAGAGAGATACAAACAGATGGTGAGAGAAACAGGCCCACTCAGGAATCTAGCACGTGGTTTACTGCTGGATTTGTAGGTGACCCTTTCAGCCGCTGGGAGATAAGGAGACCAGCCTGGACACAGGACGAGAGACAAGAAATAAAGAAGACGTGTGTGAGATAAGGTCCTTCTGTAGACAGTGACCTTAGGTACAGTGACTAACCAATACACACCAAAACATCATGAAGTTATATCCTGTTATTTTAAGGAAGCTCACCCTGTCCTGGGTGGCTGTACACTCCCGCTCCCTCTCCCTGCAGTCCAGAACAGACATTATCAGATGACATTGAGGCCTTGAGGGAGCAGGGCTGCTGCGTCTGGACCGGCTCTGATACAGAGCTGGGCAAAGTGTCGGTCCCTGAGCGAGACCGGCTAGCACATCCCTCTGAGGCTCTGGCTGGAGAGCCATTCACACTCACAGCAGGCTCAGCTGATGGAGGGACAAGGTAAACAGCAAAATCACCAGAGCTCATTAATATCATCACTAGCATTTTGTAACCCTCCATGTGAGAGTCACACATGGGTGAATAAAAGTTAGTGAAATCTCTGGGAAGCCCTGAGATAATAATCTTGAAGTAGCTCGGTTAGAACTTTATCCCTGCAGAAAGATAAAAGGAAGAGAGCATCACCAGGTTTGCTGCTGTCGCTTGTTTTGGTGACGCTTCTTATCTGCTGGACAAGAGGGCTGAGCAGTTTGCTTGCCCTGAGTTTGTGCTTGCTGGCTCTGCGTCTGCGTCCAGCAGGGGGCACTGTTGACGTGAGGCTGACGCCAGGAGGGGGTGCTTTACCGAGCCGTCGATACAGCAGCTCGATTTCACCACGCTGGTGAGCCTGCAGCTCTGAAATCTCCTTCATATGTCTAAAAAAGCGTTCAGAACAACACAAAATGTGAGTAAAAATGGTGTAGTGTACGCACAGATATACTACAATATCTGCACTCTTCTTTTCTTCTCTACACACATTTAAGCTCAGGCATGATACTCACTTCTCCCTCAGTCTCTGCAGCTCATTTTTAATGTCCAGGTCCTCCATCTCAGAGTCATTATCACTGCTCATGTATGAGCCATATGTCCCACCGTGTCTGCTGGGTGAATCAGAGCTCTGTACACTACTGCTGCGGCCCGAACGCCTCAGGAAGGCCACCGCCCTCCTCATGAGGTCACTTCCTCTCCTCTCTGAGCGAGATGGTGTAGGAGGCACCATTTTGGCTGGGCTGCTCTCTGCCCCAGAGTCAGAAGACATGAAGCGAGCGTGGACATCTGCTGAGACGGAAGTACGCACTCGTGGCAGGGAGCCATGCTCGTTGAGGGAGGACAGAGGGTCCAGGTAGAAATCAGGTGGAGCTGAATTCCTGCTGCTGTGTTTCCTGCGTGTGGCATCGTTGTCCTCTGCACTAAAGGTCGTATTCGGTTCAGTGTAAACGCTGCGCTCCCCATAAAGGACACCAGGGTGTGCTGGAGAAGCCGTGCTGCTCCAACTCCTCTGCTTCCTCTGTGTCCCGGAAAGGAAGTCAGGAGCACCGGTTGTCATCTGATTGACAGTTTCTGAGATTAATGACTACAGTAAAGTGTATGAGGATTCAAGCACAAGACAAGATATGTAGTATCTTTCCCAAAATTATTGCCTAAAAACAATACCTTATAGCGACTCCTGGAGCTTGAGCAGGATGTGGAGTGAGGCATTATCGGTTTCTTCGACACTGTAACTAAAGAGAATTGCTTCTGGTCACAAAAATTAAGGGATGTAATGTTTAGTTTAATTTACATCTCCATCATTCACATTTAAAATCCGAAAATGTGAAATGTATACTTCAGTAGGATGGATAGACTAGATGGTAACTGTAAGCTATTATAGAATAAGTAAATATGATTTGTCATACCAGCAACGGCAGAGTCACTGAGCGTGCTCAGACTGTCTACTCGCTCCGGAATCTGTGGCTGTGGCCAAGAAATTAACAATTAATATTTGCACAAAGAAGACAAATGCTTAAAGAAACCTTTTCCTTTTGTCTTTGTCCTTTTTGTCAGGTCTAAAATTTGCTGATTCCAACTCCCAAAAATAATAAATATCTGTTTGAGATGGGATTTTATTTAAATTGATGATAATGAATATTTGAACTCTTCTGGTACTAATCAAATGGTATTGTCTAATGTTAACATCAGAGTGATTTTTAGCAAAAAAAAAACCTTATTCAAGCAGTAGTAATAATCCCTATATTTATACTACATTATTTTCTTATTTCTGAAGATGTAGATGCAAAAAATTTAATTCAAGTTCTAAATTAACATTCATTATACTATGTAGTGCAACAATACAGGAATGTAACTACAGCATAAATACAATTTTAGGTCATTGTCTATGCTTCATAATGGTGCCACTAAATGAAAATAAATGATTTTGCAAAAAATAAAATATAAGAAAGGAAGAATGTTCAAACAATATAATTAAATAAATAGGTTCAGCTAAATTTTCATTCACATTAAGGAGAATTAACTATATAAACTCACCAGTTGCTCCCCAGCTCTGATGCGTCCGTCTCCGATGATTTGGGGTGTGCTGTTCCCCGACCCCCCTGCTGCACTCTCTGGTCCAGGTGGAGACTGGACATACTCCGTCCCTGAGCCTGGAGTCTCCGCTGCACAGCCTGATGGGTACATGGGCACATACTCCTGATACAGTAGATTTCTCAACTTCTCATCCAACGTCTTGATGGTGCTGTCTACAAACCCCACCCGGGCCCGACCTTCCCCGTCCGATTCGTTGGGGGCGTGATGGTGCTGCGAGGTGGCAGGGCTCTGGGGCAGAGAAGGGGGCTTGGCACCACCCACAGATGAAAACGGCTGCTGCAGCACAATGCCGTGAGAGTCCTGCATGAGGGGAGGGGTCACTGGTGAAGAGCGCTGAGCACCCACGCCTGCGTCCGGTGCTAACGGCATGACTAGCGGGCAGCAGGGCACGTCTTCGGCCCTGGATGCGGCACAGGCCAGATCCACCACCTGCTGGGCAGCAGGGATTGATGTAATCGGGCCACTGACAGACTGCGCTGGCAGGGTGGCGGAGAGTGGAACCAAAGATAACGGGTCTATGGTGGTCAGAGACTGTGGGCTGAAACCATGAGTATCACTGCCACCAGATGGAGGAGCTGTGGCATAACCTGTTGAATCTTAACAATAGTAAAGAGGATGTGCAAAATAAGTAAGGAATAAAACACTACAGTAGGAAAATAATTCATGGTGGGGTGGTGTGATGAAGCAGAGTTACAGTTACCAGCACTTGATTATTTTCCAAAAACAGCACAACCACACAAATTTTCTACTTATTCCATTTTTTTATTTATTAAAGAATGACACGTCCTAATTTTTATCTGTTTATAGTTAAAATGTTATGAAACAGCCGTGAGACAAAACGCTGCTTATCATGTTCCTGACAAACCACAGAGAGCAAAGTCTACTTTAGACTTTCCTTTGTCAGACAACTTACAGCTTTACCTCTCATTACTCTTGTTACAAAGCACTGACACTGCAGACTCCTTCCATAAGTGTTAAATAAACATCTCCTCCCAGAAAACGTCACCATATCAATGATCAGACATCCATCTTTGTTAAGTAACATGTTTTTAATCTGTTTATTATTAGCTAGATTATGTCCTTGTGAATGAGCTGTTATTATAGTAACAATAACTTATTTGAATGAGTGCATTAATATAAACCAGTGATTTGCAGCTGCACTACTGTCAGAGCTGCTGTTATAGAAAATTAATCAACACCTTCTGAGCAATCAGAAACCATTATTCAACATCGTATGGTATTAAAAAACACATACAGGACAAGGTATTTGGTTAAAACGTTTCTCAGAAAAAAAACATGTTCAGTTGGATTTAAAAAGGCAGCATAATAAATGCACATCAGCATTGCTTTTAGGTTTTATGAGAACTTGACATTACCTGTAGAAGCAGGTGCAGTGCAGTGCTCCAGTGGCTGTGCCGTGCTGCTGTCAGCAGCCTGACTCGGCGCAGTGCCATCACTCAGTCCACTTGTATTGGGTGTAACTGTAGCTCCCTCTGAGGACAAGTCCTGACTGACACTCGGCTCATCCACAGGGCAGATAATGAACCATCTCTTACCAGTATGAAGCACTACAGGGTAAAACCAAAACAAGGCCCTACTATTAAAATGACTGGCATAATTCAGAGATGCATTTCTAATTTATTTTGCTCACTATGCCAAAACTGGGAAACCACAATCAGACAAAATTACTTGAGCTACATACATCATTAACAAACAGCCATTTTAGAGCAACAAACTGATGACCCTGGTCCTCAGTTCTTAATAAAAATTCAAAATGTCTTTTCTCATTTTTGCTATAATTAAAATCAAGTCGGCTGTGGGTGGGGTTTCTGGTCACATTATTTACTGGTGGGGAAATAATTCAGCTAGAAACCCTGTTTCTACATAGTGTGAATATTTATCTCTCAGTTTGCTGTTTACATTAATTCTAGTTCACAGTTTACATTTTCATCCATGGTGGTACACAGCAGAAAAAGACTGTAAAGTCTACCTTACAGAAATCACGTTCTGGTTTTACTGTCTGTCTACACACTTTAAAAACGTTTAGCACCCTAAAGAATTCTTTGGTTTGTCCCCCTGAAGGGGGCAATTAAAAGTTCTATGTAGAACCCTTTTAGGATGTTTGATCAATACGAGTCTACAGTGTATCCTCAGTTAGAGGACAAAATTTACCATTCTGCTGATAGACAGGCTGAGGATTGCCATCCTTCTGTCCTCTCAGATTCTGGAAAACCACAGACGAACAAGAAAATCAAATTGTTATTATTTTTTTTACTTTTTTTCTTTGTGGTTTTAAACAATATGGTTTTGCTTAGAGAATTCAGAATTTTTCACCTATCACGTATGTCCTCACCTCATCCCCTATTCCTCCAGGGGAGCTACCTTGAAGCGGAGTATCCCTCAGGGCACCCGGTCTCTCCCCCTCTGCCTCTTCACTCAGCATGTCCTCAGCCTTGTCCACAATGTCTTTCAGCTGATCAATGAAGACCTCCTTCTCTATGTGCAGAATGAAGCCGTTCTCCACCTAGGAGTTAACGTACCTTGTTGTAGTTCTGGTTCAGTAATCACAAATGAGCATGGAACATTTCAAGTGATGTCCATTTGCTAGATGCACAAAATTTAAAGCAATCCCCTGACCATGTAAGTTGCTATTTCCTCTGGTGCGTCTCCATCCAGATCGAATTTGAATGTCACCATTTTGTGGTTATGGGTTTCCAGCTGGCATTCGACCATTTTATCACCTGTATCGCAAACCTAATGACATGAGGAGGAGAGACAGGGAGCAAACAGTAAGCAGAGGGCATCAGTACACTACCAAAGATTGGAACATACAATACACTCACATTGAGTATGCTGAGTTTGGGTTTGCTGGTCTTCTCCTGCCGCGAGCGAGTGCGTGCAGACTTGCGATGGTGTTTTCGGGGTTTCCCTTCACCTTTCCCTCCACTAATGGTGCCATCATAACTATCACTCATCTCTTTACCCGAAGCTGCATCTGAATTCAAACTGAGAACAACCACAAGAGCCATCAGCCAGAAATCAACTTCACCATAAAGACACCATAAAGAAAATAGCTGTACAACAGGGAACTTTAGAGACGCCTACCTGTCACATGTATAGATGGGGAGCGGCATGGGTGCTGGCTCCTACAACATAAACATGACAACTTCAGTTATGTCCCATTGGCTACCTACATAGAGTTTTTTTTTTTTACTCAGTCATATAATTGGAATTCATGAGTTCTGTCAGTTGTGTAACAGTGGAGTAAACAAGCTGACAGTGACAGTGTCCTAAAAGTTGAAAATGTCTGATCTGAACACCATTTGCCCTCCCTCTCAGCGGTGCAATTTGCTGTCAGAGTGCTGACATTACGCATCTCTGGCAATGTGGCAGTAATGGATTTTACCTCATGGCTTGGGTCAGGAATGAATGCAGATGCTGTCTCCTGGATCTGCTGAGTATTGCTTGGTTCAGTGCAACTTTCACCTGCAGATAATTAAAAATTATTACCTGATTCATATGAAGCATATGTTTGTATACATTTAAAATTACAACACTGACCATAAGTGGCTGCAGTAAATTCTTGCTCCGATTCCTCTCTGTGTGGAGGAGACTTGATGTGAGTTGGGTCTGCATGTGCATGTACCAGAGTTTCATCCTAGGGAGGGAAAGAGCATTACTCTCAATATTGTTTCCTCTACCCTTTAGTCCAATGGTTCACCTAATTGTTCAGTTCAGACCTGATCCATATTCACTATAAAGACCATCAGTTTTTACTGTTCCTGGTCAACCCTGAACTCATACAACAATGCTTTAAATAAAACCACTATTCAGATGTAGAGCTCTGCTGAAATAGACATAGGACATTAGAGCCTGATGCTTTTTATGCCTGATGCCTATCCCTGTACTTGCTTGTTGTATATGAATAATCATACACTGATATCACTTTACATCCTCTTAGAGAACAATAATTTAGTATGTACCTGTGCAGGTGGTGCAGAGATACAGGGCTCTTGCGGAGGAAAGGAGGACTGTGGCTGCAGCAATGTATGAGAAAGGGGCAGAGCTGACTGGGTGGGTTGGGGTTGAAGGAGAGTGCCCTCTGGTGGAAGAGCAGAAGGGTACACCTGCTGTTGTGGTGGTATGAGGGATGGAGAAAGGGCTATGCCCAGGATTGGTCCCAGAGGAGCGGATACAGGGGTTTGGGGTGTACCTGCTCCAGGTATGGAGGGAATGTTCTGTGCGGCTGCAAGAGGTAGTGGGACATGAACCGGACTGGGAGAGTAGTAGGATGGAGGTACTGGAGGAGCGCTACTGGGGTAGGGGGTGCTGTATGGCAGGGGGGAAAATGTTACTGCCTCACTTCTGGCAGGAGTGCCCACTGTTGACATAATGGAGTATGGTGAAGAGAACTGAGGAAGCAAAAATAATGCAACTTACAAAAACTTACAACTGCTAAATAAAGATTTAATGAAACATGTTAGAAAGATTCACCTAGTGATTAAGAACAATTTACATACTTGAGTGGAAATCTGAAGAGGCTGCAGTAGGGGTGTAGCATGAACAGTCTGCTGCGGTTGAGAAGGCGGTGCAGTGCTGAGCATAGCAGAAGCTGGTTGATGCAGATGCTGAGGATATGTCTGTCCTTCAGAAGTTGACTCCACAACTGGCTGCAGATTTGCTAATGTCTAGAAAAGAAAGCCCGAGATCAGTTCTGTGAAACTGGCTTCTCAGTGATTCTCTCAGCTTGTGACTTTCTTTACAACGACAGACAAAAAGCCATACATTTTAAAGGAACTCTTCTTCCAAAAGTGCTAAAATGGATAACAATGAAAGAATTAGAATTCTACTGCCTTTCATTAATTATCAGTGTTAGCATTTTGGAATTAAGTACTCCTTTACGTGCAAGTATCTATCTCCAACAACTTAGTCAAGGATGTGGTAGTTGATGTCAATATAAGTCCCATTAGGGTAACTAAGTATTTTTGGGATTGAAGACCTAGTGCCACAATTTCCATTTAAGGTGATGATCCAAGAGCCAATGACTGAAAGCTTAGCAACAAGAAGGTGAGGATGTGCCTACAGATCTGAACGGGTAGATCTACCTGGGACAGGAAAGCTGCAGGATGGAGATAGAGGTGAAACTAAGAGAAATAAAAACACAAAAAAGAACAAGCTAAATTAAAATACTAAGCACACTACACCATGAAAACAAAGGTATAGTTACTTGTTATGGACACCACCACACAGACATTACACATACATTTAGTATGAACATACAGGGTTATTGTAAGGCAGGAGCAGATGCTTTTCTTAAATTAGCCAGAACGGTGTAATCTTACCTCCTGTCCTTGTGGTGCAGTTGACGCTGGGGTCGCTGGAGCTGATATAGTCTGAGGCTGAACCAATTTACCAGTGGGCTAAAAACCATAATAAGAAAGTGATTCTTACAGCTCAGAAATATATTGTTAGACATTTTAGAAATACTTCATCTAAAATTGTACGTGTTGCTAACAATTAAAACCACATTAGTAGTTTGGGTGATCTAAACCCAGAATTCACAAAGAGGGGTAGCAGGGTTTATTTAGATGTAATAAAATGAATTATTAGCTGCAGCTAGAGAGAAGAAAGCAAAAAGACAAAATAGTTAAATGATAGTATTTAGAGCAGTGAGTTGAGATGGTACTCAAGGGAAGTTGCTGGGAAGAATGGTGACAAGGGTAATTTGCAGCATTGCACCAGTTGCCTTTCATTGCTTTAGATTCTGCAGTATGCTTGACAACTGTGCAGTGTTTTTTACATCATTTTAGAGATATATGGATATTGCTTTGTGATATATAGACTATACTCCAGAACAAAAATTCCCCTGAGACATCATGTGCCTTAGAGTTGTAAAAATAATGTTGTGAAAGGCAATTTACCCTGTTCCATCCAATTAATAAGAACAGTACTCTGTTGGGGAACAGTAAACTTTGTAGAGGTGAAATTGCAAAGCCACAGCAATTCTGGAACATTCTGGAACATTTAAAAGGAGAGGCCTTGAACTTAGCCAAGCAAAGGAGCACAAAAGGGTGGAGGTATTAAAAGTATCAGCCCTGTACAGGAGACATGTCTTCTGGGATCAAGGGCAGTGTCTCCATTTTCTGACATACCATAAAATCTTGTCCAACCTTGCTCCCAAGCACTGACAATGGTGCATCAGATGCCTTATGTTGTGTAGCTGGTGATGATCCTAGGCTTTGAATGTCATTAACTGGGAGATTATACATGCTGACATTTCCATTGCTACTACCTGGCTGCCTTGCAGTTCTGTCCATCAATACGGGGGAGCTGGTGCGGCGACTGATGATGCGATGGAGGCAGCGATTAAGGTGTGAAAGATCTCTGTCCCTGCTATTGCAGGACTGTGCAGCCACGGGGAACAGGGGCAGCCCTAAAGAGGATGGGTTAAGAGGCGACCTCACATCAGTAGAAGATAATGAGGACATGTTTTGAGTAGAGGCAGGAGACAGGGGGCGTAGTGAGGGGCTCAGTATGTCCATGGAAAGGTCAGACTTTGGAAGCGGTGACTTTACTGGAATCTGTCCAGAGCAAGAATGGTTTGTATGCTCAGGAGATGGAGGACTGATGTGCACTGCAGATTGTACGGTCTGATGAACAGAAGACGATGAAGTCACAGGTTTCTGGGAGGGGAGAGATAAATCGTAAGAAGACGCAGTCGTGTAACTTGGGGAGGCTGCTGTCTGATGGATGGGTGTGACTGAGGTAGATTGCACTGAGTGAACCAAACACAGTGGGGGTAAACCAGAAATAAGGGCTTGGTTTAGGTGGACTGGTGAGTGACAGGAAGAGGGAGAGTGTTCAAGGGATCCTCTGTTCGCCCCTGCAGAGAGCAACAGAGCAAGACCAGCCTGGCAGTAATGTGGACAACAACATGGAGCAAGGGAGTGTCTATGCGTAGAGTTATTGGCTTGTATCTGGGGGTTAGGATTGACTGAGTCAGTAAAAGGGTTGCATCCATGAGGAAACAGTTCAGCCTCAGTCGATGAAACATTTCCAAATATCAGGGTATTCTTGTGTGACGGACAGTCTTTAAATGCACCAGTAGAAAGTGACTGTTTTACTGGTTCACTGTGAGATTGTTCTGGTTTTGGGCAGCTGCAGACTGGGTGTGGCAGTGGCTGTGAATGAGTGTGCCAATGGGCTCTCTTCTGCAATATGTCGAGAAAAGAGGTGCTGCCACATTTAGCACCGATAAAGCTCCTGAGGTTCAAAAGAAAATCCTGGGATTCACTGGAAACACTGGCGTGTCTCTGAGCAGTCAGTAAAAGATGAGATATGAGAACATATTCATAATGCATAAAACACAAATGCTCAAAATAAGGACAGAAATTAAGCGTACAATGGTGTGTGGAGTTTTTGTTTGCAACTGCATCAATAAAGGAACTTGAGTGTAAATATACTTACTGGAGGAGTCTGCTGGTAAAGACTCTGGCTGAGCTGTACAGAGGGCTGCAGAAAGGCTCCTTGATGTATCGAAGTAGTGGATTGCTGGTAAGTTCCATGATATAGCTGTGCTACAGGTTTTTGTTGGACCTCCTGTTGGCGCTGTGCTGAAGGTTGCTGATGGGCCACGTGATGCTGTACAGTGGGGTTTTGCTGCATACCTTGTGGCTGGATCCCCTGGAGTAACTGGGCAGCAGGTTGCTGTTGCTGTGCTCCATGGTGGAGATGTATAGCAGGTTGCTGCTGGGCCTCTTGATGTAACTGGGCAATGGGCTGTTGCTGGGCCACTTGATGCAGCTGGACAGTGGGATCCTGTGGATCCACAAGTTGTTGTATGATCTCTTGCTTATACTGGGCCACAGGTAATTGTTGTGCTCCTGTGTGCAGCTGAACAGTGATCTGGTTTTGGGCCTCCTGATGAAGCTGAGTTGTTAGTTGTGGTTGGGTCACATGATGTAACTGAGAAAGGAGCTGTGCTGGTGGACTGAGGACTTTCTGGGATGTGGTGATGGACTCTGACAATGACTGGTAAATTATGCTGTGCTGGTTATTCAAACCATCCAAAATTGCTGTAGGGCCGACAATGCTGTCTGCTGTAAAGGTGGATGGAAAAAAATAATTTCAGAAAAAAACATTTACACATTGCTCATTACAAATAACAAATACAGTAACACTTAAGTGCAGTTTTAATCACAGTCCAAAAATGTAAGCATATATCTTCAGTTGTCTGTACTCCTGAGGAAAGTCTAGATCAGATATTGCAGATGTGGAAGAATCAGCTGTGGCTGAATGGTCGTTTAAAGGTTTGGTGATGACTCATTCTGCTGACTCACTCATGATATAAAACTCTGCAGGACAAAATTTTGAGACTTGTTTAAGAATGCCTTCCTTCTTTTATAAGTGAATATGAAGCTGCATTGTTTCACTGTGGTACTTAGTAGTACCCACACTGTTGTGCATTTTTGGTTTAACAATTTAAATTTTAACCTTGGAGAAAATTTTCAGAATTAGTTTGTGATGTATGTTGTTCTGTTTTCTTGAAACTAAAATGTACCACATCATTAAATGCTTGTGACAGCATTAATGAATTGCCTGATTGTCAAGCCATTATTGTACAGATATCAGGATAAAGAATCCTGCTATCCATGGCAGTTGCTCACATGTAGATGAACTGGTGGGGCCACTAGAGAGGTTGACTGACTCACTGTCATGATCCCCAGGCTCTGTCTGAGCATTGGGCATGGCACTCTGTGCCAACTTAGATGAGGGATCCTGAGGCACATTCTGTGCATGGTCCTCAGTGACCTTCTTTTCAGTCTCGCCCTTGCCCCTGGAGATGGTCCGCTCCCTACGCCATTTTATGAGAGCCACGCGGTCCCGGATTGACTTCCCAACAATCTTCATGTCACTCTCCAGGAAAAAACCAGAATCAACCTGAAGGGGAAAAAACAGCATTTTTACAGCATTTTACAACTACCTAATAAGGGTTGCTTTATAATAATAATAATAATAGGTTACATTTTGGCCAGAGCATATAGCAAACCTTTAATTTTAATAGAAATATGTTTACCATTTCTTGTGCAACTGCCTCTGGCACCTCTTTGTTGAGGTCAAAGGTGAACTCGATTGCACCGCTGTCCTTGTACTTCCCTTTCAATTTCTTCTGGTCCTCCACCCAAAGCCTGAGTGCAATTGATGTTTTTATGCCATCGTCTTCCTCAGCAAGTTCTACCCTGACGCCCGTGTCCTCTGCAAAGAACGCATGATTCAGCAGATCCTTAATGGAGTATCTGGGGAAAGAGAAGAGTCGTGCTATTGCATCTTTAACATTTTCTTCAGAAATCCAATATACCTATAGGGTTTCGTTTTGACTGGGAATAAACGGCCAATTGATTACTGATGTAGACCAGCATTTGTTTATTATCACACTTGACAACATGCCATAGTTAATTCAAATGGGGGAAAGAATAAAAGCTTTTAACACTGAAACGCCGACATACATCTATACGTACAAACACAATTACAGCATGGA
Source organism: Pangasianodon hypophthalmus (assembly GCF_027358585.1). NCBI lineage: Eukaryota > Metazoa > Chordata > Actinopteri > Siluriformes > Pangasiidae > Pangasianodon > Pangasianodon hypophthalmus. Next base: position 1,557,063 of record NC_069729.1, read on the forward strand.
GTACATAGTGAAGAAAAATCCTCTAGATAATATTAGTGCTCAGATCAAGAACATTTTTCCAATTCATCCACTGATCCTACGTTAAGGTAGGCTATGTTATGCTAAACCTGTTCAAATGTGCTCTCACCTCTCCTCCCAGTGATAGCGGATACACTCCCCTATGATCTCCTTAATCTCGGGGACGGTGACCTTAGTGTAACTGGCTGGCTTGACACCCTGTGCAGGAAGCAAACAGCATTACAGCAGGCAAGTGAAATGTACTGTCATTCATTCTGCATGTATTACTGTTCATTCCTTCTGTATCTACATTTCCACTCTCTAGCATATTTTACTTCTTAAACATAATGATAATACAGAATCATGCATTCAGTCAGTTCATCTGCTCACACAAATACCTGAACAAAAAATGCAAACATATTGGCCCTGACGTCTAAAAAATATGAAGCTTTATGCTTTTAATGGATGAAAAGTACTGTGACCACTGTGTTTGGTGGTGTCAGTTAAAGTGCTGCACTGAACTAAAATGTGTATTGACATTTCAAATCAATGTTGGTTTCAGTTCGAAAAATACCACAAAATAGCATAACTAAATGCAAGCACTGAGTTGGGGAAGATGCAGCATTCAGCCAAACTGCTTGATTCTGAACCGGATCTTGATTTTTAGTTAATGTGACTCACACTGGTGACTTTGCGGTAGATCTGAGCAGCGTTCTGGCACTCGGAGTATGGATACTCGGATGTGGCCATCTCCAGCATGCACATGCCAAACGCATAGACATCTACAGCCTCATCGTAGTGCTCTTCGTACATCTCGGGAGCCATGAACTCGGGAGTGCCTAACAGATGTCACAGATAAGTATTAGGCTGTAATAATAATCAACTAAGTAGAGGAAAGAAGACTAAAGACTGACAATGCCTTGTAAAAAATGTTTAAAATGATAACATTTTTATTAGACAGTTTATTGGTCATTTATCCAATAAATAATGCCATAAAGGCTTAAAAGATCATTACCAATGACGCTTGTGGCGAAGGAGGCCCTCTTGAGTGTAGCCAGGCCCAGGTCCCCGATCTTAACTGAGCCTGTGGGGCCTGTGATGAAGATGTTGTCGCACTTCAGGTCTCGGTGGATGATGGGAGGTGTGCGTGTGTGCAGAAAGTGAAGACCCTTGAGAATCTGCCTGCACCAACTACGCAGCACCTTCGGCTTCATCACCTTGAAGCGCTTCAAGTACCTGCAGCAGACAGTGCGATTAAATCCTGCGTTTAAATCCTAAGACAGTGCAAATAAATCCTGCGTTCATCATGCAGACGTGCTAGTCATGCTCCCATCACTGTGGAACCCCACCCACTGGGCAATGTTCTAGCATTTTAAAGTCCCATTACCCCCAAAAGTGAAAAGGAAGAAAACTGCATTTAAAGATCTAATTTCGACTGAGGCAAAGGAGCATCACAGGTATCTGATTACAAACTGTATTGATTGGGTTTACAGTATGTCCGTTTCACTACAACACGTAGCTCTGCAACAAATTGATCAAAGCATGACATTCATTGTGTGAGGAAGTCACACTTAGCTAGCAAGGTTTTAGATATCTTCAGGAAGGCTGACTGTTTTTAATCACTGCAGTTGTTAAACTGGCTCCTTATACAACATGATATTTGCAGGTAGACACCAAAGCGAGGTTAGAAATTTGCTCAGTTAGAAGTAAAATTTGCTCGGTTAGAAATAAAAACATTTCCTTGTTAATTTGGTGAAATATATGTGTGTCTTCTTATAATAGACATTGCATGTAGAAAACTCCATTTTATCCAGTGACTTTTTCCAGACCACCTGACAATTAATAAGAGCTCAGGATCGGAAACCAGTGCTGTTTTTCTGGGCAAAGATCAAATTAATGCTTCAGTGAAAACGAGTCAGTGATTGATGCTGTACAAGATGACTAGGCTTGTAACATTACATACTATACCTTTAAACTTTGAGCTGGAAAGAACGATTTCGATGGAATCAGACAGAGCCTTTAGACCTCAACACCATGGTTTTTGGCACTATGATTCTCTTAGTATTTACACCATTCAGACACCATGTCAGACACTGTAGTTAAGAGGATAATTTCATGACATACACCCAAGAGACGAATGCACTCGCTGCATAAACAATACAATCAGAAATAAATTATTTATTCAAATATGAACCAAAAGCTTCAGAGGAGTAGCTTTACCTCTGACTGATGTTGGTTACTTTGCTGTAACTCTATCTCTGTGTCTCATTTTCATGATTAATGATTAATGATGTCACTTACTGTTCTCCTGAAGAGAATATATTCTACACCCCAACAAATAACATTGCCTACAGTCGAATCGTCAGCAAAACGCAGAATAATTGTATTTAAATGATTTGGAGTATTTCTATATTTCCTTATCTTTCGGCTCTCTGAGACTCACGTTTTTAACGTGCCTGACGTCATTAGTTCAGTAACCAAGACGATGCACTTCTTTCCTTTGACAGGAGACTCCCAAAAGTCATAGAAGCGGACGATGTTGGGGTGCTGGAGACCCTTCAGCATTTCCGCCTCCTCCTTGAACCTCTGACGGTCCACTTTAGACAGCTTACGGTCCTGAGACATGGATGGAAAGAGAAAAAGAGAGATTGCTGTAGCAAACAGTTGCATTCAATCACTGCAGTACAAAGCACTCTGCTAAAAAGCATATGTCAGGGCTTTTGTAGGGAAAAACTGCTGTATTACAATGAACAAACAACTAATGAAAGCTAATTACAATGTTTTACAGCCACTCACAATACAATTACACTGAATAAAAAAACAGCAATGGTCAAGAGTCATATATGGTTTTTCTTTTCCACAACCCTACCCTGTTCAGTCTAGTGTCCTTTACCCAGGTCTCTGAAAATGACAATGTTTTTGAACATGGCCACAATCTCTGAATCCCATATTTAGCTGTGTGGATGATCTGGAATCAGCTCCTGTCTATGACGATAATTTCAGCAGGATATTCTAAAGCTGACCCGAGATCAGTAGGTAATGTGTTTTAATGGCGAGTCACTGAGTGGCGAGCGGGAGTGAGGGAGTTCACTATAGATCAATACTTGTCCTCTACTGCTATAGGATGAGCTGACACTGTGTTAAACATCTCCATCTGCACACTCACTGGACCAGCATCAGTGTTAGAAAATACACACATCTCTCTCACTGTACTTTTTTTGTTCACTATCTGTCATCCAAAAAAGGGGAAAGAAGGGCTAACGCTAGACAGTTCTGGGGCATGATGAACACAAACGCTGCTAGATAGAATGATTGTTATATAGATAGATTTTATTTATAAATTCAAAACGAAGACATCCAGGGGGATGTGTGCTAAGGCAATGCAAAGCAGTTACAGAAACAACTGTTGGTGAAGAATGGATAACATTCATGTGGTTAAAAATTAAGGATGCTGTTTTTTCCAGATTGTAATGAGCAACATGGGAAATGCAGTGTTTTAAAAGTGACAGCTGCATGATTTGATGTTTCAAGATTTAAGCTTGTGCACTAATGTTTATCAGAGAAAACACAGCTAATACTTCTCAACCACACATGTGATGACTAATTATATTTACTATCTGATATAGTACTCAATTACATCACATGCAGTATACTAATACAGTACCATACACCAGTAGTTTTAAAGTCATAGTTTTTCAGTTATTTGTACTATGCATTTACATGTGCCTCAATCATGTGCTGCTTTTTCAGAGCTGCTTTTACTTACAGCTTTCTGGTGTAGGACACCGAGTGCCTAGAGCTGCACTGGCATATTATGCTCTATCTATATCAGTACCCCTACAATCGTGGTGCGTCTGCTCACCTTAAATGACGCTGCATATTGGTTACCGTCTGCCGGGCCATCGCCACCCTTGCCACCCCTTTACCCCCACTCTAAAGGAGGGTGTTCCGATAATAGACATTGAAGGAGTGTAATTTATTATTAAAGTTGTGAAAAACACAGAGTTCGCTGCAAGCAGTCAAATTCTTACCTCTCCACACCTCCAAATGACCTCACAACGAGAAAAAGTGGGAGTGATTTGAATTCCCAGTGATTAAATCCAAACCACGATTGCAAATTACACGTTATAGGCCTATATAAAGAATATCTAATCAGTGTGTGTAGCTGTTTACTGAAACCAAAACCAAACTGCAATCTGAATTACTTAAATGAATTCCAATGAGATGAGTAATGAGATAATGAAAACACTCTGACACAGGTCAGGGCATTCACTTACAAATAATAATCCTGATTTCTTCACCTTAATCCTCTATCTCACAGATAAAACTTGAAAACTCATTAAAAAAACTTTAGCAGTAACAAAGAAGCTTCTCACTGACTTGAGAGTGAAACTAATCTTGATTTCTAAGGGACAATAAAACTGCAGCGACACCTTTCAGCTGTACGTGCTTTAAAAATAAAGATCAGCAGATACTGCAACTGGACAATACAGCACTAACACAACCATGTCTGTTTTTTTTTTTTCCCAAAGTATTTGTCCCTTCCTGGTTAGGGCTTTAAACCCTTTCTGAAGATACCGTAAATACTTCTCTGAAGGATACCCTAAATACGTATGAAATTCAGTTAAAGGATAATCTCACCTGGATACTGTAGATTTGTAGCTAAGATCATAAACACTGTCCTGTCATATTGTCTGCTCATATTGAGCATCCATTCAGCACATTTCTGTTAAGCTGCTTTGGCAATGTCTATTTTATCTGCACAGTTAAAGCTGAAAGGTATGAAGTATGTGTGTGTGTGTGTGTGTGTTGTTACTTATGCTAATGCACATGAATTCTCTCTCTCTGTAACACACACTCTCTCTAACTCTCATTCCAGGTCCTGGAGCTGAAGTCAGCATATTTTTCTGCCTCTTTTGCTGTCTCTGCAGTGAGCTTTATCCAGCATGTCTGCATGTCTTGGGCTTTCAGCCTGGTCACATGATATGAAATCATCTGAACCAAAGCAGACAATTAAAGCAGACATATCCACACATACACAAACACACACATACACACACACGCTGAGCCGTCATTTCAAATCTAATCACCAAAGCCTCCAGACAAGTGGAAGAAAAGACGTCTGTAATTCATGTTTAAATTCACTAAACACACATATACACACACGTTTTTATTCTGTACAGTGTCTCACAAAACCAAATGTTATTATTATAGTAACGTGGACAAAATATAGTCTAAACTAGCAGTGATGTTGCACCTGATACACTCACGTGGGTACCACACACACCACCATGACATCATCACTGCTGTACAGAAAATGATCCACCACCCAAATGTCTGTTCTGCAGTGATCTAATGCTGAAATTTTTGGTTTGTTTGCTCTTTGATTTGGTTTGTTTTCACTCTGCACACAGGTTAGTTGAAGGGCGTGTAGGACTGAAAACGCCCTCGTATAACTCTTTCATTCATTGGTCAGAAATACGGCAAAATCCAGGAGTAAACAAAACTTCACCAAATGTGAGTAGAAATTACAGAAATCTCCCGAGCACGTAGAACACTCAGCTGGTGCTATTTAAACACAACATTTTGTATCACATCCAGTGTTTATCTTGCTTTGTTGTTCATTGGTCCAAATCTCCAGAACACATGGCATTTCTGCAGCACTACAGCTCTAGCGTTCTCCTGGAAGCGGACCGAGAACACTTTGCTGATATGCATTTGGACCCGAGTGGGAACGATCTGTTCTCACTTGCTTAAAGAACTGCACCCAGGGGGAGAAGACATCAGCGTCCTATTCAAACCGGCTAAACACTGCATATGTGTAAGCAGCCTAAGTATACTACATTCCCATCATGCACCTGAACTCAGCTGGATATAAACCGGCTTCAGTTTCAAGGTGAACAAATTGCATATGAAATCAGTCACTTGTTTAAGATATTTTATTCTAGGGAATGAAATAATCTCAGCACAAATCATTCTCTTTCATCATAATAGGACACAAATTACTTTTTTAATAAAATATTAAAACACACACACACAGTGTATTGGGCGTAATGTAATCTCCTCTGAGTGAATGCTCTGCTCTAGAGACTCTAACTTGCTAAGTCATCCTGCCTTCCAAGAACAGGACTGTGGCAGCGGGGGCGTGGTCGAGCTTCCGCTGCAGACGGAGAGGAGGTGGGTTGAACCGGCAGGTAACGCGTGATGATTCTCACCTGTGTCTCATTACCACCAACCTACTAATGTGTGTTTGTTTGCGTGTCTTCAGTGACTGCTGTAAGCCAGAGAGAGAGAGTGGCATAGCTGGTGGCGCTTGCAACACACACATACACACACACACACGGACAGAGCATGATCTTAACCCGAACATGGCGAAAAGCTGCGAGCTAGTGATGACCCCATTTAGGCTGCATTTCCATTAGGTTTTTTTTTTTTTGGAGTTTTTGAAAGTGTACTGAAAAAACCTTCTAAGAAATAAAAGTGAGCTCGGAGCGCTGCTGAAATTCCGCCTGCCACCCGAGTCTTCCTCTGCATCGATACACCCAGGTCCTACAAGGACAAACATTTCGACTCATGTGGGCTAATAATAGTACAGATGGGTAATAATATGACACACAGTTCAGATTTTTGGCACGTGTGTAAAAGATAGTTTTGGCTACTCAGCTATAAGACGCTGTGTGTTATGGATTATTGGATTTCCAGGACAGAGAGATGGACAGCAGCTCGGCTGTGTTGCAGCACACTATCATTCACACACCCTGGATGCCTCCTCCCTTCTGTTTCTCTCTGTCTCACTGTCTGCATCTCTTTGTGTGTGTGTGTGTGTGTGTGTGTGTGTGTGTGTGTGTGTGTGTGTGTGTGTGTGTGTGTGTGTGTCCCAACCCTTCTTCTCCCTCCAGAGGAGACTGTATCTGTGGAAACACTCAGTATTCCTCTCAGGAGGCTAATATGCAGATCAATACCCTAGAACTCACAGCAGGCAAACACACACACACACACACTACTACATTCTATGTTAGGTACAGCAAAAAATGGCAATTGCCAGGTCCTGGGGTTGTTGGAGACTGCAAAAGCCAATCTAGCATCATATTTCTAATGAAAAAACCCTTCGCTAAGCCCCACCCCCTAAAGCAATTGACCAATCGCAGCATGTGCACAGACAGAGGGTTTCATATTTCAGCTGTACAATGTGCAGAGCTGTGTGTAACGTAAAATGGATACCCAATATGCTAAGACATTTTGAGAGGAGGTGAGATTTTACCAATTTCCAACATCTACACCACAACTGGAATAAACAATGCATTTATTCATCACAAGCTATTTTTATAGTTTTAAAAAAGTGCAGTCATCCCTAGACAGGTTTTCAATCAAAAAAGCAAAACAATGGACAACATATTGAAAGAAACAAATGCTAAAAAATATGAAAGAACAGAAGCACCACTGAATAGCAGAACTTTAGTCATGTTCATGTAGGCCTGCTGCCAGTGCGTTACAATAACCAGAGATATTAGCAAAGATAAAAACTCATCACCCGAACAGCTACACACACAAACACTCCTTTAAATACGGGGGGAAATGGTGAACTATTGTGTTCTAGTTGCTGAGATTATTTTTTAAGACAGGTGTATACTGTGGTGTTTTGGTGTTACATCACTAGCTGAGCTTTTCCTGAAGGTTGCTGCTACACTTTCAGTAGCATGTGCTGTGACACTGGCAGGTTTCTGTGAAACAGACGGTGCTGTAAATCCACTTGAAGTCCAGCACCCTGAGCTCTCTGTGTTAAAGAAAACGTGCTAGCACTGCTAAAAAGAAATAAAAGCTAACAGAGCTGGATGGCATTGGGGGAATATAATAACTAGTCCTCATTAGCATACAGTCACATGGGTGTCTTTTGTTGCTCTAGAACAAAACGCTGAATTTCCCGTGACCTTGGCTGAACCAGCTGCTGCATGAGATAATGCGATCAGAGGAACACTCTGACTGGCTGACGACGCCACTAACAAGCTCTATTCCTGTTGATGTTACAGGGAATAAGGGAATCTGATGGTGCAGGGATTTATGGGAAGTGTAGTGTTTTAGAGATTGAGCAACATCTCATGCTGCATGCTCCTCCTCTCAGAGTCCTGGGGTAAAAATAGCCAGCAGCTATCAGTGTGATATCAGTATGAATAAGCATCTTTCAGTGCTGATTGGGTCTGAATTACCATCGTGACTAAGATGTCTCCACGCCATTGGACAGAGCGATCCTCACACCGCTGGTGGATCAAATTTACATCTCCAGCGTACTTCATACACTGCATCACAAACTTCGCTTTTCATACAATAATCTTTCACCTTAAAGTACCTTTATGTATCAGTGTCAGCGAAAATGTACATACTGTATACTACAGTATAAACACAGAAATTAGGATATTAACCACACTTATATACTACTTCCTGCAGAGGAGAGTTTTCTTCATTCATTCATTCATTTATTTATTTAAACTTTTTTTAAACCATCAGAGACTAAGTCTGATTTACCAGCTCAGACAGTGGCTTATAACTTATGTATAACTACATGCCTGTTCACTGAATGGCTGACTAAGTACAAAAAATAGCATTTTATCTGATCCCTTATCAAACAATATGGAGTATTTCAAAATAGAGAACGAATATTTAACTTTACAGAAAAGCAAAAATGCTCAGTATAAGCAAAGTGTAATCACTGAAAGACTGGACCAGACAGGACATATACTGTGTGTGTGTGTGTGTGTGTGTGTGTGTGTGTGCTTTTATATATATAGACATATTTCCCATATGTCTGTGTTTGGTTTTGCACTGCACTCTTTAACGTACAGGAGCTAGAACAGTTGTTTAGCTCGAAGCGAGGCCTGTAGAAGAACCATCTTCTGATTCCTTAAACAGGCTTCTGAAGGCTGATTTTTTTTATATTTGTTGTTGGTTTTGAACAGAAGGATCGTTTCATGCCAGAAATGATCACATCCTGCACAGTGAGATCATGGTGGGGTTTCTGCAGGTCACTGTGGCACCAAGAAAAGCTGCTTTAGAAAGCAAGGGAACTTAAAGATGCTTCTTCTGGTGTTTTTTATTTCTGTTCTACATAGCAATATTCTTCTAACTTGCATTTCCTGGTTTATTTTCCTTAATTGTACGGGTTTTTTTTTTTTTTTTCATTTTAACTTTTTCCTATCTAAGGTTCACATCAATAAACTTCTGCCGACTTTTTGACCTTAAATCGGCAGGTGTTTCTATTTCCTGTTATATTTCTTTTCTATATAAAATCAGAGGGTTTTTATTTTTTGCCCGTTTTATTTTTCTTTATTTTGTTCACATGATGTAACGGGCCACTTTTTTTCTTTTTTTTTTTTTTTTTTTTTTTACGTTAAATCGATTTTGATTTTTAGATTTTTGTCTCACCTGAAGTTCACACCACGCCACCTCCACCCATGTCTCGGTGTCCAGGCCCTTGTACACGGTCTTAAACGAGCCTCTGCCGAGCTCCACGTCGAACTTGAGGAAGCGGCCGCTGGGAGAGGTGCTCACTGCCGTCATCCCGGCTTCCTCTTCTTCATCCTCCTCCTCCTCCGCGTGCGCGTGCTCGTCTTTCCCGGCAGCGCTCGCGGCGGCGGGGTCTTGCTTTTGCTCGGCCTCGCTTTTCTGTCCCGGTGCGTCGGTGCAGTGTTTGACGCGCACCGGACTCCCCGCGCTCGAGCTCTTTCGGTACCGATTTCTGCGCGCGTTCCCGACGGGGCGGTTGATCCCGATGCTGATGCTGTCGCCGCATTCCGGCGTCTCCAAGCCGTGATCCTCCGACTCCGAGAACCACAGGTTGGTGCGGATGAACCTGCGCCTGGCTGAACTCCGGCAATCCGCCGGTTGCTGTTGGAGGCTCGCGCTCGGCTCGCTCGCCCCTCCTCGCGCTGCGGCAGGTTCCGTGTCACCGCGGCTCTCTTTCCGCTCGGTCGCTTTCGAGTCCGGCTTTAGCACAGGCAGCTCGGCGGAGTGGCACGCGGCCGCTGCCTCCATCTCCGGTGTCCCGTGATTACAGTTATAAGCGCTGATCAGGTCCGTGCACTTGCGCCATCACACCGCACCTGCAGTAACGTCCACCGACACTGACGCAATCCGGCATCCTCGACCTTGTGCACACACAAAAGTCTAAAAACCCGTGTGTGATATGTAAATACTGTACGTGTGTGTGAATATATATATATTCCTAAAGTAGCCTACGGTGTCATTATGTTGATGTTTTACATTAAGGCTAAAATGATGTTTTGCAATACGCATAAATTTACATCATGGCATCATAATAATATGATTATTTTTAACGCCATGTTCATTTACCGAATAAACACAGTAACATAACCCATGCCAGTCATTATTATGGTCATCATTACACCAGTGAAAGAGAGTTTGCTGAATGCAGTGTCACATTTCAGTGCGAAGCTCCTGCTCACTCACACACTCTCACACATGCTCGTTGCTTAATCCTAATGAGCGCGCGCGGCTTTATTTCCCCGTTAATGATCTCGGGCGCGCAGAAATCTATTCACATAAAGCTGGATTTCCACAGGCATGACCTGACATCCACAGTTCTTCTTTTTTTCAGCGTCATGTCTTCTGGAGGGTGTCCGAGCTCTGCGTTCAGGTCTGATCACATTATTTTTCTGACTGCGACGCGCGCTTTCCGGTTAACACCGTTAACACCGTTAATACCGTCCGTCTGCCCTCCCTATAGCCGACATCTGCTTATCGCTCGCTGTGTCGCGCATTCATACAGTGACAGGCTGTACTGCGCACTTTCACACACACACACACACACATCACCGAGCCCTCCTGCAGACATGTCACAAAGAGATCCGGTTCAGGGCGGGAGCCGCTTTTACTGGCTGTACCGCGCGGGTCTCTCTCTCTCTCTCTCTCTCTCTCTCTCTCTCAGCTTTATCTCTCTCTCTCTCTCCCTCTCTCTCCCTCTCAGCTTTAGCTCTCTCTCTCTCTCTCTCTCTCTCTCAGCTTTATCTCTCTCTCTCTCTCTCTCTCTCTCAGCTTTATCTCTCTCTCTCTCTCTCTCTCTCTCAGCTTTATCTCTCTCTCCCTCTCTCTCTCTCTCTCAGCTTTATCTCTCTCTCTCTCTCTCTCTCTCTCAGCTTTATCTCTCTCTCTCTCTCTCAGCTTTATCTCTCTCTCTCTCTCTCAGCTTTAGCTCTCTCTCTCTCTCTCTCTCTCTCTCTCCCTCTCAGCTTTATCTCTCTCTCTCTCTCTCTCTCTCTCTCTCAGCTTTAGCTCTCTCTCTCTCTCTCTCTCTCTCTCTCAGCTTTATCTCTCTCTCTCTCAGCTTTATCTCTCTCTCTCTCTCTCAGCTTTATCTCTCTCTCTCTCTCAGCTTTAGCTCTCTCTCTCTCTCTCTCCCTCTCAGCTTTATCTCTCTCTCTCTCTCTCTCTCTCTCTCTCTCAGCTTTAGCTCTCTCTCTCTCTCTCTCTCTCTCAGCTTTATCTCTCTCTCTCTCAGCTTTAGCTCTCTCTCTCTCTCTCTCAGCTTTATCTCTCTCTCTCTCTCTCAGCTTTAGCTCTCTCTCTCTCTCTCAGCTTTATCTCTCTCTCTCTCTCTCTCTCAGCTTTGAGCTCTCTCTCTCTCTCTCTCTCTCTCTCTCAGCTTTATCTCTCTCTCTCCCTCTCTCCCTCTCAGCTTTATCTCTCTCTCTCTCTCTCTCTCTCTCTCTCTCTCAGCTTTAGCTCTCTCTCTCTGTCTGTCTCTTTCAGCTTTCTCTCTCTCTCTCTCTCTCTCTCAGCTTTAGCTCTCTCTCTCTCTCTCTCTCTGTCTGTCTCTTTCAGCTTTCTCTCTCTCTCTCTCTCTCTCTCTCTCTCTCTCTCTCTCTCTCTCTCCCTCTGTGGAAACATTTAAAAGTATATTGGATTTTAAAGCTGTTTTATTCTCCCTAATTATGGAGAAAAAACTTTTGTAAATGGATTTGGATAAAGAAGTGGAAATAATGTAAAGAACTTGTATGAAGCTCTCTCTCTCTCTCTCTCTCTCTCTCAGGTTCAGGTTCACAGTGTGCTTTATTGGCATGACTGCTTTAACAATGTTGCCAAAGTAAATTAATATAAAAGTTACATAGACAAATAATAACAACAAATAAAAGAATAGAAAAATAATAATGAATAAAATAAACACTAAACATGAATAGACATTAATTAAATTAACGGATGTATTACAGAAAGATATGCAATATTGAATTAATTTATAGAAATGACAGCTGGATAAAATATTATAATAGATAGTATTAGGATTGGATTGGATTAGATTAGATTAGATTAGATTAGCGTTTGTTGTATGATGGAGTGAATATGAACGTAGCTGCCAGCCGCACACTTCCTTCACGTTCCCCTAAAACACAGCTCAGTCTGTTCTCAGCGCTCAGACAGGAGGAGTTTGGGATGAAGGCTGTGAATTTACGCTGATATTCCTGTCTAATGTGGTTAAATTTCAGACGCATCCGAGTGAAGAGCGTCTCTGTTTCTACTTCCTGTAGCTCGCAGTGTTTACAGAGCCTCCGTTCTTTGGGTTTGTAAGTTTCACTGTGTCTTCCTTTTTCAGTTTCTAAATTGTGATCACTCACTCTGTATTTAGTTAGAATTTGTCTTTCTTTCAGGTTCTTCAGATATTCAGCTAATTGGATTTGTGTGTTTAGTGTTGAGTACGTGTTTAGTTTGGTTTGGGGTTTAATTTCATTTTTCCACTCTTTAGTGTACATGTTCTTTAAATTTGTTTCAGATGTGTTCAGTCTGGATTTGGGGGTGTTTGGGTGTGTGTTTGAGTGTGTGTTTGGGTGTGTGTTTGAGTATGAGTGTGTGTTTGAGTGTGTATTTGAGTATGTGTGTGTCTGAGTGTGTGTTTTGGTGTTCGTTTAAGTATGAGTGTGTGTTTGGGTGTGTGAGTATGAGTGTATGTGTGAGTATGAGTGTGTGTTTTGGTGTGTGTTTGAGCATGGGTGTGTGTTTGAGTGTGTTTTTTCAGCTTCTCTCTCTCTCTCTCTCTCTCTCTCTCTCTCAATCTCAGGTTTGGCAAGTTGGAGTGACTGTTTTTCAGACCAGTTACCCTTCAAATCACAACAAACTGTACCGCTGCCTGTAAATGAATAATACAAACTTTATATACTACATTTTGAATGCACCGATCACACCCAGGTAATATTACACTGTAGGCTGTCTTTCCGTGTCTCGGGTGTAGTACTCTTGTCTTTTGTATCTGTAATATGTCTTTCAGCAGGTTATGTGTGTATAGTGTACCATTAAAAATGATTTAAGGCAGGGGGTTTCTCAAACTTTTTGTATCTAGGGATTCCAGATATAATTTAGATAGATAGATAGATAGATAGATAGATAGATAGGCTAATTGATCCTGAGAGAAATTGCAGCATTACAGTGGTAGTAAAAATAAACTTATTTTTGCACAACATACAGATAGTCCTGTTATAAAATAAACACAGTAAAAACAAGGCACCTAAATGTTGTGCCTTTTCTATATAACTGAGTGTGTATAACTAATATAATAATAACAGAATCATAAATTATTATTTTTTTAAAAATGGAAACATGCTTCCTTCCTTCCTTAAAACAGAAAAACTCGACAATGTGACCAGCTCTATAAAACAAAATTAATATCATAACGAATCTAGCTGAAAGAATTGAATGTAAATGTACAGTGAGCATGTGCAGCTTTACCTGTACATCTTCCAGCAATTTCCACTGTCAGGTTTGGCAGTAATGATGGTGTGGCTCACACACAGCGTGGGTTTACTACGGAGCTCAGTGCCAAAGGCTTTGGTAATGTTGCAGCTGGTAATTAGTTCAATTGTATGTGTTTAGAGCCAGAGTGACAGTTTCTGCTGTAAGAGCTCAGGCTTAAAATCGCAGCTGTTTACTCTGTAAGTGTGAGACAGCATGTTGTTTAGGCACGTACACATGCAGTGTGATGCTGTGGCCCTCACTCTGATATTGCTATTTTTAATATCATGCCATGTTAGGATTTATATCTCAATCAACTTACAGTAGTGCTGTTCAGCCCCCCGGATGTTCACATCAACTAAATATAGTGGAGCTCTGCCCGCTGAGTTTCCTCAAATTTTCCCCTGATAGAAATTACACTTATTGAGGTATGAAGTTGTAAATGCATAAAAAATGGCTCAGGGATCTTTCTCATTTAGCAGGATAAGATAATAAATGAATTATTGTACATAAAGTATTTAAATAAAGTAATTATTGTACATTTAATAAGTACACTGTTTACCTATTTACTTGTATTTTCTTATTTTGTACTTAATTATTACTGGTCACAATGTGTGTGTGTGTGTGTGTGTGAGAGAGAGAGGGAGAGAGAGAGAAATTACCAGCAGATTTCATGTGAGTGAATCTCACATGGGCAATCAAATTCTGAACTGATAGATAGATAGATAGATAGATTAACTGTAATTGCACAGTGCATGCACCGGACTGCAAATAGGAGTATAAAGTGCAGGAATCGTAAATAAATAGATAAGTAGTTATTGCAGGGTTTTTTTAGGTACAGTGCAAGAAGGCAATATAGATTATAGAGACCAGTGTGTGTGTATATATATATATATATATATATATAGAGAGAGAGAGAGAGAGAGAGAGATAGCTGTTTTATGTACAGTGCTTTTTTTTTTTTTTTTTTTTTGTTACAGCAGTAGTAGATCAAGTGTGGTAAACATATTTGCAGTAGATATGACAATGACAGATAAAGATGTCTCTGTCTCTGTGTGTTGTATCAGCATGTGCAAAAGTGCAGAATGAAGGTGTAAATTTGTTGGTCTTATTTCATTTTACACGCCCTTCTGCTTTACCACCAGGTGGCAGTAGAACCCAAAGTCCTTCTGAAACTCATTAGTCATCTTTGGTCTTATTATTGGCCAGGGTTTGATTTCACACACATAAGCTCTCGGAAATTAAGGTACTTTTCCTTGTTGCTGTGTTAGTACCATCAAGGGGGAATCTTCTACCATCAGTGTCTATCTTTTCCCTGAGAATGTGCATGAGAAGAATATAAATAAAGACTGTCACAGATAGTTGAGGTCTTTATTACAGTCTACAGTGTAACAGTCAAGTCAAGTGGGTTTTTATTGTCATTCCTCTTTATAGCTGTATACACTGGAATGAAATGGCATTTCTCCAGGGCCACGGTGCAACACAGAACAGTACACACGACTACATAAAGTGCACTACACAACAGTGTGAGACGAGTGAAGGACAATAAATACACCGAACAGAACAACAGACACACAGGACAATAGATACACAGAACAACGGGATGTAAACTGTAAACTATGTTTGACTAGCTCAGGGGAGCGCTGAGAGGCAGCAGGGTGCGGAGTAATCTGACTGTCTCAGGGAAGAAACTGCTGCGGAGTCTGCTGGTGGTTGTGGTGGTGGCACGGATGCTCCTGGACCTTCTGCCAGATTACAGGACAATGAAGAGTCCATGAGAGGGGTGAGAGGGGTCGTCCGCAATACTGGTGGCTTTGTGTCGATGGTGGGTAGAGAGACTCCAATGATCTTTTCAGCTGTTCTCTCAATTCGCTGTAGGGTCTTGCGGTTGGAGGCTGTGCAATTCCCGTACCACGTGGTGAGATAGCGGGTAAGGACACTCAATATTGTCCCTCTGTAGAAGGTTGTGAGGATGGGAGGGGAAGTTTGGCTCTCTTCAGTAGGAAGTGGAGGTGCTGCTGGGTGTTCTTTGTTAGGCTGGTGGTGTTGAGAATCCAGGAGAGGTCCTCTGTCATGTGCACACCAAGAAACTCGGAGCTTCTGACTCTCTCCACAGTTGTTCCGTTGATGTGCAGTGGTGAGTGGTCTACTCGATCCTCCTGAAGTTAACAATCATCTCATTAGTCTCATCAACATTAAGCGATAGATTATTGTCTCTACACCATTCTGTGAGCTGGTACACCGCCTCTCTGTACGCTGACTCATCATCGTTGCTGATGAGGCTCACGAGTGTCATCACCAAACTTGATGATGTGATTTGAACTGAACTTTGCAGCACAGTCATGAGTCAGCAGTGTGAACAGCAGTGGACTGAGCACACAGCCTTGGGGAGCGCCGGTGTTCAGTGTGGAGGTGCTGCAAGTGGAGTTGCCGATCCTGACGCACTGGGGTCTCCCAGCAGAAAGTCCAGAAGCCAGTTGCAGAGGGAGTGTTCAGACCCAGCAGGCTCAGCTTTGTTATCAGTTGCTGTGAGATGATTGTGTTGAATGCTGAACTGAAGTCTATGAACAGCATCCTTACATAGTTCTTCTTTTTGTCCAGGGGGATCAGAGAAAGGTGGATGGTAGCAGATATGGCGTGCTCTGTTGAGCGTTTGGGAAGGTGGGAAGACTGCTCTTCATATGTTTCATGACCAGCCACTTGATACACTTCATAACGATAGGTGTGAGTGCAACCAGCTGATAGTCATTCGGGCAGGACACAGACGATTTCTTTGGCACAGGGATGATGGTGGTCGTCTTGAAGCACACAGGGACAAAAGCTTGGCTCAGGGAAATGTTGAAGATGTCTATGAGGACATGTGCAAGCTCACAGCACATTCCCTGAGCACACAGCCAGGTATGTTGTCAGGACCTGCAGCTTTCCGTGGGTTAACCCTGGACAGAGTGTTTCACCTGTCCACTCAAATGTAGCCTACTCGTGTGCATGAATTAATTAGTTAACACCAATTAATAGCTAAATAAAAGAAGTAGAAAATGAAGTGTGCTCCACCTTTAGCTTTGATGACTTCGTTAACGTGATAACTGAAAGGTGTTGCACCTGTGCTACTTATCTCTGTTTACCGTTGATGTATAGAAACAGGAAATTCCTCTCCTCTCTGTCACTCACCACCCTGACCGGCACACTTCCGCCCTGAACAGTGTGGTGTGTAAAATTAGTAGTGGGTTTTTTCTTTTCAGCTCCATCTGCATTCTGTGTAGGAAGAGACAGGAGAGTAATCTGTGTAGGTCTGATGGTGGCTTAAACCCAACCCACTGCCTTTACTGGTCAACTTCAGTCTACATTCATTCACTTTTCAACACACACACACACACACACACACACACACACACTCTCAGTCTCTGTTTCACACACATACACACACACACACACACACTCTCTCTCTCAGTCTCTGTTTCACACACATACACACACACACACACAGCCAGCCACACACACACAGCCACTCACTCTCTCTCTCTCTCTCTCTCTCTCTCTCTCTCACACACACACACACACTCTCTCTCGCTCTCCCTCTCACACACATATATACACACACCCTGCCAGCCATACATACACAGCCACACTCAGTCTCTCTCTCTCTCTCTCTCTCTCTCTTACACACACACACACACACACACACACACACGGCGGTCATGGCGTCTGAAACGATGGAGATGAACGGAGATGCCGACAGACACAGAGAAGACGGAGAGGTTAGTCGTTGTTTCAGCTCACACAGTAGCCATCTTATTCCGCTGAATGTTTCCTGTGAGAGAAACAGTCCTAGCAACAGAGTAGCGTAATAAAGCGCGAGGGTTTAACCGGGTTTACTTCCGGTCAGTGGTGTGACCGCACGCGGGACGATAATACGAGGATCTCACGAGTTTCACCTTAAAGTACACACTTCTCTCCCGGGTTCGCTTCACATGTGCATTGTGTGTCACACACGGCCATTGTGAGTAGACTGTGTGTGTGTGTGTGTGTGTGTGTGTGTGTGTGTGTGTGTGTGTTGCTATGGTTACAGTAACCAGATAGCGCTTTTATTGTGGAACAATAATGACCTGTGAACAAGAGTAATAATAAGCTCCAAGTCTGAAGAACGAACAGTAATAATAATAATAATAATAATAATAACAAGTATAATGTACTCATATACTGTGAGGTGTGGGAAATTCCTCCACATGGTCTGAGTTGGACGACTTCAGTATGGTTCTGAACTGAAATGTGTTTTGCAGAAGTTCTAGCATGTTAAAGTTGAGACATGGAACATCAGAAGTGGGAATTAATAAACTAACCTAAAGGAAGAATGAAGACAGAGCAAATAAAGCAGTTTTCCTCAGAGCGCTTAACTTTCTTTTCCCAGATTAAGACTGATATCTGCATGGACCTGGTCAGAGAGCCTGGGAGTAACTAAAGAGTGCTTACGTCCAGTTACAGATCAGAACCAGAATCATTTTATTCACCGTATACATTTACATGCATTAGGAATTATTCTTGGTGTCTGATCACGACACGATACATTCAACACAGTTTGCAAGATACACATTACAGACAACACAATACACGACACAATTACCATCCAAATATCCAAATATTACACCTTAAGCAGACTCGGCTGTAATTTATATTACAGTGCAGGCAGAAATAGCAGCTGAATACAGTTTAAAGTGCATTAAACACAGTGGTATAATTGTGATGATATAATAAATAATAATAGCTAGGCTATCTATAATAATGACGATATTTAATAAACAATAATATATCTTAATAGTAATATTTACTACTGCTACTACTACTACTACTACTAATAATAATAATAATAATAGTATTCAAGTATCTAGCGCAGGAACCAATTATTTCTATTAAAATTTAGTTTAGTTACTGGCAGGTCAGCATTGTTAGTGATCACTGAATGCTGCTTAGCCTGGATAATAACAGAAACTGTAGAAGAAGCCGTTTCGATGGAGTGCAGTTTTGGTTATCAGAGAGCGGAATAGGTCTTTGGAAGGGGTAATTAACAGGGTGTGAGTATGATTTTTCCCACTTGCCCCTTTGTCCTGGCAATGTACAGGTCTTCAAGTGATGACAGACTGCAGCCGATGATTTTCTCAGCGGTCTTAATAGTGCATTGCAGCTTCCTCTTCTCGCCGGAGGCTGCACCAAACCAGATAGTGACGGCAGACGTAAGGATGCTTTCTATAAGTGGCAGTATAGAGCTGCACCAGAAAAGCCTGGTGTAGATGGAACTGCTGTAAGAAATACATGCATTGCTGAGCTTTCGTGTTGATGGATGATGTATGCATCACCGATTTGAGATTGCATGTGATCGTGGTTCCCACAAACCTAATGAGCGTGACAGTGCTCACTTCAAGTTGAGGTGCATCTCTGTGGTTTTAAGTGCGTTGAGCTCAGGGTTGTACCGGCTGCACCAGGAGGCTAGCTGTTGAACCTCCTGGTGGTACTTTGACTCATCACCGTTGCGACCAATCACAGTAATGTCATCTGCAAATTTTAGTAACTTCACAGATACACTGGAAACACAGTCATTTGTGTAGAGCGAATGTAAGAGGAGTGAGAAGACACAACCGTATGGTGCACCACTGCTGAGTGACCGGGGTTCAGAGTGACCGATTCTCACAAACTGCTTCCTGTCAGAAAGGAAGTTTGTGATCCACATACAGATGGAACCAGGTACGTGCAAAGTGATGAGTTTCTCTTGTAAGGGCTCAGAGACGATCGTGTTGAAGGCTGAGCAGAAATCTACAAAGAGAATTCTGGCATATGTGTTTGGAGAGTCTAGGCGCTTAAATACGAAGTGAAGTCTGATATTAACTGCATCATCTACAGATCTGTTGCTTCTGTAGGCAAATTGCAGCAGATCCAGTAGATCCTGAGTACTGGATTTGAGAAATCCCAGCACCAGTCGTTCAGAGATGTAGAGTTAGTATTAATTAAGGCACATACACAAAGTTTTCAGAGGAAAAAGAGAATGTAGGGTAAAAACACTTCAGAAGCTGTACAATGTGCTTAAATGTTTCTGCAGCTTTTAAAGAATTTTGTTTCACTGATGAAGTGAAATTAGTTTATGCGGTTTTATAGCACTTCTGCTTTCTGAAGAACAGTATGGTGACGCCCACCTGATGCCTGTCTTACCCTGAAAAAAATTACAATTTAGAAGTATGTTGAAACTGCCCACTTAAGTCTAAGTTCATTCTTAGTTTATTGTTCTTGTATAAATATGAAAATGTATGATCAGCACATCTGCACACATCAGTCTGTCTTCTGTGCTGTAACAGGACTGAGCTTATAAGCCAGTTTAAAAGAAGGTGTAAAGGAAGATCAGGAATTAATGGTAGGATTGGGGTCTGTTGTTGGTGTCCTTCTGCTCGCATTTCCTCTTTCCTATTGACTCCACTCAGCAAATCTGAGAATGATTGACAGACCGTTTGTTAATGTTAACCACTAAAACTCCAAGTCACAGAAAAGTAGGAAAATTCCTGTCAACTGACTTGGAATGACTCAGTGAAGTTAATGTTAAAATAATAGAAACCCCTCAACTTTCCCGCTTCGCCATTAGCGTGAGTTTCACTTTCAGAACTGCAGCAATGTAACCGTGGAAAGAGTGACATTTGATTCTCAGTCCTGTGCTTCTGCTCACCGCCCCTCTAGTCCCAGGTCACATGAAAGTTCATTCATTCTGAAACTTATTAATCTTGCAGAGGGTCTGAACAGATGAAATGAAGTGTCACAGCGTTTTTTTTTTTTTTAAACCAACATCCATGCAAGTGGTGGTGAGAATCATTCGGTATCAATCCATTATTATGCACAATAGATGATAAACCAAGAGTTAAAATGTAACTTCTGTTTCTAAAAGTGTTCAAGTTTCACTAAGTTCTTTTTTGGTAAATAGAATTATAAAATGTGATTTCTCCTTTCATTTGCTTCCAGACTTTGTAAGATGGAAGTCCTAATGTTTTAATTCTAATTAGGACAGACTTTTTTTGTCTCTGCTCAGCAGTGCTCTCCAAGTGGGCATTGTGCATCCAAATGAAAGTTTAGTGACAAAGTTTTAAAGTGTCCACAGTGATAAAATATCATAAAATAACATGATTATGAACACATCCCTGAGTGAAACACATTTTCAGATAAATTTTTTTCAAATTAAAATTTCCTCTAATCCTTTTCCCCACAAGACTTTATCCCTAATCTTAGTCTTGACCAGTTCCCACCCGCCAGTCAGGTCTCTTCAATCATAGGACAGCTACGAACCAGGGAGGGCGAAGGCTATCCTGTGCAACAAGACATGTGAAACCAGCAGATTTTCAAACTGTTTCTCATGCTAGATCACAGGGCAGTGTAACACACATGGAGGAAAGCGCTATCTGCCCTCTTCTGCATGCATGAGCTCACAGATGATTGGCTAGTGTCGCTCTGATTGACGGGGATAGAGAGTATGCCTTCCACCTTGAGAGCATGACCAGTTTTGCGCTCTTGAACCTGTGGCCACAGATGGCTGTGGCATCATAGGGATTCAAAGTTGCGATGCATAGGGTGAATGTTTTTTGTTGCACCACTTGGGAGCCATGTTGTCACTATTTTACGCAGCCACGCGAGCCATGCCTAGACTTCTTACACAAGTACAGTGAGCGCTAAAAATAGCATAGGTAATCTATTGGTCAATCAGTCGCACAGATTAATGTTTCTGTGTGATATTGCAAAAACAATTCATAAACAATATATTATGCAGCCCTAATATGGATACTGTTCCTTTAAAATGTCTGGTGATGCATTATTATACTCACCAACTGCTTTATACACTTGTGTGATATCATGATGTCAGGACGATTAAACAGGTGCAGTGAAAAACGTGAACTGTGGTGCATCATGTAGAAAAGTCTCTGTAGTTCCACTTTTCATGGAACATGTGCATTTCCTGATTTTTGTTCAGAAGAAAGGGAACAATCGCACAAAGCACTCTATAGACCCACAAATATTTCACATGTGTAATGTTCTAGAGGTCTGCGTGACACTTGACAATTAGAAGAAGAGAAAGGGAGAGAGGGCGAGATGGACAGATCCACTGTGGGAGGGAGGATAAAGAAAGAGATAACACCGACTGTAACATTCAGATAAGTGACTCTGTCAGAGGAGCCTGGAGAGTGTGTGTGGGGGTGCGTGTGTGTGTGTGTGTGTGTGTGTGTGCGCGTGTATGTGTGGGAAGTTGTGTTGAGTCTCTCTGTCTTTTCCTGCCGTCCCACACAAGGGCTCATCTGTAGCAGAGACTCAACTCCACCCGAAAGCACTGGCTCACTTCGGGAAAAAAGTTTTGGTCTGCTGAAGCTTCATAAACACAGACGAGGCTGTTCCTCTAAATTCTAAACATCACTTTAACAAACACGACACAGCTGTCCAGCTGTTCTTAGATTAAGGTGTTTCATATGATGAAGTCAGACTGAAAGAAAACATGACTCTCGGAACATGTTTCGTGATTTGTCTTTCATTCCGCTGATGCAGTCCCACATCGCTTGTATAGTATTGTGGTTTCCCTTTCATAACCTTGCATTGCACTGAGGGCAAGGCTGGAACTATTTCCTGTTTTCCCAGAAAACTCAATGGGTCACATGACAATGGTGATACAAGTGTGTTTGAGCGTTTGCAAACACCACACTTCACTGGGCGTATTCAGCCTATGTATTATTATTATCACGGTTTTCATCACCTCCTCATAATAAAAAGGTATCTTTCTTAATTTAAACCAATTTGATGACGTCTCACACATATCTTTAAGGCAATCCCATAATTCAGTCCACCAGTTGAGAGTTCCATGAAAGTTAAAAATAAACGTGCAGCTCCAAACGGACAATTATGTAGTAATGTAATAATGTAATCATTGCAAAATAACTTGTCATGACAGTATAATAAACTGAAATAAAGGGTTTTGGGAAAATTTTATATCAGCACAAACCTACACTTCACACATGAAAGGCTAACATAGATAATTAAAACATTACAGGGGCCAGTTAACCTGATAAACCTGACATCTGACCAGTTCTCATTCATGTCTAGCAGGCTAGGTTTATCAGGTTAGCACAGTAAAAGGCGGCGAAGTGAATGTAATATTTAAGTTCTGTCTCTACTTCCACCCACCGAGGTTCTGATGTACACTTATCTGGCCATGAGCTTCATAATCTCATTTGCTATGACCACACTGACTATCCACACTTCCTTAAAACCATTTCTGACAGGAAAACAACCTACAAAAGCGACATCATGCTACAATAATAAGGCACAACAATTGCCAGATAAAAAAAGTTCACAGCAACCCGTATTTAAGTTATTCACAAGCTTTGTGTTTGCTTTTCCTGTCAAAGTGGGTGGCCATGTTGTTTTAACGAAAAGTACCTGATTCTCTATCGCGATGTGAGCATATCAAAACACTCTGTCATATCCACTTTTATTTTTGGATAAAATACATTTTTAGGTTCCTTTGGAGCCTTTGACTGCATGGAGGCTGCAAAAATACTTCAGAGAGAAATAGAGAAGTTGATTTCATTAACATTAAGATCACTCTGATCGAAACTGGAAGCTGTTGATTGGACAGCATGGCAAGGGAAAGATAGGCAGATAAACTTATCTGGAATTGTACACAAATTTGTGAATAAATTGTAAAGTAGAGCTACATTTTTACATTTTGTTACTCAGAAATTGGGTATGCAAACATTTGTGCTCGTATATGTAAGCACTACATTGAAGTAAGGAACATTTTTTTTCCAGAAGAGTGTCATAAACACGCCATAAATAACCTGCTGCTGAATGTCTGCGTCTGCTCACACGCTGAACATAAGAAGACGAAGAAGCCTTTATTTGTCACATGTACATTACAGTAGAGTGAAGTTCTTTCTTTTAAGCGTGTCCCAGCTTTGTTAGGAAGTTGGGGTCGGAGCGCAGGGTCAGCCATTATACAGCGCCCCCGGAGCAGAGAGGGTTAAGGGCCTTGCTCAAGAGCCCAACAGTGTCAGCTTAGTGGTGCTGGGGCTTCAACTCCTGACCTAATGAGCGGGTTTAACCGTTGAGCCACCACTGCCCCATAAGCGATATCACGTCCACCCTGAGTGTGAAATATGAGGAAGGAAACTCTGGTTATCCATGACGTTTTATCCTTCTGCTTCCACCCTCACAGTGATCAGGCATCCTGCAGTAAACCCGCTTTCACTTCCTCTGTGGGAAAACCACACAGTGTCCCATGGCTGGAATTTCACACTGACCTCAGAGCAGTGAAAGCTTCGAGTAGCAGAGCTATCCATAAACTCAGTGGTGTTTGGAAAATTCAACAAAGAAAAGAGGCAAGATATAACAAAGAGTGGAACTGGTGAGGAATTAAACAC
Organism: Pangasianodon hypophthalmus; assembly: GCF_027358585.1. NCBI lineage: Eukaryota > Metazoa > Chordata > Actinopteri > Siluriformes > Pangasiidae > Pangasianodon > Pangasianodon hypophthalmus. The sequence goes on from NC_069729.1 coordinate 1,581,215, forward strand.
TTGGGTGGTGATATGGTGTGATGAAGTGGAGTTACTGTTACCAAGCTGATTATTTTCCCATAACAGCACATCCCAAAATGTTTTATTCCTCTTATACCACAGCAATTTGCCAACAATGACATTTTTATTTAATAAAGAACTCCTAGTTACATTTAATGTTGTGGACCGTCCGCAAAACACATTCGTTCCTGTTCTCACTTACATTATAGCAGCTATAAACAGTCGTTCCCTCACAAGCCTCTCTTCTTTCTCTCTCCTAAACTTAATAAGACAAAAAAAACTCAGCTCGTCATGTTACAGAGAAACCGCAAAGCATAAACTCCTCAGTTACTCCTAAGTTACAGCTTTACCTCTGACTGTTACAAAGCACTGACACTGGAGACTCCTTCCATAAATGTTACATCAACATCTCCTTACACAAAACTTCACCGTATCAATGATGACACGTTTGTTGATTCGTTTATGAGGAGCTGTAAAAGTCCCTGTGAATGAGCTGTACAGTAAGGCATTAGAACGAGCGCATTAACAATAACCCGGCTTTGCAGCTGCGCTACTGTCAGAGCTGCTGTTCTAGAAAATTAATCAACACTTTCTGACCAATCAGAATTGAACAGCGCTGTGGTATAAGACATTAAACTTGTAGTCCCAGTCGGGATGTTGTACGATTCATGGACTGCAAAAAAAAAATCACCAGGAGAAGAAACGTTCTTCCTGAATGTTGAATTGTTGAAAACTCTGTGTGATGAACATTAGAAATGTCGGGCAGAAGTTTTCAATCCTCCAGATGTTAAAAGTCTTGGAACAGTAGGCCTCTTACTTTTTAAAACACCAGTTTAGTTTTTTTTACATCATTTCCTCAGTGTGAAGCTCTATTTATCCCAGTGTAATTACTGTTCATCACCCGGGCTCAGGATGCTGTAATAACAGTATTTCTCTCTCTCTGTGTGTGTGTGTGTGTGTTTAGGCTCCATGGCCGGGATACCGGAGGAGAATGTCGCCCCCTCTCAACATGAACCACTACGCTAATAAGAAGAGTGCGGCAGAGAGCATGCTGGACGTAGCGCTGCTGATGGCTAATGCGTCTCAGCTGAAGGCTGTGCTGGAGCAGGGCCCCACGTTCAGCTTCTACGCACCACTCATCACACTCATCAGCATCTCACTCATCCTGCAGATCGTCGTCGGAGTTTTGCTCATATTCATCGGTGAGACACACACACACACACACACACACAGGGACAGTAGATGTTTTTCCATGTTATTTCCCTGTGCTTTCTGACACTAAACTGAGAACTTCCTCCTGTTCGTTTGAGTCAGAAACCAAATTTTATATAAGTTCAATAAAAAAGACACAAACTTATCAACTTATTACCCTTATCATTATTGTTATTGTTTGTTAATTCTCCACCGTGTCTTTTGTCGTTGTTGTTTAGTGAAGTGGAATCTGAATGACGAAAGTAGACACTACCAGCTGAACGTTCTGGAAAACATCTCCACAGCCCTCGTCTTCATCATCGTTGTCGTAAACGTCTTCATCACGGCGTTCGGCGTGCAGAGACCCAACAACGGCGCATGATCAACACAGAGGTCACACACATCAGGTACACACATTAACACGTTCTGACACCCGGAGCCAGTGTCCTGAGAAACGGCCACACACTCATCGACTTCACTGATTGAGTAAAAGTAACCACACAGATCGTAAAAGTGTTTGGATATGATCTCCGTATTAATAAACACATGATCAACATGATCAAGTCTTCAAACACCTACGAATGTGAAACCCACATGTTAGGGTTTCAACACACCATGTGAAACTTTGAGCATTTTTACACAACAGTAAAACAAAAAGCTGTATAGGAACAGGATTACATGCCTGTGTGAGCTTCCGCGGCATCGTGAAATTCTGCCTGTTCGTTTTTGTACAAATAATCCATACACTGTTGCAATACTCTGATATAAAAAATTATTAATATTATTTACTGGTGGACAAATGAACTGTGAGATAATAGTTCTAAAAATAGAATGCTAAACCCAAAACATTACAGACAGAAACTAAAAAAAGAAAGGAATAATGCCACAAGCAGCGATCATCGGGGTCCAAGCATTACTTCACAAGTAGGCTTAACATTGTAATTACTGCCTGCTGATGTGTAAACACCAGTTTTATCAGACTGAACCACTCTATCAGGTTTGGTCACCAATGCTATGCGTGCTGAAATCTGATCGACTTTTTGTGACCGTGTGGTTTAGAAAGCCACAATGATGCAGCATATCAAACTTCAGCTGGATCGGGGAGAATGGCTTAACCTGTGCTGAGCATGTTTTGCATGTTTTGGATCATTGTTGAGGTTGAGACTCTTTCGAGTAATTTGCACACTATTCAAATAAGCTCAAATGTCAGTGGGCGGAGCTAAAGTGACCATAAGACAGCTCAGGGAATCAGATCTAAAATGAATTTAACTGTAGGTCTCAGGGTTCAGGAGATACGGTCCTGTTAGGTGTAAACACTGTGCCACCTTCAGGCCGACGCAGGTCCCGTCAGTCATGTGACTTTGGTGTTTTGAAAACAACCAAACAATAAGAAACGTGAATGGTGAAAAAAAAATAATAATAATAAACTCGGTGACATATTTCAAGATCCTCTGAGATTGATTCCAGCATGAAAATCTCTCCAGGTCTGAGGCTGTAAGAAAAGTCGAGCGCGACTCGGGTTCTGCGAACTCCGGACGAGGTTTTCACCATCACCAGACCTGCTGCCATTCTTCACGACTGACTGTACGAGTGAGCGTACTAGCTCCGACTGCAAGAGACAAACACAAACAGGATTCTGTAAAAATGTCTGCTGAAAATTCCTAGGTCAAATTTGGCCCTTCAAGTGATTGTGTTGACGTTTGTGTTGTAGATGTTTGAGCTTTATTTGTTACTTAAGACAAATGGGACAAATGCTGTTTGGGTTACAAATTCACAATTATCACCAAACTAACAGCAGGAAGAACCATTACTGCGTATCATATTACTGCTTCCATGAATGCATGCATCAATTTAAATAAATGGCTGAATGTTAGGCATGTGCTAATAATGGGTTGTACGATAGATCGTGATATTCACAGTATTGCAGTGATGACAAATACAAAATATCTCAGCGGAATAAAGGCAGAATAAAGACACTGGCGCTTATTCATCAAAGTTGTGTAAAAAAGGGAGCACAGACTCGAGCATGTGATTCACTGATCGGTCATACGATTAATGAATCCGCATTAATGAATCATTTGCATATGAAAAACCCCAGTTTTATAGAAAAGATTCCATGGCAGATAGAAAAGCAAATGTACTGGATCAACCATGAAACGCAACACACAGACGGTAATTTGCATATTTGTGACATGAGAACAACGAGCCACAGAGAAAAGCAAACCTTTCATTGCATTGCTGTTACATCACTGATCTCTGAGTGAGAAACAATCAGTAGTGGATTGCTCCTCATAGAATTTACCCCTGACTTCCCATCAGAAGAGAAAGTAATAACATTTCCTGTCGTATATTTCTATTTTACATGAAACATGCCCTAATTTTATTATGTGTTGGGTCAAGGATCCAATAAAAGGAAGGCATTCATCAGTCTAAGGAAGATGGGAAGAAAGAAGTGCATTTCAGTGAAGCTGAGGTAGAGCTGCTCGTGTTCGGAAGCAGCTGTTTTCTCACCTGAAGGTAGTGATGTCAGCTGTATTTATAGCTCAGTTTTATTCATTTTACAAAGTGGAATATCTCCGATTTACAGCACTAAACATTTAGGTCAGTCAAGTTTCCATCCTGAACAAATAAACGAATCCTTATTTCATTACAACTAAACGCTTTGATGAATAAGAGCCAGTATGTTCTGTTTTGGGCTCATACGGTGGACAGGGTCGTGTGTGTCCTTCTCAGAGAAGCCAGTCCCATAATTCTGTTCACCAGATGAGACTTTTGTACGAGTTGGAAAGGCATGACAGACAGGATTACATGTTTAGAAATGTCACTGTAGCTGAATTCTAGCCAACAGGCGAGGTTTTGGCCAGAACTGAGGGTTTTCTGCCTATAACATATTCTGACACCTCAACTTTAAGAGCCCATAAATTCATGTGAATGACATGGAAATGTTTTTATTAACTTTATAACCTTACCAGGAGCCAGTTTAACACACACAGCAGTAAATATGGTCAGTCTGCTTAAAGACGTCTTAAACCTTGCTAGCTAAGTGTGATGTCTTCACACAGTGAGTGAATGTCCAGCGTTAATCAAGTTGTTGGAAAGTTACATGTTGTAGTGAAACAGACCCAAGCCTAATTAATTCACTTTGTAATCAGACATCATCGGATTGTGTCGAGGTGTCAGAATGAAATCTTTAAATGCTCTTTGCTCCCTTTCCACTTTGGAGGTAACCAGACTTTAAAATGCTGCAACTTGTGATTAGTAGAAATTTTCACCATGTGAAGGTTTTCCCAGGCCGTCACACATATAACCACACACCTGCTGTATTATTCTTATTATAATAAGAAATTATTCTGTTTAATTCCTGTCAGTTCTGAGACTTTCTGTCCTGCATTATTAATTCCAGCTCAGATGGGCATTATTCATGTTTATTTCAGCTTATATAGCTATTTTAGATCTTTTTTTAATGCATTAAAACTGTTTATCCAAACCAAAGTCTATAATGTGTGTGTGTGTGTGTGTGTGTGTGTGTGTCGAAGAGACCCTGTGTAGGTGGTTTCTTCATGACTTTGCCTTTTAAGATTAAAACTGAACTGAGTCGAAGATTCCAAAACCCTTCCAGTATTAAAGAAATAATTGGAATGAAAATCTAATTTATAAAATTGTTATGAATCTAATCGACGGGGCAAGATGTGTCTGGTGTCTGATATTTTTCCTTCTTGCTTGTTTTGTACATGTTTTTTTTACTGAAGTTACCATGAAGCTTACAGCCTCCAGTTCAGCGTGATGTGTAAGCGTGTGATGAATCTGATATGCAGAAACTAAGTAAGCAAACGTCAGACACCAGACACGTCTCGGCTAATAAACATTTGAGTATGCAGGAAACTGTATGCCTTTATCTTTTTCAAATTGTTCCTTTAACATTATATGATGACATCACTTTCCCAAACTCCTTCCTGTTTAAACACACTGACTTGGTTGTATCGCTGTCAGGTCCTAGCAGTAAATACAAATAAGAAGAGTGAAGTTAGAGAGCCATCTAGTGGTCAGGAGCTCCATTACACATCACTAACAAAAATATTCTGCTGCCTTCATTTCAGCTCCTCTATGCAACAATTTGCTTGATCAATGTTTTTTTAAATTTTTTAAAAAAATGTATATGGATCACTTTTGTGTGTGTGTGTGTGTGTTTGTAAGATGAACCAAATCAGTATGATATATTCCTTTTATCTGATTGTTTTAGCACTGTTGTAGTATGTCTTTTTATTAAAAGACAAAAAAGATAATAAAAATAAAGATGATAAAACACTGGTGTTTATTTGGTTTAATTTATTATTTTTTTTGTAAAATTGGTACAAAAAACCAAGATAAGGCACTCTGTTACATGTGACCATTGCATTAGAGTCTGAACAAAGTTTCATAAAAATATCAATGTTTTATGTAAAACCTCAGATTTCATAAATGCCTTTATTTTAAAACGTTGAAAAAAAGTAGCCATGTTTTTTCACACTGCTATAAGTAAGGAACAGCAATAAGCAGGAGCTTATCAGCATGAGCTCACTAATTACTGGCTTCCTGGTACAATCAATTCAGCCGCAGCAGCAGCTCCACTTTGCGTCACTTAACCGTTCCTGCTCTTATACGTTAATCACGCTGTGTGAAATAAGTGTGTGCCGACTACATGGTTCTCACCCTTTTTTTTTTTTATCTAAGGCTGTCATTTTTACCCTCCAGCCTGCAGGTAAAAGAAATCTACCTGCGTAAGATGGCCGTGAATTGCTACTGGCTGGCACAGATTTGATTGTAATCATGATTTATAAAGTGTACTATTTTTAAGTACGCACCACTTTTAATAAATTTACAAAATGAAAAACGACTAGCGATATTGAGGACTTGAGATATTTGCAGGGCCCGCTTGGCACCCCAGTGTGGCCGCTGTGTTAGACACTTGGAGTTGATGTTTGTCACTTATGTGGCTCCAGGGCTGTCTCTTTATCCGTATCACCATGCTGCTGTCATTTAAAAACAAAGTTTAAGCATAACATTAGTATAATTAAGTATTATTTGCTGTCTAGTGACAGACTGTCATTCATGTTTTAGCCAGTGACTCTGCAACAGAGCGACATTTGGATTCAGATGTCCTCAGTTGTGTGTAAATCAGGGGTGACACAATGAAACGACTGGCTCGAATGATTCCTCGGACCGTGATGGAACGCAGGGTTACAGACGCAGCTTGGTCAGGCCTTGTCTTGTAGTGTAGATCAGGCTAAAACAGCCAGCTAGTGTTTGCATTAGTGACGGTAATTTAAAGTGTCCACAATAATACCTTGGTGATATTTTTCTGATATATTGTCTGACTGATTATCGGCACATCCCTAGTCCACAGCAGCACCTCGTGGCAGAGCATCATGAGCTCCTTAGTGCCTTTTACTTGAAAAAAAAGTAAAAATTCAGTAAAAATTAGTGCACATGGAAGTCCCTGTGAAGCCACATACATGTATACGATGTGAAATATTTAAAAAAAATCTGTAATGGTGTCCAAACCCAGTGTTTCCTCAAATCTAACATATTTATCCATTTATAAACCCACGCGAATGTGCCTCGGATTCAGAACTTTTGTTTGTTTTTTTCCCAAAAAGTGACAAAATGAGCATTACTGTCATACACAGTAATGCCAGATTGATCTGAGCCACCAGTGTAAACTCTAACACACACCTCAGTGAAGTCATTCGAGCCGGCACTGTTCTGTACTCCACACACTCGGAGAGAAAACAAAACGGAAAGATGTAGTTTTCTAGTGGAAAAAATAACGTTAACCAAAAGGAGAGAGACGTTTTAAACAGCTTTGGGCGTATTCCGTTATGTCATTTACGGTATGTACACAATCCTTTAAAAAAACTTTGTAAGGCACTTTAAACCTGCTGTGTTTTTCCATGTTAGTGTAAAACTGTTAAAAACTGTAACAGTGTGTGAGCTTATCTCCCCAGACCATCTTCTGTGTACCAGATCAGAACCTCTCGGACCTTCCTCCCGATCCCGAGAGCGGCGAAGCCCAGAGCGCTGCTCGAACCCGACGCCGCCTTCACATCTAAACACACACACACACACACACAAGAAAATTATATCAGTAGTAAACGAAATGAATAATTTGCGTTTTGTTTAATGTGATTAAAAAACAAAAAAATGGGTGGGGGGTGAAATATTACTTTAAAAAGTCTTAAGCAAAAAGATTCATATTAAAACACCAGAGAAAAGGGCTGACTGGTTTGTAATAAGAGTTTAAAGATTGACTGATTAAATGTGTGTTTTATTATTCGTGTGGAGATGAGCATCGTATTGTGTTGTACTGTGTTTCAGCATCGTATTGTATTGACAGGATGGATACAGACTCAATATTACTCAATATTAATGCTCTAACCTCCATAATAATACAGCAACGCTGCTCCTACCACTGCGCTGAAACAGCTGAGAAAGAACAGTGGACCTGCGGGGGGAGAGAGAGAGAGAGAGAGAGAGAGAGAGAGAGAGAGAGAGAGAGAGAGAATATAAAAAATGATGCACACAGGTATGAAAAGATGTCTGTGTTGTCAAACGGGAGGTGAATGAAGATTACCCTGTTCGTTTAATGCGTATCTCTCAGTGGGTCTGATGGCAGGTCTCAGCACCGGATCCACAGATTCTACAGAAATCACATTATTCAGTGGTAAATGATTCAGAGTGTGTAGTTAATGTAGAATATAGTGTCTGTTTGTTCGAGTGGTTATTGGACTGTTCAGGATCTTGTCGTGTTTATTTCTGGAACAGTTACTCAGCGTTCACACTATCAGGCAACAACGCGGCGGTCGATCGTTCATTTTCTACGTCTGTACACGACACACAGATGTGAGATTTCTCTATGCAAATCAGTTATGACGCTGTAAAGCCACAAATCCAAACAACTGGCTCAAATGACTCCTCGGACTCATCACATGGCGTGTGTGTGTGTGTGTGTGTGTGTGTGAGGTCCGACGTTTCTTCAGTTCCACGCTCACAACCTTACTTCCTACCTGCAGTTAGTTCCTATTTACAAATGTAAGAAAAGCTTGTAACTGTGGTGTCACCTTATACGACCTCTTATTAACTGTGTATAGAGACGTTACGAAGAAAAATAAAGCTTGATAAGATGTAGCAGAGATCGCTGGTGCCTCTGATTTGTGCATTATTTCATTTGTGATTAACTAGTTTTAGCTTTAGATGCTGTTTATACTGTCTATTACTGTTTCTCATACAAACTAATAAATAAGCAAAAGGGCCGGAGAGGCCACGCCCACAAGCGACAAAGGTAGCAGCGTCACAAGCAACTTGTCACCTGCAAATGTAGGATTTAAGTGTTACAAGTAAACCCTAGAGGGCGGGGCCAAGTGATCCAGCGAAGTCAAGCAGAGTTTAACTTTATGCGAATGAGAACGAAAGCGCTTGAAGGCTACCGGTGGGAGTGAGGGACGAAGAGAAACATCTGTCTTTCTTTGGTTTCTATTTGATATTTGTTCCTCATCAGTGTGTAGAAAGAACTGATATCTGATGTAATGTATAATACTGTAAAATTTAAAAATAATTCTGCTTGAAGAAACGTATCTACGTCTCAGACTACACTTCCCAGATGAGTGTTATGTGGAAAAAATCCCTGATGTGGTCTTTAAGTGTTTTGTTTGACAGAACAGTAAATACAGTCTGTGTCTGAGACGTTATCTGAGCAGACGGTGTGTGTGTGTGTGTGTGTGTGTGTGTGTGTGTGTGTGTTGTGAGGTTCTCTGACCCTGACGGCGGCGGAGGCGTGTAGGGAGGCTGAAATACACGTCCTCCACGTGCAGGTGAAGCGCACGGTAAAACTCTCGGCATGCTTCCTCGCCTTTGTCCTGCAGGTGTGTGAGCAGCTCAGCCAGTCTCACACATGTGGGCACATCCAGATCCCGGAACTGTATAACACACACACACACACACACACACACACACACAGTAAACTCAGGGACACACCCTCAGCAGGCATTCTCTTCCCCCTTGGGCTGTGTTGGCGGGACACAGGTCTGTCTGGTGTTTCTGGACGGTTCCTGGCTCACAGTCTCACCTTGGTGGCCTCCTTGTCAGTGAGGATCTGAGGGTAGATTCTGTTCAGCTGCAGAATGATCTTATCCACCAGCTCGGTGTCCAGGCGCCGGTCCGACTTCAGGAACCAGCTGTCTGTCTTTAGCTGCTCGTGGAAGCTGTCTGACATTCAGAGAGGAAAAAAAACAAACTTGAATTAGCTGAAAGGAAGTGGCTTTTTTTTAAAGGTCTGCACCGATTACACTGACCAGAAGCTGCATCCACTGACCGCAGTGACCGTAGTGAGGTCGAGTTCAAATCTCACAGTGACGTAATCACAGGCAGGTCACCAAGAGGAAGTGCTCTCTGAGTACTGATAGACTACTGGTGCGGATTAAAGAGCCAGCAAGCAGATGTGACACTGAGTGTGTTTACATCCACTCCACGAATCTGATAAAGTCTAACTCACTCAGAAAACAGAATTGTTTTGGTAAATCTGCTCACGTCAAGTCAGTGACACTGTTTCGGTGTAATTCTAACAATCAAGCAACTGCGTCTAGTTAAACTACTTTAGTAGTTCTGATTAATCATACATTAAATGCAACTATAAACAGATAAAAAGTATGATGTGTCATTCATTAATAAATTAGAAATTGGAATTGCTGTAGTATAAGAGGGATAAAACACTCCGGGGAATGCTGTCGTAGGAAATATAAATATATTTATATTATAAAGTGTATAAACAAAATAAATTTTAAAGATATAAGCTTAATATTAGTAAGAATATCCAGCAAGCTGCAGTTCTGCGTTTGGCCACAAGTGGGCGCGATATGAATGAAAACAGATGAAAAGTTTATTTACTAGTTTATTGGTGAAAATGAATCAGTGATGATGTAAATTATATTCCGTTGGTTGAAACATTAATAAATGTGATTAGACCTCTCTGTTAACATTAAATCTGATTTAAAAATAATATAACAACTGGCAGCTGACAGCTCAGGTTTGTCTGTGTGGATTATAATGATGCTTTTCTGCACAAAAAAAAGTCACAGTTCACTGACTTTTCAGTCGCTCATAAAAAAACAAGCAATTTTTTTTTTTTTCATTTTTTACCAAGAGTGTAAAGACATCTGTAAAAGTCTGTTAGCCAAAATGAGCTAATGTTATAATTTACTGTAAATCTCCCGTGTACATTTAGCGTTCTTTCAGCTCCAAAGGGAGATTTTTAGCACAGAAGTATCTCGGAATAATATTTAATACTCTAATAATCACTGACAATAAGATAAAGTGTAATAATTTGAGCTAAAAGTGCTCATTTTGACACTAACCTCCCATCTTGGTTCCCTTGTCCTGCCCTTTGTTTTGGCACGCCCATGAGTTTCCAAAGAGGGGGCGGAGTCAGTGACGTCATGCAGGAAACGGCTAGACGTTAAGCTTCATAAACCGGAAGTGGTAACATAGAGGCGTTGTTGTTGTTGTTATAGTTGTTGTTGTTTTTGTTTTTTTTTTGTTTTTTTAATAATTGCGAATGTTAACGTATGTAATTATATCTATAATTTTGTAATTATTATGTAATTTATAACGTTAAAAAAGAGACATTTAGGGCTGTAAATAATGACCTCATATACCGGAAGTGGTGCCGAAGAGCCTTCAAGTACCGGAAGTGGCGCAAGAGAGACCACACATAACGGAAGTTCCGCCAAAAATCAGTGATTCTTGGTAGCATAAAAGGTGAGAGTTATTACTTAGCTGGTGTGTTTTTAAAGTTTTTTGGAGATGCTAAGAAACAAAAGCATTTCACAAAACGAGAATTTATTCTGTCAGATGAGACTCTTGTGTGTCGTAACAAGTGGTCTCTAAAATTCCCCTTTATATGTACAGTAACATTCACAAGACGTTTTTTATTTTTAACCAGTAAAAAAATGTTTCATGTGAAATTAAAAAACCCACTCAGATCAGAAGTGAGCTTCACACACACACACACACACACACTCAGCGCAAGGCTGGACTCGGGGTCATAAATGTGTGTGTGACAGAATAGTATTTAATCCTTCCTCAAAAGCTGCTGGAAGTGAATAAATAGCAGATAAAACACAGCAAATGTAATATTTTAAAGAGCTCATGACAAATGTTAGACTTGTGTTTAACTATGACAGTGTTAAAGCAATAAACACACTTCACACAACACAGCCCTGTGTGCAGGGTTAAACACTGCTAGGCTTTAATAGCAAGTTAGAAATGATTCAGATATAAAACAGAAATGAAAGAGGAGACTGCTGCTCTGGTGCTGCTGATTAAAAAAAAAAAAAAAGTTGTTCATTAAAGGCACAAGTGAAAACATTTTATCTGTTGTATCTTAAACCAAGCGCTGTGTTTCAATACGGCTCTCGACACGCCCTCATCGACTTCCCTTCATGACTTGAAAGTGCACAACACCTCCAAAACATCTGGAGTGTGTAGGGGAGTGTGTAGTATAGGGGAGTGTGCAGTGTACGGGATTGGACTATGTAGGGGAGTGGAGTGTGTAGTGTAGGGGATTGTGTAGGGATGTGTGTTGGGGAGTGTGAGTGTGTAGGGCAATGTGTAGTGTAGGAGATTGTGTAGGGGATTGGAGTGTGTAGGGGAGTGTGAGTGTGTAGGGGATTGGAGTGTGTAGTGTAGAGGAGTGTGTAGGGGAGTGTGTACTGTAGTGTAGAGGAGTGTGTAGGGGAGTGGAGTGTGTACTGTAGTGTAGGGGAGTGTGTATTGTAGTGTAGGGGAGTGTGAGTGTGTAGTGTAGGGGAGTGGAGTGTGTAGGGGAGTGGAGTGTGTACTGTAGTGTAGAGGAGTGTGTAAGGGAGTGTGTAGTGTAGGGGAGTGTGTAGTGTGTAGTGTAGGGGATTGGAGTGTGTAGTGTAGGGGAGTGGAGTGTGTAGTGTAGGGGAGTGTGTAGGGGAGTGTGTAGTGTGTAGTGTAGGGGAGTGGAGTGTGTACTGTAGTGTAGAGGAGTGTGTAGGGGAGTGTGTAGTGTGTAGTGTAGGGGAGTGGAGTGTGTAGGGGAGTGGAGTGTGTACTGTAGTGTAGAGGAGTGTGTAGGGGAGTGTGTAGTGTAGGGGAGTGTGTAGGGGAGTGTGTAAGTGTGTAGTGTAGGGGATTGGAGTGTGTAGTGTAGAGGAAAGTGTAGGGGAGTGTGTAGTGTAGGGGAGTGTGTAGTGTGTAGTGTAGGGGATTGGAGTGTGTAGTGTAGAGGAAAGTGTAGGGGAGTGTGTAGTGTAGGGGAGTGTGTAGTGTGTAGTGTAGGGGATTGGAGTGTGTAGTGTAGAGGAAAGTGTAGGGGAGTGTGTAGTGTAGGGGAGTGTGTAGTGTGTAGTGTAGGGGATTGGAGTGTGTAGTGTAGAGGAAAGTGTAGGGGAGTGTGTAGTGTAGGGGATTGTGTAGTGTGTAGTGTAGGGGATTGGAGTGTGTAGTGTAGGGGTGTGTGTAAGTGTGTAGTGTAGGGGAGTGTGTAGGGGAGTGTAGTGTGTAGTGTAGGGGATTGGAGTGTGTAGTGTAGGGGAGTGTGTAGGGGATTGGAGTGTGTAGTGTGTAGGGGATTGGAGTGTGTAGTGTAGGGGAGTGTGTAGTGTAGGGGAGTGTGTAGTGTGTAGGGGATTGTGTAGGGGAGAGTGTGTATGGGAGAGTGTAGGGGAGTGTGTAGGGGATTGTGTAGGGGAGTGTGTAGTGTAGGGGATTGTGTAGGGGAGAGTGTAGTGTAGGGGATTGGAGTGTGTAGTGTAGGGGAGTGTGTAGGGGAGAGTGTAGGGGAGAGTGTAGTGTGTAGTGTAGGGGATTGGAGTGTGTAGTGTAGGGGAGTGTGTAGGGGATTGGAGTGTGTAGTGTAGGGGAGTGTGTACTGTAGGGGAGTGTGTAGTGTGTAGGGGATTGTGTAGGGGAGAGTGTGTAGGGGAGAGTGTAGGGGAGTGTGTAGGGGATTGTGTAGGGGAGTGTGTAGTGTGTAGTGTAGGGGATTGTGTAGGGGAGAGTGTAGTGTAGGGGATTGGAGTGTGTAGTGTAGGGGAGTGTGTAGGGGAGAGTGTAGGGGAGAGTGTAGTGTGTAGTGTAGGGGATTGGAGTGTGTAGTGTAGGGGAGTGTGTAGGGGATTGGAGTGTGTAGTGTGTAGGGGATTGGAGTGTGTAGTGTAGGGGAGTGTGTAGTGTAGGGGAGTGTGTAGTGTGTAGGGGAGAGTGTAGGGGAGAGTGTAGGGGAGAGTGTAGTGTGTAGTGTAGGGGATTGGAGTGTGTAGTGTAGGGGAGTGTGTAGGGGATTGGAGTGTGTAGTGTGTAGGGGATTGGAGTGTGTAGTGTAGGGGAGTGTGTAGTGTAGGGGAGTGTGTAGTGTGTAGGGGAGTGTGTAGGGGAGAGTGTAGGGGAGAGTGTAGTGTGTAGTGTAGGGGATTGGAGTGTGTAGTGTAGGGGAGTGTGTAGGGGATTGGAGTGTGTAGTGTGTAGGGGATTGGAGTGTGTAGTGTAGGGGAGTGTGTAGTGTAGGGGAGTGTGTAGTGTGTAGGGGAGAGTGTAGGGGAGAGTGTAGGGGATTGTGTAGGGGATTGTGTAGGGGATTGTGTAGGGGAGTGTGTAGTGTGTAGTGTAGGGGATTGTGTAGGGGAGAGTGTAGTGTAGGGGATTGGAGTGTGTAGTGTAGGGGAGTGTGTAGGGGAGAGTGTAGGGGAGAGTGTAGGGGATTGTGTAGGGGATTGTGTAGGGGATTGTGTAGGGGAGTGTGTAGTGTGTAGTGTAGGGGATTGTGTAGGGGAGAGTGTAGTGTAGGGGATTGGAGTGTGTAGTGTAGGGGAGTGTGTAGGGGAGAGTGTAGGGGAGAGTGTAGTGTGTAGTGTAGGGGATTGGAGTGTGTAGTGTAGAGGAGTGTGTAGGGGAGCAGGTTTCAGCTCATTTTAGGTAAACACTGAGGGCTACGTGAACCATCCTTTTTCCATCCTTTCTTTCTTTCTTTCTTTCTGTTTGATGTAGACAGTGTAGACAATGCCATTATGCATTCATTCATTTATCTTCAGTAACCACTTGAAATATTTCCGTGGAAGCCACTTTTCAGCATCTGAGCTGACTGTTTGTATGAAAGGTGAAGCGTATGTTTGATTTTATTAGATCAGTGGGAAATGAGATGAGGGGAAGTCGACATTGGCGTCTTCAAAACAGCATTAAAGCAAGGAACTGCCACAGTGAGGAGGCGAGCCGTGAGTCAGTCTGATTTGGTTTTGCGTGTATTAAAGCTGATGCTTTTGTGACCCTCCTGAAGTAATGTATTGTTTTCTACAATGCTGATACACTATGTACTATTCATCTTTTCTTTAAAAAAAAAAAAAAAAAAGACATCCACACAATTTCTAAATTCATTTCCCCTGGATTGCTTCTGAACATAGCAAGCAAAATAGTAATAATTAAAAAGAAAAAAAACAGTCTTATATTATCATTTATGTTAAATACATCCAATTAAAGAAGTGGTAAAGAGGTAGCTGACAAAAGGAAGTGAAATACATTTATATTTTTTAGAAGTTGTTGATATTAGGATAATTTTGTAACTAGCATACAATCAGCTATTAGTTTTAAATTAAGAAAAAAAGTCATAATTTTTCAAATCCTTCTGTCAACATCACCCGCGTCAACATGTCCTGCGGTGTGACATCACATCCTACTGAAAAAAAAAACCCAGTTCATCTCCCATGGAAAACTGGCAGTCTTTCCATCTCATCACATGTATGTATCTCCCACTGCAGGACATTCTGCACATTTAGTTTATTAAAAATAAATTAAGACTAAAAGGCAAAACAACCATAAAATGCCTTAATTATAAACTGACTTTTGCGGACCTGAAATACGTCACATACGTACGTGTTTTCGTTTGACTTTAAGATGTAAAATAAGGCATCACATGACATCAAACACACAAATACACTGAAATGTGTTACATGACTTGTCAAAAGTGCGGAATTAAATTAAACTGAAAAATAAAAAACATAGCAGAGACAGAAACCAAAAGTGTGGATGATTAATGTGAAGCTTGCCGTCAAGCAAGAGGTCATGTCGTGTGTGTGTGTGTATGTGTGTGTGTGTGTGTGTGTGTGTGTGTAAAGCGGGACGTCTGCAGTCAGGGATTAAGCCACTTTGAGGGAAATTCTCCTTGGCAACTACAATTACTGTGAAACACATTAAAAATACATCATCATTAGAATCATCATATTAACATCAACACATCGTATTAACACTTGATTTATTATATTATATTATATTATATTATATTATATTATATTTAACAATATAACCATTCACAAGGAAAACCCACACACGGAGGACATTTTGTTGACAGCATGCACACAAGTTAACTTTGGCACAAGTTAGCTGAAGCTCGCTGTTTCAAATCATAACATTCAAACTAGTACAGCGGTTCCTCCAAAGCCACGCCCCCAAAAAGCCACGCACACATACTGCCTTGGTTAGAACAGTGTAATACTAGTGGAGAAGGAGGAGCTTCCTGAATTGCCAGGCAACAAGAGACACCTCCTAGCTCTCGAGAAGTAATGTATAAAATCTGATTCCTGCTAAAATTAGTGCGTCTTCCATTTTGAATCTTCCGCGCTGCAATATGAAGGACCGCCCCTTGTCTTTCAGAGCTGCTATTGGTCCTTGATGTAAATTCCAGCATCAAGGTTCAACATAGGGAATGTAAAACTGCTCTAAAAGGCACTCTGACTGCGTTTACTGGTTAAAACAATGCCTCTCGTTTTATTTTATGAGCTGTCTGTTTATCAGGTACATCTATATCTCAGATGAGGCCAAGGCCTCGCTCAGAGGCAATGTAGTGTCTGATATATTTTGTGCACTTTTCTGGCAACAAGCTTCAGGATCATGATGGTTGCAGTGTGACTAGCTCTCTATAACTACATACTACCATGTGCTGGTTTCCAGCAGGAAAACCAGTCAGTGTATAGAAACAATGCTGACAAAAAGTTACTGAACAGTTTTGTTTGAAGCTGTTAGTGGTGAAGGTGATGACACGTTTCCCGACTGGCTGCAGAAAAGGACTGTGATTGGTCATCTGCAATGTCACTCAAATTGCCTCTTTCAGTGAAACTAAGCGATTCTTAGCCACAATACGTACCAGAATGCTAGAAATCTAGTTTGTGTGACTAACTAGTACCTAGTAAACTGACAACTGAGTTAATTAATACAATATACAGTAATAAATTATATATTTACGTACATAATAATACTAATACTGTAGTAACAATACTACTACTAATACTACTAATAATATATAAAAATATAATAATATAAATATTTAAAATAATCACAACTAATACATATTCATGAGAAATTTAATTCTTTTTCAGTAAAGTGAACCTCACTGGCTCCTTTGAAATACTCCTATAAGAGAAACACCAACACTGGTCTCAGATCAGCATAAAAATCATCACTTATTACAAATCCGACTTTAAAAGCGATGTTAAGTCTGAACTCTGAAAGCTCTGAAAGCCAGTAAAGATTAAAAACTGTTAATAAAACAAGGCAAGACTTCATGATAACTTGGCCCTCTCAAGACATGAAGTTCATCGCAGCATCAAACAGTCAGCGAGTGACAGCAGTGTTAGTGTTAGCCAGAGAGTCGATGTTAAAGACAGACGTGATGATGAAGCAGCGATGATGAAGATGAAGGTTAGTTGGTGTCAGGGATGAGAGGAGGGTCAGCAATGAAGTGGTTCAGGTGCAGAACACCACAGGACTACCCACAATGCCGTGGGGCAGAGGACGGCCTCTACAGGACGGAGTGGGACTTACGTGCAGGTTCTTGCTCTTAGAGAAGGGTCTTTTGGCGCGGGCCGAGGCGGCGGCAGCACTTCCCCTGCGCTCCTGCTCGTTGTGGAACTCGAGGTCCTCGAGGCGCTGCGTGAGTGCGAGTTTCTGCTGGATGGCCATGCGCAACAACGAGTTCAGGGTCTTCTTCTCGTCCTCAGCGGCCGCCAGCTGCCTCTGCATGTCGTCCAGCTGAGTCACGTACTCATCACATCTACAAAGCGAGAGAGACAGAGGGAGAGAGAGAGAGAGAGAGGGAGAGAGAGAGGTTTGTCTATAAACATGCAGTTAAAAACAGTCAGAGCTCCATCACTTTCTTTCCCAGCAAACAGTCTCACACAGGAGGCGTGGCCTAAATTTGGAAAGTTACAAGTCATTCAGATGACAATATAGTTCACAGATGATTCAAGTATTATTTAAAACAATTTTTTTTTTATTTTACAAACTTCCTTGTGTACAAATGGTATTACTGAGCCAAATGATGCTTTTGAAGTGTAATAATTCATGTGTGTAATGTGTAATAAATCAGACCTGCTGTTTGCACAATGCTAAACTGGTAGCTATAACCTTCCAATACTTGTTAGCTACATTAGCCACATAGCTCCAGTGCAAAATTAAAGAAGTGAATATCAGACACTAACCATGTCTCTGGCGTAAAAGGAACATTGTGTACATTTGGAGTTTTGGCCAAACCTTTGCTTTATTGTGTTATTCTAAGCTAATGCTTTCGTGTGTGTGTATGTGTGTGTGTGTATGTGTGTGTCTGTCTGTGTGTGTGTGTTTTTTGGCATGTACCTGGTGGCGAACATGGCTCTGAGGGAGGAGAACGTGGCCGCGTCCTCTTTCAGAGCCTTCAGCTCGTTCCTGAGCTTCATCATGGTCTCCGTCACTATGGTCTTCTCGTTCTCGTACTTACTCTTCAGGTTGGCGAGAGCGACCTCGGCCGTCTGCAATGTATAAAAGAGATTACATCAGCTGTAATATAACATATATAAAGTAATAATAAAAATGATTATATGTAATACAGTAAAATGAATCTGCTGGGTTTAGTGACTGCTGCATGTAAGTTTGTTAACAACACAAAACAGTAATAATATAATATTCATAGAGCATTATTTTAATATTGAAAAATATTAGGCAGGTTTCTGACTTGACTTGTCATATCTTCTCACCTGTTTGTTGGCCTTGAGCACGGCCCTGAGCGTGGCGATTTGTTCCCGTTTGGTGCTCAGCAGTGACCTGAGTTTGAGGATCTCCTCCATGCAGGCTGCCTGCTCTTTATCAGGCACAGCTGCGAGCTCCAGAGGTGCCAGCCTCTGCCTCGCCAGCTGTGTGCCTCGCTCCACGGCCTGCTGCAGGTGCCGCATCTGCTCCCGAATCATCGCCGCCAGGACGCACACGTCCATCGGCTCTTTCCTCGAGTCTCTCACTGAGGCCGAACCAGGGCTAGCGGGGGTTTCAGTCGAGCTCGTGTTGTCTGGTTTCTCCTCTTTGCCGTCTTTCCTATCTTTGTCCTCATTACTGTCTTTCCCCTCTCTGTAGAAGTCGAGTGTGACGCGGCTGGGCGTCTCATTGTTGCACACACAAACGTGATGGTAGAGGTTAGCCAGCTCCTCGCTGAACGACGCCAGCTCATCCTGTGCCACCCCGAGCGTCCTCCGGGTCTCACCTGCAGCTGTGTTCACCTCGTCCAACTCCCTCTGCAGCCGTGCCATCTGTGCCCGCTCCGCTCGGCCGTCGCTCTCCAGCGAGCACACCTGAGACGAGAGATCGCGCACCTGGCCCTCCAGCCGTGACCGCACCTCCTCATGCTCTGCCCTAACCTGATTCAAAATAAAAAAGCATGACATTTATTATCACTAGGACAATAACAAAGACGAGCAGCGTCACACATTTTATTATTTCTTTACTTAACATTGTCATCTATGTAACCTCCGCCTCACCTCCTCAAGCTCCGCCTTTAACAACTTAAGCTCCTCCCTCAGCTCTCCAGCCTCAGCCACTGAAGCCTCATATTTGCAGCGCAGGATCTCAGGGCCGTGAATGTCCAGCTCGTAATAGTCCACGTCTCCGTCCTCGCCACTGTCCTTCTCTTTCTCTTTGTCCTTTGCAACCTGGACACGTCGCGTGGCTCCAAAATCATCGCTCAGACGTGCTAGCGCTCCACGTGTCTGTGCTAATTGCTTCTGAGACTCCTGGAGGGAGGAGAGGAGTGCCACCTTCTCTCGCTCCACCTGAGACAGACATAAACGTACAGTATCAGTAACAGAAAAGAGGATAAAGTGTTAAGTGTTTGCCATGTGAGAGAACCCACCTGGTGCAGCTGCTGTTTCAGCTTCTGGATCTCGCAGATGTTCAGTTCGCTCAGCAGATCGTCCACCAGGCTCTTCTTCGGCATGGACGAAACGTTATCTTCGTCATTGTCGTCAACCATCTTTGCGAGCCCGTTCTCAAAGGCGCGCATGGCCTCGTCATTGTTGGGCTCGTTCGATTCGCTAAGTCTGAGTCCGTCCAGTGAGCCGCTGAGGAGAGAGTCTCCCAGGGTCATGTGATGCGTGAGCTCTTTGCGCAGCGCCGCTTTCTGCTCCCGTTCGCTCTTCACTGTCTCCAGAGCCTCGGTCAGCTGACGCTCGCCGATCTCACGCAGCCGCACGGCTTCCTCCAGCTGGCTGTTAAGGTACTGAGCTTCCTCCTCCAGCCTCCTGATCTCATGCTTTAGACCCTCAAACTCCACCTGCACTCACACCAGGAAGTAGGCACGTACGCACAAAGTGGGGGAAAAAAACATAAAAACCATGTATACGTCAGTGCTTCCTAACCCACTCTTTATTACGGGTATAAGTAGTGCATTATGTACAACCTCATTTCTGGCACAAACTTTCAGTCAGGTTTTGTTGCGCTTACTGTTTTTCTGGGTCTGAATTAGGTCCAATCTTATTTCACTTGTATATTAACAATAATGCAAAAAGTTTATACTTAAGTGAGAAAATGTGCCAGTCCCCTCGGTCTCA
This sequence comes from Pangasianodon hypophthalmus, assembly GCF_027358585.1. NCBI lineage: Eukaryota > Metazoa > Chordata > Actinopteri > Siluriformes > Pangasiidae > Pangasianodon > Pangasianodon hypophthalmus. The sequence continues at coordinate 1,601,299 of NC_069729.1, forward strand.
CCTGGCCCTCTTTGAGCGTGGACACTTGCTTCTGCAGGCTGATGTTCTCCTCCTCCAGCTCGCTGTAGTCCTGCAGCAGCCGAGACTCTCTGACTTTATACTCTCTGATGTCATCACGCAGACGAGTGCGCTGTAGCTCCAACAGCTCAGCATTCTGAGATGGAGGAAAGGAAATAAAAAGGGCTGAGCTTATGGAAGGCATAATGATGATATTATAGGAAGGATGCATGACCTAAAATATTAGATTTATGGTCAGCATGTGTGGCACAGGTTTCTTTATTATCCTGCTTTTTATTTCTCACCCACCTCCCTCATCTCGAGTGTGAGGACACTCAGTCGCTCGTTCTCACTCTGTGTGCTGGTGAGCACATTTTTGGCCTGCCTCAGCTCAGCCTGCAGCTCCTGCACCCTCTGCTCATAATACGCCTCCTTAGATGCCGACTCCAGGATGAGGGACTCCTCACGACTCTCGCCGTCCTCCGCAACCTTCCTCTGGGCAGAGTGGGCCTGACCGTACGCCTGCATGCAGGACCACAGAGAGACTGTTAGCTCGTATTTACAGGAGAACACAGTTAGCAACTCTTGAAATGTTGTGTGAAAAGATCTGGTGGCTGAACATACACTGTTCCACTCTTTTTAATTTTCACGTTTATATCAAAACTCTATGTTTAGTCACATGAATAGGCATGTGACCAGGAAGTGGCGTTTGACATTTTCCTCCATCTGGACCACATGGTGGCTATGTGCCCTTCAATGTTTTCAAGTGAACTCAGAAAATCTCGGTGTTTCTGACAGTTTCATCTTGTTACTCTTACAAAATATGAGATGTGATCTGTGAAAAAATTAAAGATGTGTTTGCAGTTGTGTAGGATGCTGTGTCACGCCCACAGGTTTGAAACCAGTGCATTAGATATAAGGAAAGGACTGATCACTGTTCCTGATAACCAATAACTGATCACCATTGTGTCCAAAGACCAATCACTGATCACCAGTGATCCCAAAGACCAATCACTGATCACCAGCGATCCCAAAGACCAATCACTGATCACCATTGATCCCAAAGACCAATCACTGATCACCACTGTTTCCAAACACCAACCACTGATCACCAACACAGCATTATTTTGTTTTATGCACCAGAAAAAGGAGAAAAGAGAAAGAAATAAAAACCATCCACAATGTCTGTATGTAAATGTGGCAGAATTCTGCAAGCATGTTGTCACTTGGAGAACATTCTGAAAGGAAAATTGCAGGTTTTAAGCCATAAACGCACATCTGTATTTCTGTGGTCTGGATCCTTTTATGAATAGCTTTAAACACCTCTCAGCATGAAACTGAAGCTCACTCAGTTGTTGAAAATCTGAAATTCAGTGAACTTCAGAGAGCTTAAAATATTCTCTGAAGTATTGATGTTTGACTTGTGCAAAACCTCAAACATCTGTACTCTTTCTTTAAATAGACTCAGGGTTGAAATACTCCCACATCTGCACAGCTGTGAACCCACCTACGTATATTCTAGACCCTTCTTATCGATGGAGATCGTCTTCCAGACCGTTTCTAGAGCAGTTTTTTATTGGTGAAACTCGTATCCTGGACGACATTAACCACTTTTTTCACTCTTTTTGATGAAATGTACATGTGTGCAGTTTAAATTAAGTTTCCAAAGCCAAAGTGGTCTGGAATCATAAGAAGTCATCAGACTGTTAGAATTAAATCTATCTCCTGAAAAGGTTTGGAAATGATGAGCACTGTCAGAATTGTTAGTTCACATATCAGGAAATCAAAGAAATGACTTTTCTGGACTGTAGAGTAATGTCTGGAGATCGAACCATGGGTGGACGTCATATTCTGAGCTCTCTTTTTGGGTGGGTCATATTTTGGAAACTTCTTAAACTGATGATCATATTCTCGGGTTCTCTTTATACCAAAACAACACAGTGTGAATGTTGTGAAGTGTGTTAAAGGACAGTGGTAGCTCAGTGGTTAAGCTAGGACTGGATTCCGCCTTTGGGATAAAAGCACATGCCAATAGAATAAATGTAAACGTCTTCAGCTCACACACTGTAATCACACTGTAATCTCTGGTGGATGTGTTAGAGGCCCAGCGTGCTGGTAATCAGCGAGTGCAGCTACAGCACGCGGGCTTTTTATAGCCTCATTTCACCACAGATCCTCTTACAGCCTTCACACATTTCCCCCTTTTATTTAGACACAACTCCGCTTAGAAAGAACTGAAAAAGCAGTCAAAACAATGGTTACAAAATGCTGCGAGAGAGGGAGACAGAGAGAGCGAGAGAGACAGATAGAGGAAGACAGATAGAAAGAGAGAGAGACACACAGAGAGAGAGTCAGAATGAGCAAGAGACAGAGAGAGGAAAACAGAGAGAGACAGACAGAGACAAAAATAAAAAGACAGAGAGAGGGAAACAGATAAAGAGACAGAGAAAGGGGGAGAGACACAAAGATAAAGACAGAGAGACAGAGCGAGGGAGAGAGAGAGAGACACAATGACAGAATGCCAAAGACAGAAATATAGAAATCAGAAAGAGATTGAAGGAATGATTATGTAATGAGAAGGAGAAAAAAAAGAGATATTAACAATGGCATGATTCATGTTTAACTGCTTAAAATAAAAGAAAAAACATAAAGTCACAGCTGACGTGTAATATTTCTGAACTCTGCAGTATTGGGGTGTTAGACATTTAAACTCAGTTAGACAGCCAGACAGTTCTGAAGCTCACATTTCACTCCTGCTCCACTAGATGGGAATGTGAACATCCTGCTTTTTCTCATAAACACGCAGGAAGGAAGTCATGTGACCTTTTTTTTTAAAGCCTGTTGTGACGGGGAAGCTACAGACAGACCGTCTGATTCCTCCCTGAACCTCCATGAGTTCTGGTTTGTCTTCAAGAATGAGGCCTGTGTTTGTGTCCGCCACGTTTTTAAACGTTTGTGTGTGTGTGTGTGTGTGTGTGTGTGTGAGATAGTTTTGGGTTTTCAGCCATCTTTTTTACTGGTGTCTGGCTTCCCACATGAGTGCACCCGGCCCACGTCACTATAATATTTCATATTTTAATCCAGATTGTGTTATTCGTCATAAGCAGAGTTTTGTCTTTGTGACCTGCACCATTTCCACTCATACACTTATTTACTTACAGTGTAATAAGCATAATAAGCATACATAAGTTGAGTGTGTGTGTGTGTGTGTGTCAGTGTTTTGTGACACACAAGCAGACGTGTGATAAAAGGGAACTGAAATCAGTGGCTCATCATGATCTCATTTCCACGTTTCGGTGTCTCTGCAGTGGGAGAACGACTCTGGCTTTTCTTAAGTATCTCAGTTAGATCACTACAGGAAGTTCAAACAGGAAATCTTTTTCACCTACAATTTTAAAAATTATAATAAGGATCTTTTTTTCTGTTTGACAAAAGTGGCTTAAATGTTTATGCCGTGCCACTTTCAGCTCACATTTTACTTTTTATTTCTCCCTCATTCTTCCCACTTCTAATTTTAATCATAGTTGGTGTTTGAAAAAAAAAAAAGTTGGTGATTGACAAAACAAAAAGCTGAATCTCAGTGAATAATTTCTCTCCTGGACTTTTTCACTCGTGCGTCTTGTAGTTTTCATGTGACAGCCAATGTCATGTTCTACACGCTGAGGCTTCTTTAAAGGTTTATTGGATAATTAAGGGTTCATAGCTTCCATGAAAGGCTCTACTTGACAGAGTAACACTCTGTTGTAGGGTTTTACATAAAACCATTTTTTCAAAAACTAATTTTCTCATTTTGTTTGTAACTGAAGCAAATCTTATCTCAGCACTAAGTCCCGCTTCCAGATTCCTCTTAATAAAAATCACCTTCGAAATAATTGAGAACATGTTGCTGTAAGTCTCCTAGAAGACTCTCCTGGAATCCTCTGTCTCGCTGCTTCCTCATGGACAAACCAAAATACTGACAAAATGCTAAGTCATGGTGTTATCTGTATAATCTCTAATAAACTGTATCGGATTGTCTCACTTTGTATCAGATTGTATCAGACTTAATTGGATTGTATTGAGTTGTATCGAGATGTATAGACTTGTATCGGATTGTATCAGATTTATTTGGATTTTATCAAACTGTATTGGATTGTATCGGATTTAATTGGACTGTATCAGATTTAATTGGATTGTATTGGATTGGATTTAGTCAGATGGTACTGGCTTGTATCGGATTGTATCAGATTTATTTGGACTGTATCAGATTTAATTGGATTGGACTGAATTGTTTTGGATTGTATTGGATTTAGTCAGATGGTACTGGCTTGTATCGGATTTAACTGGATGGTATCGAATTGTATTGGATTTAATCGGATTGTATCAACTTCTATCAGATTGTATTGACTTGTAGCGGATTGTATAGGATTTAATCAGATTGTATCGGACTGTATCAGGTTGTATCGGATTGTATCGGATCCTATCGGATTGTAATGTATTTAAACGGATTGTATTGACTTGTATCGGATCGTATTGGAATTAATTGGATTGTATCAGACTGTATCAAGTTGTATCGGATTGTATCGGATTGTAATTGATATAATCAGATTGTATCGGATTGTAATTGATTTAATCAGATTGTATCGGACTGTATCAGGCTGTATCGGATTGTATTGGATTGTATCGGACTGTATCGGATTGTATCGGACTGTATCGGATTGTATCGCACTGTATCGGATTGTATCGGACTGTATCGGATTGTATCGCACTGTATCGGATTGTATCGGACTGTATCGGATTGTATCGGACTGTATCGGACTGTATCAGGCTGTATCGGATTGTATTGGATTGTATCGGACTGTATCAGGCTGTATCGGATTGTATCGGATTGTATCGGATTGTATCGCACTGTATCGAACCTCCTCGGCTCTGCACACAGTAGTGCTCTAGTCTCTGCTGAGTCTCACCTCTTTGAGTTGATCCAGTTCATGTCTCAGGGCTTCATATTCAGTCTCCAGCTCATCATAGCGCAGTTTGAGCTGCTGTTTCTCCTCCAGCACCGCCAGCCCGTACTCCGCAGCGCGGATCTTATCCCGGCTCGTCTCGCTCAGCTCCCGGGACACGCGCTCGAGCTCGGCCCGGAGCCCCTCCACCCCGGCCTCCGGGATCAGCTCTGTCCCGGGAAAACCCTCCTGCTCCATCCCGGACATGGTTCACCCTACCGGAGCCCACAAGAACCCAACGGACCCAGCCCGTTCAACGCCTTCTGTCACTCATTAAACATGACCAAACTCACACACACACACACACTCACACACACACACACACTCTCACACACACATCCCTAACAAAGTACAGAACTCAGCTTTGTTCTCCAGGTTACACATCCGGTTTGCTCAAACAGATCCATTATTAATAGTAGTATTTTATTATAGTAATAATAATAATGATTATTTATTTTCCTTCTTTCTGTCTAGTCGGTGTCACGGGAAAGGGGAAGGGGGAGACCCCGAAGCTGAGCTCATCCTGCTGCGAGGAAAAAAAGACGTGATTCCTTAAAGATGTGTCTCTTCACCACTGGGACATGTAGTCCTCTCTGCGGTCAGCTGTGTCCAAGTGACTCCCACGTGCAATACAATACCCGGCATGCTTTGCGGTTCGCCGTGCGAAGGCGTTTCCTTGCTGGTTCCTAAACTCTACGTCATCCATTTTTATCATTCAAGAGGACTCAGACTCCAACCCCATGAAGGCCACATCAGTCTTCTGACTCGTTTAACACACACATCACACACTCACACTGTGAAATATCTGACTTTATTTACGTCTTTTTAAGCTAACTTCAACTTTTTTCTTTGCACTGTAATATAAATTCCACAGATCTGCTCAGTACAGCTTTATTTTTAATATCTATCATTATTATTATTATTATTATTACTATTATTATTATTATTATTATTATTAAATATGTGCAGAAATATTTTGGCTCTCTATTAGAGCCATAGAGTTTTAATTCTTGAAATTTCGACTCACTCAGAACATTTATATTAGATTCAAAATGACATGGTTAATCAATTTAGTTAATCAATTCAAGGATTGAGAAATGGATTACAGGTGATGGGGATGAAGATGGACATGGAATTAGCGACGTTCCTCCTGGACATGTGTGTGAACGCGATCTGTAGAAGGGATTAAACTGTTTGAATACGTGGCTGTACAAAACAAGTCAATTAAATCCATCTCTATCAGTTGGATAGCCGTTAAGGTGATGATTTATATGAACCACCTGCAGAGAAATGTATGCAATGCACGATAACTGCATGGAAGTCCTGTGCAGCTATTGATACTAACATTTTAGCATCAGTAATCTCAGCGGTAAACTCATGGGAGCTCATTACAGAGAAAACCAGGGCAGCAGAGGCTCTCTCGACCGTTCTCATAGCATTAAAACAGCATGAGAAGGAATTTCACATGTGTATAGTGTAATAACTCGCTTATCAAGCAGCTGAATGGACAAATAAAACCACAGGTCAGGCTAAAACACTAACACCATCACTCTGTAGATTCTGGAGGTGGGGTTTGGGGAATGGGAGGTGCATTCAAGGAGTAAAAAAATGTTCCAGTGTTGTTGTACTTCACCTAATTAACCACAAGAGCTCCAGTTTGGACTAATCGTGACTAATGCACCTTTAAATATTCCTTCTGGGTCAATAAAGTGTTCATGGTTATGCTGAACTGTAAATATGTTGTATTTCTAAATCTATGAGTACACTTGCATTGCATAAATATTTTAACTTTCAATGTTTTTTTTTTTTCAAACCCTGTAGCTAAATATTGCCCTGATGCACACAGCTTGCTTCACATGACTCCTGCGAACAGAGTGACATCATTTCCTGGACCCAGGGATGAGTTTTGTCCCAGAGTGAAGGTGAATTGAGAGATGGCCATTGAAGCCAGACAATGTTAGATGATTAAGGGTGTACACATTAATATTTTATACTTGTGTACTGTAATTGTCTATTAAAAATGAAGCTTTTCAGTTACTGTATATTGAACAGTTTTGTATTCTTTCAAGAAAATCTGACTTCTTTCTTTTAAAAAAAAAAAACATCAACTCACATTCTTGCAATATGTCACCACATATGAAAATAATATGATAAAGCACTGACAGAATGAAAGTGAAATCACTCTCTGGGGATTTCCACTGTTTACCTTTGAAGTTACATTTGTCAACCAGCTAGCTTAAATCAAACCTCAAGGCCTACATTGTCATAACCGTGGAACAAACACAAAAGAGCTAGCAATGACAACCACATCTTAAAATTACACCTCAACCTACAGACAAAGCCGCTGATTTCACACTGTGACAGCCAACATGCTGGACTTGTACAAACACTGTAAGTGTTCTTTAATATTTCTATAATTGCTGAAGAAATAAAAGTGAAACCTACAGCTGTCAGTTGAGTCACTTGATTTTTTGGGTTTATTCCAGATAAGTTTTATCATTTCTTCTCCATCTGCTTCGGCCTGGGCTGTGGACTGTGTAGCTACAGGCCATACTACCGTGAGTGGTTCATGTTCACATTTTGGCTGGTATTAAGAGTATAAAACATCCTCTAATATGAGATAAAATAAATCTATTCATTCCCAACCAGGGTAAAAAAAAACATGGCTGGAGGTAAATAAATTAAAATATATAGAAAAATTTACAAATATAGATAATGTAATATAATATAATGCAGTAAGAAGAAATATCTACACATGAACTGTCTAAAAACATGTACTATAGCATCTCTGGGTATACAGAAATATTATATGAACTTATTATTTTGTTTCTGTAGGCAAAATAACAACAACAACAACAACAACAAAAAAAAGAATTAAAATATGTGAAAATAAAACGTCTTTTTTGCTAACATTATCTTTTCATATTTATGTTAAACACTGTGATGTAGACTCACTGTAAAGCTTCTTTTTTTAAAACAAGTTAAAGTTTAAAAAAAAAAAAAAGATTAGCAATTTTTTTTTAATAATCATTTGTTTTACACTGAAATTCTTTCATTCATGTGTCAACAAATTTATGCATCAACACTTTTGCGTTTTGTTTCTCTTGGGTATGTGGGTATGCTGGTTACAACTGGAAATGAACCTCATCAGTATCAGCATTTCAAAGTGGCATTCAGAAGTTTCATTTCCTCTAAATGTGTTTAGGAAGTTAGCAAAGTGTTATGAAAAATACATACAGTCAGGTCCATAAGTATTTAGAAGGTGACACAGTTTTCTTAGTTTTGCCTCTTTACACCACCACCATGGATTTGAAATGAAGCAATCAAGATGTGATTGAAGTGTAGACTTTCAGCTTTAGTTCAAAACAGCTTTAATTATTTACAGAAATACTGCATTAACTGTTTAGGAATTACAGCCATTTTTTTACAGAGTTCCTCCATTTTCACAGGCTCAAAAGTAATTGGACAAACTAACATAATCATAAATATTAGGAATATTTTTAATACTTGGATGCAAATTCTTCGCAGTCAATGACTGCCTGAAGTCTGGAACCCATCGACATCACCAAATGCTGAGTTTCCTCCCTTGAGACACTTTGCCAGGCCTTTTTACTGCAGCTGCCTTCAGTTGTTGCTTGTTTGTGGGTCTTTCTGCTTTCAGGTTTGCCTTCAGTAATATTACAAAAATTGTGTCACTGTCCAAATACGTATGGACCTGACTGTACTTCATAGCCTGTTATCATAAAGTGACACGCCTCTTTGCAGTCATCACACTACCTATGAAATTTGACCCTTATTTCCTGTGATTGTATTTTTGATGTCAGACTCTGTGCCAGCTTCATCTTCTCTTTGTTATTAGAAGGACTAGATTTGTATTAAATTTGTGTGATTGTGTTCTCTTGTCTTTGCAGCTCTGGTGATGCCAGTCATCCTTACTGTGTTCTGCATGTTTGTTTTTGAGGCTGTGGGCTGGTGCTGTGGTGAGATCTCTCACAATCATTTACAATAATGTCCCTAATAATTTGGGTGCATTCATGGGAGTTCAGGTGTATTCAAGTGGTTTTAGGTGTGTAGAATTGTGTCTGAGTGTGCCTTTAGGTGCGTTCAGGGGTATTCAGGTGTTTTTAGGTGTGTGGGTTTGTCTTTAGGTGCATTCAGGGGTATTCAGGTGTTTTTAGGTGTGTAGAGGTGTGTATTAGTTTGTCTTCAGGAGTATTCGGGTGTTTTTAGGTGTGTAGAGGTGTGTCAGAGTGTGTCTTTAGGTGTCTTCAGGAGTATTCAGGTATTTTTAGGTGTGTAGAGGTGTGTCAGAGTGTGTCTTTAGGTGCATTCAGGGGTATTCAGGTGTTTTTAGGTGTGTAGAGGTGTGTGTGAGTTTGTCTTTAGGTGTCTTCAGGAGTATTCAGGTGTTTTTAGGTTTGTAGAGGTGTGTATTAGTTTGTCTTTAGGTATGTTCAGGTGTATTCAGGTGTTTTTAGGTGTGTGAGGTGTGTGTGAGTTTGTCTTTAGGTGCATTCAGGGGTATTCAGGTGTTTTTAGGTGTGTAGAGGTGTGTATTAGTTTGTCTTCAGGAGTATTCGGGTGTTTTTAGGTGTGTAGAGGTGTGTCAGAGTGTGTCTTTAGGTGTCTTCAGGAGTATTCGGGTGTTTTTAGGTGTGTAGAGGTGTGTCAGAGTGTGTCTTTAGGTGTGTTCAGGGGTATTCAGGTGTTTTTAGGTGTGTAGAGGTGTGTCTGGACGTGTACAGGTAGGTACAGGATTATTCAGGTGCATTCCGGTGTGTAGAGGTGTGCCTGAGGTGTGTGTGTAGGTGTTCATGTGTATTCTGAGGTGTTCAGGTCTGCTTAGGCACATTATGATGTGACCATGTGCACATTTTTATATGTTCATATGTGCACTTTGGTGTATTTATATGCATCCAGATGTGTCCAGGTGTGTTAAAGCATATTGATGTGCATACAGATGAGCCCAGCTGTGTAGTTAGGTGCATGCGTACATGTGTATGTATGTATCTTTGTGTCTATGTATGCTGTGTGTTCCAGGTTTGCCTGCACACACGAATCAGTGCAGAGGTCCGCCTTTCCACTGGAGAGGTAAGTAGAACGTGGAATGTTTCTAACCAAAAAATTACCTGAGACTATGAAAAAAAACATCTCTTTAATCCTTTTTTTTCTCATTCTCACCAGATGCACTATGGGGGTACATTTTTGCTCTGCTTGTGGCTTTCCTACATCTGCAGTCTTACCATGGTGAGAATCTATCTTTCTTTCTGTCAGCACTTCGCTCATGTTCACAAATGCCTTCTTTAATTTTAAATTCCAGGTCCAGTGTGTCCAGGTGTGTATTTTGATGTGTACATGTGTCCAGGTGTGTATTGTGATGTGTCCAGGTGTGTATTGTGATGTGTACATGTGTGTATTTTGATGTGTACATGTGTCCAGGTGTTTATTGTGATGTGTACCTGTGTGTCCAGGTGTGTATTGTGATGTGTACATGTTTTCAGGTGTGTATTGTGAAGTGTACATGTGTGTATTGTGTTGTGTACATGTGTGTATTGTGATGTGTACATGTGTGTATTGTGATGTGTCCAGGTGTGTATTGTGAAGTGTACATGTTTTCAGGTGTGTATTGTGAAGTGTACATGTGTGCAGGTGTGCAAGTATTTATGTGCAATTAGCCGTGCCCATTCAGGTGTGTTTAGATGTATTCAGGTATTTGCATAAAATTTTCTAGACGCTGTTATACAAAGTGTCTTAGAGAAAGTGCAAACAGCTGAAGGTGCGAGGATACAAAGCACTCGGAGAACCTGTGATGATTCATAACCTGGAAGAGTAGAGACTAATCCTGTCTTGTACAAGTGAAGACTTCAGTAAGAGCATGAAAAATATATAAGATCAGAAAAGCAGGAAGTGATACAGTGAAGAATTAATGCAGAAATTAAGTGCAGACAGAGAGACAGCATAGTGTCAGTCCTCAGAGCATTGTGAAAGGAATACAAAGAGAATCTGCTGAATGAAGAAATGTAAGTGTAAATCTTTGCCAGAAAACAATCTGTAAGATGCTCTCTGAACTCTAAACGATCGTCTCTTCTCTCTCTGCAGTCTACACTCTCTCTTACGGCAGTGGCATCGCTGTGTTCGCCATCCGAGGAGCCAAACGGAGGTACAGCGCTCTGTGGTACGTGCTGCTTGATTACACTTCTCTGAGCTGTGTGAATTATTAAATACATGATGTCAAAGATCCCCAGCAGTCCCTCACCTCAGCTTCATCTCTACCTTTATATAAACCTGAACTGTGAGACGGTCTGATATGAGCTCCAGTACTGGACTGACCCCCTGCTGAGTCTTGGTTTCTCCCAGGCAGTTAAAGCGCTGATGTGATGAGCTGTGCAGTAAACTTCCATTTTATTTTTTCACTAGGAAGCAGAGGAACAATGCCTAGGTCTATTGGAATAACTGACAAATAGGCCACGCCTACTTCACTGGAATGCACTGGAACAACTGGAACTGGCCACGCCCCCTCTACAGGGACTGACTGATCCAGTGGACTCGCCTCATTCACTCTGCATAGTTCATAGTTATTTTCAAAGATTTATTGTAAATTATAGAATAAAGTTATATGCTCTATTTTTAATGTAATAATTTATTTTAATGTAATAATAATATGCTTTATTTTAATGTAATACCCTGAGATTTTGGACTCAAAATATAAAGAAAGCAATAAAAAAGTTATGTAAAGAAGATGATGATGATGATTGTGGATGAGTATTGTTGTTGTTGTTGTTGTTGTTGTTGTTGTTGTTGTTGCATAGTGCAGCATAGTTGCACTATGCAACAACAAAACAGAAAACCAGATTTAGGAGAGAGAGATTTGAAGACACACAGTGTGTTAATTTGATGCAGCTGAAGCACCTTCAATTAAATGAATGACCAAAATTATTTAAATATAAATTTCCAGAATGAAGTTTTAAAATGATTACTTTTGCATTTTCCGTGTTCTTCTGGACAAAGAATTCTGCACTAAAACTGTGAATTACTCGTTGTGTGTGTGTGTGTGTGTGTGTGTGTGTGTGTACTTGGTTACACAATATGTATAGTCAGAGTGTAATATGAGTGTATTATGGAGAATGTACAGAACAGGAAGAAAGGTCTGTGCTGCCCCCTGGTGGGGAAAGGGAGAGTTTCCAGGTTAAGATTGTGGCTCACGCATGCGCAGTGGAGAGGTGTGTGTGTGTGTGTGTGTGTGTGTGTGTGTGTGTGTGTGTGTGTGTGTGTGTGTGTGTGTGTGCCTCCCTCGCTGCAGCCTGAGTGAGGGCAGATGATGGACAGCTGTCAGGCTCTGGACATGCTGTAGGTGAGTGCTGTGTTAGAGTAGAGAGCACATGATGGGTGATGGAGCAGAAGTGTGTGCGTGTGCTTTCATGACCCAGATGTCGGGACATTTGAAGATGTTCCCAGTAATACACTCTTTTCTTCACACTTTCCACAGCTCCTCTTTTCACTGCCTGGACTTCCTTTATTTTCTTCTGTTTGAATGTTTTCATCACATCTCAGCACCCGGCACTCACAATGCAGAGTGCTACATCAGTAAACATTATAATGTTTGAGTTTGAGGTCACCCTCCTTATCTTTTAGAAATAGTTGGTTATTTCTTTATGTTTATTGCAGCCTACTAGCATTAATCCACCTCCATTAACGCCCCACTCCAAGCCACGCCCACTTTCCACGCCCCATGTGAGTCATCTTAGGTCAAGTTCACAGTCGTTCTGCTCAACACACCTGTTAGCAATCTGCTTATTTACCTGTACACACACACACACACACACACACACACATACATACAGAGTACTTTTTTTTCCATCAAGCCTTTTTTTTTTGCCTCTCACTTGATTACTAAGCCTTTCTATTATTTCCGGTTTGATATTTGTTTTTCTAGTCCTCTAGTTACTCTCTCATGGTTTTGCCCCTTTTGAGCTCTGTCCTAAATAAATAAATAAATATTTTATCATTTTATTTAAACCTGCAGTCATCTCTGCTGAGTTTGTCCAATATGACACTTAGCAATTTAATTAAGTTCTTTCTACATCTCTTAAAGGTGCAATAATATATTTTTCAATATGTTTCTCACTAGTACAAATTATGAAGAACTGATTAAAAAAATAATAGTTTAAGCCATTGTCTCAGAACAATGGTATTATAAAGCTGATGGAAACCTGCCTTTAGGTCTGGAATGTTTGTATTTGGATTAGCCTCTTGTCAGTCATTTCTATAGACACGCCCCCAACGCCCCTTCACATCCTCTTTAAATCATTATGAGAAGAAGAAGTGTATGGAGTGTCATTCAGCTTACAAGCAGCTGAATGTCTTTGTGGACTTGAAAGTGATGTCATGACTGTCTTTGCTAAAGGTAACTCTAGCTAGCCTGCTAACTCTAGTTGAACCACCATGAGTTTTAGGGGCGGAGCTTTGTGTACTTGGGTGGAAATGGGGACGGACTCAATGAGATAAAAACAAAAAAGAAATCAGCCAAATCTTATTCAACTCTGCGCTTTTTTCACACATCTTACTTAATGCATCTTTAAATAAAGCGCTGGGACTGGGAACCCTTGAACAACCCTTGAACAACGGCTTATTTCTTATGTTTGGAATTTAATATTTTGTGTGATGAAGATTTTCTGTCCAAACCACATTTATTCATATTGCTGAAGTTTTTAAGTGTTAATTAGTTTACTTGTCATTTTTTAATTTCTAGTCTGTAAGGTTCAGTAGTTCAGCAGGGGAACTGATTGTGGTGTGAACTGAGTGTTTTCGCCTCTGACAGGCCTCTAGATCGGAGGTGTGATTTTGTACTTTTTGATTTTTCTTACTTTTTTAATTTATTATTTTGCGTGGATGTCATGAAGGATTTTCAAACAGGATTCAAAGGATTGTCTATTTTTTGTCATATGAGTGTTTAGATAGTAATGTTCTAGTATATAATTTCTCTAAGTTATGCTGTGTGTGTGTTTGTGTGTATGTGTGTGTGTGTGTGTGCTTTGGCCTGAATCACAAAGGGCTTCCTATTGATCATATGGTGCAATATGTAGCTACATACAGAAAGCTAACTTATTACTCAAGGTTGGAAACTGGAAATATTCAGATTTCTGTACTTACTTGATCTTAAACTCTAGAGCAGGAATATTAAACTCATTTTATGTAACAGGCCACGTGACACTCAGTCCAATGTCACGTGGACCGAACTGAAGTTCAGTAGCTCAATAACACATCGACGGCTCCTCTTAAATTTGTGTTTTTACTGCCATTTATCTTCAAGCTACAAAACACACACGTACATCACCTACAAAACAGATGAACTGACTGCAATTCATTACCATATAAACAATTTGTCCAAATGATTGTTTTACCGTACAGTGTTTTGCATAAATATTCACACTCCTTGAGTTTTTCTATATGCTGTAGTGTAATGACTGAAATGGCATTAACTGGGATTATGCTGTACATCAAACTTTTAGCTTGATGATGGAAAATTACATGATTAGTTTATAGCCCTGAGTTTATTGCTCTATTTTACCCCCTAGTGGAATAACAGAGACTGGCATTTTGTCCTACTTGCCTTCAGTGCTATGGCACATTTGTGTTTTGAAATAGTCCGGCTCTCACGTTTCCGGGAGCCTTGTTACACAGCCACTTGTCATTTAGGTCTCTCTATCTATTATTCCTATATTTAAATAAGATATTTTTTATAAGAGTTCTATAAAATAGTTATATAGTTATATAAAAATAAAATAGTTATTTTCTAACCTTCAGACCTGTGTGTGTGTGTGTGTGTGTGTGTGTGTGTGTGTGTGTGTGTGTATGATGAAGCATACAGATTGCAGCCTTGCTAGAAGGGGCTTTGCAAGTGTTGATGCACATCTGATGAATGTCATCATGTCATGACGCTCATCTCTGGGAGCTCGTGCAGACACTGAATGTAAAACAGCACCATTGTGAGTGTAGTGAAAGAACCAGAAGCACAGCAGCAGCACAAGAGGAATGAGGAAGAGTTTGTGCCCATTACAGGCAACAAGATGATTGTAGTTTAGAACTCAGTTTAGAAATTTTATCAGACCTGGCCCAGGCCTCATTCTGTATGTTTGACACCCCTGCCCTAGAGACTAAGAAATACTATAATCCCACTATCCGGTGTCACCCAAAAGAGGTCAGGTTTCCTTTTGAGTCTGGTGACAATGTCTGTTGTTAAAAAGTGATATGCAATAAGATTGAATGGTATGGAATATGATGCACCATGAGTGCTTTTCTTTGTGATGCCAGGATTGCGTCACTGTCCCACTGTGCCACTGGTATAATTGTATAATGTATTACCCATACACTAAATGTCAGTGTGTGTGTGTGTGTGTGTGTGTGTGTGTGTGTGTGTGTATCAGGCTCAAGGCTGCCACGTGGCTGTTTTCACAATTACAACTATTTGTTGGTACGATCCGGAACGATCCAGCATTTCCTCTGCAGAGGGGTGGAGGGGTGGGATTTGTCCTTCTGCGTCTTTGGGAAGGAGAGAAGTCATTTTTAGAAACGATAATGTGTGGGTGGGAAGTGGAAGAGAAACATAGATTCTTCCACATGCATTCTCAAAAAGCAAGTTGTCTCACACACACACACACACACATTTTCTATGCACACGTTTTATGTCAACACACTCAGTGGTGCCTCCAGCTAAGCTGCACTTATTGCTAATGAATAGGTGTGTGTGTGTGTGTGTGTGTGTGTGTGTGGAAACAAGCACTGAAGAGGTGGAGGGACAAATTGAGTATGTCACCTTGGACTATTACACCTGGTTATTACATCCTCTCCCCACCAGATGGCAGTAATGCACATAAAAATGAGCACCTAGAAGAACGCAGGGTTGCCAGATTGATCTGATTTTGTCGTCTTTGTTGTTCTGAAGGTGGTAAACTGTTTTGTTTGTTTGTTTGTTTGTTTTGTTTTGTTTTTTGTTTTTGCTTGATCATCACTTACTTCCATTATTTTACCCAGAAGTCTTAAGTATGCTGTAATTAATATCAGCAGGAATTGTACTTCAGTCTATCTCTAGTCAAAAATGATCAACACAACAGCTGTTCATGTGAAATAGAAGTAAAAACTTCTCTAATCTATACAGCACACTCCTAGTGCTTCCACCACATGTTATACCTTACTGATTTGTAAATACCACAACAACACACCTCCTCATTCACACACTGCAGTGTACAGAAGACTCATTTTGAACAGATTTGTTGATAATGATGTTAAATGTTTATGGCATTCTTAACAGAGGAATTGCATAAGTTATCCAGATATAATCTAAGTTACTTGTTGAGGAACCAAAGCCATCCGGAGTGTGTTGAAGTCGAGCCTGAGGCACGGGGACGCAGTTAAAGGTCAGTGTGATTGATGATGTGATTGATGATGTGATTTAATACAGAAAAAACAGGTCTTTGTGCATGAACTCTTTATTAGAAATCAGTAACAGCCTGAGGAATAAAAACTGAGAATGATTGCTCTTCACTTTCGTCCTTCTTGTTCAGATGGAGTGTTTTATTCCCTGAAGGAAGCACTTATATGTACATATGTACTTCTACCATCATCATGTTTAAGTTGTAAATTAAAGTCTCTCTCTCTCTCTCTTACTCTCTTTCTCTCTCTCTGTCCCCGTCTTTGTGTGTGTCTCTCTCTCAGTCTCTCTCTCTTGCTCTCTCTCTCTGTCTTTGTGTTTCTTTGTCTCTCTCCCTCTCTCTCTCTCTCCCTCTCTTTCTCTTGCTCTCTCTCTGTCTTTGTGTCTCTCTCTCTCAGTCACGGCACGTGTCTGTGTCTCTGAGGCTGCCGTGATGTCATGTTCGTCCCAGTCTGGCAGAAGGACAGGACGATGATGTCACGATGGACGCAGGCAGCTTTGGAGCCGAGCTAAAGGCAGGCAGGCAGGAGCACGGCGCAGTGCCAAAGAACCTTGAAATCTCCTCCACACTCCTGCAGGAATTCGAGAATGAACTCATGCTGAGATGGAAAAATGTTGGATGATTGCGGTTGGTTTGCACCTGAATCACGATCCCATTAAATCAGAGACTCAGGAGGACAGAGCTGTCATCCTCTGTCACGTTACAAACACCCTCGCTCAACATCTTCAGCATCATCACACGCAACCTATTCACCTTCAAACACCACAGTGCATCCTGGGTATTCTGTACACACTGCAGACCACCTGGCTGCTACTGATGCTCTCTATATATTTTATTTTATTTTTTACTATTTTTATCCTATGTTATACTAGAATTCTGGGTTGCGATTGGTCAGAAGGTGTTGATTAATTTTCTATAACAGCTGCTCTGACAGTAGTTCTGGCTGTATTATAAATCACAGATTTATGTTATATTATATTATATGCATTCGTTCTAATATGTTATCGTTTCTACAGTAACAGCTCAGTCACAGGGATACAGACGCTCCACATAAAAAGTGTATTGTGAAGTGTGGCCAAGTGTGGTGCCCCATACTTGGAGTTTGTGCTCTGCATTTAACCCATCCAAGTGCACACACAGTAGTGAACACACACACACACACACACACACACACACACACACACACACACACACAGCAGTGGGCAGCCTTTTTGCTGCGGTGCCCGGGGAGCAGTTGGGGGTTCAGTTCAGTAAGGGTCTCACCTCAGTCATTGGTACTGAGGGTGGGAGAGAGCGCTGGTCATTCACTCCCCCCACCTACAATCCCTGCCGGACCCGAGACTCAAATCCACGACCTTCAGGTTCACCTTCGGGTTACAAGTCCAACTCTCTAACCATTAGGCCACGACTGCCACATAAGCGGATTACAACAACGTGTCATCATCGATATGGTTTTCTGTAATGTGTTTATTGTAAATATAGGATCTGTTTATATATATATATACTTTTTAACGTACAGTCTGTTAATGAGAACAGTCTGTGGGTAGCATCGCTAAACATGTTGGCTCTGTCTCGTATTTTTGATACAGGCTCCGCCCCTTTTATACTCAGGTGCATTATGGGACAGGTTTAGTGTCTGTCACACCACATGTCATTTATACACTGCATCGACTGGGATAAGTATTAGTGTTTTTTTGTATTTGCTGTCATTTATCTAGTAGTTAAAATACTACTAATGCTAAATATACTAAAATGTTTTAATTTCTCAGTGAGAGTTAGGAGACTAATATGTCTAGTATATAAGTATATACACACAATCTAGGACACGGCTAAACCCTGCAGGAAAGCGGATCTCAGCTTGGGTTGGGCCGCTGTCTCTCAGGGCGGTGTGGGATCTCTGAGGACTCGATATACAATGTTCTAATAATTAATAACAGCTATACATAGCACGGCATGTGGTGAGAACAAGGAATTTGTAAGACTTGTAACTTATTGCAAAGGCCTTATTGTGATGTTAGAGTCAGCATTAGTGCTGTGGCGCAGTCATCTATAACTCTCTCTCTCTCTCTCTCTCTCTCTCTCTCGCTCGCTCTCCCCTGGGCTTTCTAACCCCGTCAGAAATGCTTCTCTTCAAACTGCTCTGAAATGTGCGACCCAATCCCAGCCTGGGAACACACTCTCACATAGCGCCTCCCGTCCAATCAGCGTGGCTCGTGCCTTGCTAACTTCTCTGAGGCGAAGCTCACTCCGAGTGTTTCTATTTTTGCTCCGCAGGCCTGAGCTACAGCTACAGCTCCGTCTTGACAGAGCGGCCCATCACACGGCTAATGCTCGGGATTTGGGTTTAGTTCACAAAGGAGGGGAGGGAGAATGAACATGCAGCGGCGTTAGCAAACACCTCCCTCACACACACACACACACACACACACTGAACTTGAGGTTCACGGTCGTCTTCGTCCACGTGCTCCACAAGGAAGCTCTGATCCTCACTCCGTTACCCAGAATTCATTGCATCATCATGACATGGAGCTTAACCCCAATACAGCAGTGCCCTCCTGTCAATCATCTGCACCTGTCAATCGTCCCACCTATTCAGCAAGAGAGATACCTACTAATGGGGAAATTAGGAAAACAATTAAACAGAGTTATCCCACCACCCCATACTCCATATTTCCTGTGACACACGCCATGTTTATGTAGGCAGTCACATCAGTTTCAGGCTTGGTTGGTGAAATCAGAGATGTCAGACAGCTCCCATTAAATTCGTTTGTGTTGTTAGTGTCATTTCTCCCATTTGTATTAGTT
This sequence comes from Pangasianodon hypophthalmus, assembly GCF_027358585.1. Lineage (NCBI taxonomy): Eukaryota > Metazoa > Chordata > Actinopteri > Siluriformes > Pangasiidae > Pangasianodon > Pangasianodon hypophthalmus. Next base: position 1,620,512 of record NC_069729.1, read on the forward strand.
TGTAATCCACAGGCCCTCTTTTTGGGTCACTGGGAACTTTGGAGCTCTAATACATCTGGAAATGCATTAACGTAGCGAGCAGAATGTGTGATTCAGCTGTTTTCATGGCCTACACAGAGTGCACATCAGGCCACTGTTTGTGTGTCCAAAAAACTACATTCTGCTCACTACAACCTCCTCTGCTTTTACAAAGAGTCTGAGTTTATTAGAGGAATACAGAAAATTTAAATATAATGAAATTACATTTGCCGTATATGTTGTGTTCTTGACAGAAAGTTAACACGGTGTTTAAAGAAGGGAATTTGGGTCACAAAGACGAGAAAGACAAAAACAGAGACAGAGAGGAAAGAGAGACAGACATGATCGAAGCAGACAAGGAGTTTTCAGACTGAAGTGAGTTGCTGCTAGCGAGGTTGTCGCCCCAACGTCGATGTCTCAAACTGACTGGAGGACAGAGCGTACACACTTCCTGTAATGTGGTTCAAAAGGAAAGGCGGTTCAGTAATTGTTTTCATGACATAATGTGACAACGGTTGTGCTCTTAACAGACTTAAAAGCCTCTCCCAGTGAGAAGAACATTTGTCTTTTAAGATTCCTCAAACTGTGTTTACTAGGATGAAAATTCAGTGGAAAAACATAAATAAAACTGTCACTTGGACTAGGCATCGTGATCGTGATGGATCCTAAACCGTGATAAAAGGTTAAGCAATTATCACGACGTGAAAATTTAATATCTGCACGCTCATAGGGGATTCACGCTCGCTCTGATTGGCTCGGAGCTGCTCAATAATTCAGGTGCATTCTGGGAGGAGGTGCCACACCTGGCCAGAAAGGTAAGTGGACACCAGCTGTAAAAATATCCCAGTGCCCGTGCTAACTCCTTCTTTCTTCACCTGGCAGTAACAGCGAGAGGTAAAGCGAGGGGAAAAACATGGACGAGTCTTTATCAGCCGCCGTCAGGTAAGATATCACCACGTGATAATCTTGATGATCTTACTTGTATTTTTGTTTATGGACAAAACAAACATTCCACCTGTTAATAACGCACCTAATGCAGGACACCATTCTCTAATATCATTCCTATAACAATGAGTAATACAATACATAATATTACAATTGTCTTATATACAGTATATTAATACAACGGACATATACATATATTACAAAGTATGCTATATCAATCTATATGCAATCATATACAATAGAACAAAAATTCCAAGACACTGTACAGAATTCTTTTACCAAAGATATTTTAGATGAAATGATTTATATGTGCAGCAGTGTATGTTTTATATGTTGAGGGAATTAGGACACCCTGTCTCTTCAGGTCTTTCCTCAGCTTTTATCAAAACCTTTAACGAGAACGTTTCTTTCGAGAGAGCCGAGCGCAGAGAGGTGATGATGATGAGAGAATATTCTGGAGACAGCTGTAAGATGAGAGACGGCTCGAGTGTGAAAGTGGATCAGGTGGAGGGTGTTGGCTTTCCGTACAGTAGCTGGCCTAAAAATGGTTGCTATTCAAGCGTTAAAGCTAGCCGGCGGGTTGACTAGCCTCCAGAGGGCCTTAAGAGGGATGTGCTGATGTGGTGACTGAGCCGAAAACACCAAAAGGACATTTGAGAATCCCATCAGTGTAGAGCAGGGCCATTTCTGAACATTGTGGGGCCCTAATCGACAAATTACTCAGGCGTCCCTCAACCACCCCAATCAGATTATTATAAAAATGTACCTGCATCACATTCAGTTGGTTCTAACACTGACGACACACCAAAATATTTCCTTATAACACCTGAAAAATGACCATTAGACCATTAGACTGCTTAGCATAGTGAAAGATTTGAACTCAGGAAAATCATTTTTCACTGGTCGCGATCGTCGGAGTTGCTGTAATTCTGAATTTAAAAGTCAAGAGGCTTCTGTTATCATAGCTACTAGATATTACCTAGCTAGATATTAGCTAGTTAGATAGCCACTAACTTTTTTCCATTTCAGTTATATCGAAAAAAGCGGAAGCAGACAAACTGATTAATCCAATTAATTAGCTTCATTTCTGGCATTAATTTTTTCCCCGGCCCAGATAGATATGAATGCTTCATGATTGGCGCTTCTTTGTTTACGTAAGTCAATTGCAGTTTGTATTCTTCTCACGCCACAAGGGGGCGTCCTGTGACTGCCTGAGACGTAAACCTTTTTGCGAAATGATAATAAAGTGTGCTTTTTTTTTTGCGTATCTATTTTAGAAATCATGAGGCCCCTGGTGATCCGAGGGTCTTAAGTGACCAATTAAACTGCTTGTAACAAGAAACAGCCCTGATGTTGAGCTAGCTAACTATGCTGATCATGTTTAGCTAGGTAAGGTGTGTGTGTATTGTTAGCTAGCTAGCAGACTTTATGATAAATTAAAACTACTTATACTTCCCATGAATGTCCTGCTATGGGCTCTGATATTAGTTTGGTAAATACATATCTAGCAGTAGCTTCGTCTTGCCTTCTGACAGACGGTTAACTCGGTTACTTACGGTTACGTAAATGTGAAAGACACCAGACAGTAAACACTTGAACACGTCACAACCTGCTGATTTTTTTGTTCATTTATTAATTTCTTCCTATAGAATTAGTCAAGAAACTAGAGTGAAAAGGTCATTAACAAGGTTAAAGTGGTGAACTGGTTAATAATTAGATGAAAACTCTTTTTTTTTCCAACAAGCCAGGCAAATTCAGGACAATTAACCGGGTTGTTTCTCCTGCGGGACAAAGCAATTAGACACACGCTTTTGAGTCACTGCCAGTGGACATCTTGAAATTTTATCTAATTGTTAATTTGGTGAGAACAAGCTGAGGGATTTGTGTACAGTAGAGATCAGCAGTGGAGAGTACATAAACTGATCTGACAAATGATAATGATCAATTACAGCACTATATCTACGGTATTCATAATCCACCTTTAATCCTTTCTGAGAATTTAGACCTGGATGAGGCATAACTTTTTTTTTTTTTTTTAAATCACAGCCCTGATCAGACTGAAATTATTTCTGTTGTGTTTTTACTCAATTCTTTCCTTGGTGCTCACGTTACGACTTTCTGGTCATGACGTCTTACTTTAACCTTCATAACGCTGCTATGCAGATCTCCTCGCTCACGTTCTCCTGCTGAATCCGTCCACAAGCTTCATGACGGCTCCCACCTCAGCCGTTCAGCTTCATGCTTAAACTCCATAGGACTCCGCTACACCAGAATCAACACTTATAAAAGCCTCAATAATCTTGCTTCTTCCTGGCTTTTTGACTCTTAGACGTTCCTCTTCTCTCTTTCTCACTTTCCCTCCATCTAATCTCTGTAGACTCGGTGACTGAGGCCTTTCTGTGCCAGCACCTCCACTCTGGATCTCCCCTGTAACCATGTAAGATTTTACTTTGTGAGAGTGAAATCATTTATTTCTGCTTGACCAACCAGCTCGGCTCTAGTGTTGCACGAGTGCTGATTTCTACTGTGACACTTACACACACACACACACACACACACACACACACACACACACACATAGAGCCACCCGCCTCCTCTACTGCCTGCGGTTGTCCATCTTCATCTCGGTGCAGATTATTTACAATTCGACTGCTTTGCTTTTTATATCGCGTTTATTTCCTCTTTGGCCTGATCAGAGCGGGCTCACTGTCAATCTCTCTCTCTCTGTCTGTCTCTCTTCATCTCTCTCTCTCTCTCTCTTTCTCTGTCTCTCTCTCTGTCTCTCACACACACACACACACACACACGTGTCTTCAGCCCTATCATTTCAAGGAAATCTTCTCTCCACCATTTATTAAATAATAAAAAGTTTGTATTCACAGTGAATGGATTAAATAAGGAATAAAACACTTGGTGTTGTTCTGTTATAGTAAAATAATCAACAATGGGGCGGTGTGACGAAGCGGAGTTACTGTTACCACCCCAGAGTTGATTACTTTCCTATAACGGCACATCCCCAAGGGTTTTACTCCTCTTATACCGCAACAATTACAATTTATAATCTGTATTTTTATCCGTTTATAGTTACATGTAAGGTTGTGAAATGTCTGAATTAAGTTCATTCCTGTTCTCAGCTATGTCCCAGCCGCTATAAACAGTCGTTCAAGTTGTTTTTCTGTCTCTTGACGTTAATAAGACAAAAAAAAAAAGACGCAATTTGTCATGTGAGAGAGAAACTGCACAAACTTTCAGCTTTACCTCTTGACTGTTACAAAGCCCTGACACTGGAGACTCCTTCTATAAATGTCACATAAACGTCTCCTTACAGAAAACTATTTTAATCCGTGTATGTGAATGAGCTGTTACTATAGAAACGATAACGTATTAAACGAGCGCGTTAATGTAAACCTGGAATTTCTAGTCAGTGCTGCTGTTATAGAAAATTAATCAACAGCTTCTGACCAATCAGAATTGAGGATGTGGCGACAATCGTAGGAGAGAGAGAGAGAGAGAGAGAGAGAGAGAGAGAGATGAAAGGTTTTGTTTACCTTTCCTGCCTATGAGTTCGCCTGTCATTACGTCGGCTGTTTGGCGCCGTTACTATAGCAACACATCTGTCAGTTATAAAGCCCACATGAACGCCGTATCATGCTTCAGAAAGACCCGGATGTGGACGTTACAGAGCGTTTGTTTTTGTTTGTTTGTTTGTTTTAAGTGATGAATGATGTGTAATGAGTGGCTTCACGTGCGGCCGTGTTGCTAGTGTTAAATAAAAGCGCCTCGCGTGTGCGCACGAGCAGGATTGGACCAGGGGGGCTCGTGCGCTCATTCGTTTTACAGCGAAAAAAAAAAAAAACGGGCCCGCGCGACGAGCTAGCGTGCGCGCGTGAGTGCGTTTCCACGCGCGCGCGCACACACACACACACGCACGCACGCACACGGCTCTGAGGATGCTCTCGTGCGCGCTGGCGTCCTACACGGCTCGCGCTCGCACTTCCAGCGAAAAACATGGAACGTTATAATTCTAATAGCGAACGCGTGCGTGTGCATACGTGTGTCTCACGCGCCTCGAGCTAATGACTTTAAATCCGCCGTCGGAGGCCGGAGCTGAGCGATTCTGGTCGCGGAGGTTTCAATACGGATCTGAACGGAGCGCCAGACCTACGATAAAGTCCTCAAAGAAGGTAACGACATTCACGGACGACTTTCAGCAGCCCTCGGTCACGCGCGGAGTCTGTGTGTATGCATTTTATTTTATTTTTTTAAAAAGATCTTTATTAGCTCTGAAATAAAGCTAGCGATCTGATCATAGCCATAATCGTAGCAGGTGACGTGTAAATGACACTCGCGCTGGGGAAAAAAAACAAAACAAACAAACAAACAAACAAAACACATTTGTCCTTCATTTGTGTTTCGGTCCCGTGAGACCTGTGACGATGTCACTGTTCGTCATATCCGATTAACGTGTCTTTTTGGAAAGGGGGGGGGGGGGGGTGATAAATAAAATAAATAAATAATAATTAAAAAAAATAAAAATGTCGGCGGGTGAGCGGTCTCGCGCAGCGGTGTGGTAACCTGGCAGTATGGTAACCTATGGTAACGTCTCGCGGTGTGGTAACCAAGCAGCTGTTAGCTCGCGCATCACCTGATAGCCATTTAGCTAGCCGAAAACATTAATACACCATTTCACATGTTTCTGGTGTTAAAACAGACGTTTTTATGTTATTTCCATTACATAAAGGTACATTTAACCTACATTTTAAAAGGTTTTTTTTTTTATGTCGAGGTTATAACCGAAGTGTCGCCGGTTCCTGTGGGAAATACTCCATCTAAACGACGTTTAAAGAAACACACACTGCTGCTTAAATATGAACTTAAACATGTTGTTAAACGCTCAACACCTCTAACAGCAGGTTATAACGCCTCTATAACCCCTGCCCCAAGGGCTGAATCCCAAACTACCCCCTGCTTCCTAACAAACTCCGATTTACTGTGTCCTTTCTCTTTCCAGCTGGGATTATTTCATTTCTTTAAAGCTTACACAGCACATTTTTAAGATTATTTAAAGTGTAATAACATATACTCATTTTGTTGTTCATTATTTCATGTCCTAAGTAGGAAATGGGGAGTAAATTGTTAAACATTAAATAAAAGAGACACAAAACACGCAGGTCCTGTTGACATTTTCTCGTGTTAATGCTTAAATGTTACTCTAAATCTGTTAATAAACATTTAAAAATTGATGTATTGTCCCTCAGAAACGACTCCCTACTTGCTGTTTAGGGAATTATTTAATGACGGACCCTAAATTATAATTTATACGTCTCTTTGGGAGCTTTAGGGATTCAGATGATCAAACAGATAATAACATTATGTTGTGATTATAATCTCAGTGTTTTCTCACGTTACTGTAGGTGAAGCCTATTGAACGCAGTAACGCAGTACAGGATACGAGTGGTTAGATGACCTTTAGGGAATAAACAGCGTGACCTCTTTGATGCCCTTTTCCCCCCCGCTGTTCCCGTGAGGCCTAACAGTTCAAGGACTTAACACAGCTGATTTATCGGTGTGACAGCTCTACTCGTGTTTTGTACTCGTTATCCTCTGCTATGTTTGATTTCAGTGAAAATCATGGCTTGGATAGTTTGGAATAATTTTCCACGCGCTGTGTGGAAAATGTCGCTTTCAGAGTAGGGCTTTCGGTGTAGCGGCGTCCTTCAGTGGGTCACCTGCGGTGGGATTTTAATCAGATCATTCATTCACTATAGTCTCAAGTGACACTGACGGATCAAATACGAACTCATTTTGTCTGATTGAGTCACATTTTTGAAGTCACTCTCAAATTAAACTTATGTCCCGATAATCAGTGATATTCAACATCCATAATATCGTGCACATCAAGATATTTTCCGTCTCCCGGTGCTCTTAGAGGCAGCATTGTTTTGGGTGATGTTTGTGTAATGTTTGTGTCTTCTGAGGTTTCTTATTTTGAACAAATGTAGAGAGAAACTCATTATCTTACATATTATTGTTGTAGTATACATCAGGATACAATGGTAGGCAATTTTAGTGAAACAGTACTTAGTATTTTAGAATTTTTTTTTTAAATGATCAGATTTTGATGGTTTTAAATGGTTCCCTGGATCACGTTTAAACGTTGCATTTTTGAATTCAGGGAAACACTTGAACTCACTCATAATCTAAACAGAAAGCTTTATATAAGCAGGGCCAAGTAAAACCACCTCCTTAGTTCTTCTTCTTTCCTTTTCATGACGCTGTCCTATTTTCCAAACTCCATGGCACGTACCGATCCGACTTTCCCACCGAATGCCGTTCTGATGATGTTCATCTTACTGTTTTACTGTTACGACTAAACCTCTTATCTAAACTGCTGTAGCTGAAAAAGGCGAACTGTTTCCCGATCAGTGTAACGGTGTAACAGAGTAACAGTAAGGCACCGATAACAGACTCTTCGTGTGGCATTTCGATGTATAAAGGCTATTTGCTATACAAGCCTCAGGCTGCTATATTTTTCATTAAAGGTTAATTGATCCGCAGACCTGCATTCGCATACGATCTCGGAGGAGGAAAGCCGATCCGGGATGTGTTTAGTGATTACGTACATAATAAACGGAGCAGCAATCCGATACCAGAGAAACACTCAAATTCTGAAAGTTTGATCATTACCAAGTTCTCCACTTGTTTTACATGTCGTCAAACAGAAAATAACTGCAGGTAGGAGCTGAAGTTGTGAGCGGGGAACTGAAGAAACGTCGGACCACGCACACTGTATGATCATTCGAGCCAATCATTTAGATTCGTGACTTTACTGTATATCTAATTTGTGTAGAATTGAGGAAATTTCAGCTGAAATGACGCTTTGTCGCTTGAAACAGTCACCGAAATCACGGCTTTGTGTTGCGCATGTATGTAGAAAATCAGTCATCTATCACTTTGTCGCTTGCTGCCATTATCTACTGTAGCAGGAGAAGGCAAAGTCAGTGTGCAAAATTACACGCTGCATACTACATACTGTTCACTGTGGTAGTATGCAGTATGCGAGATTGTTATTTGGTAACTCGTCGATGCAGTTCTCTTAGAACGACTGCTTTGTTTTTGTGCACTTAGTGCATTTTCACAGTTATCGTGAGCCAAAGTATCTTAACTTATGGTGGTTAAAGCCAAAAACAATGCAGTGAGGTCTCAGTGATGAGCTTTAAAGCTGTCCAGACAACTTGGCAATTAGTATTCCTATATTCCTTATCAAGTATTAAACATTTACAGCTAGTCCAGAATTAAAGAGCTTTGGAGTAAAAATACTAATATTAAATGTATGAAAACTGAAATAGCCACAACAACAAATAAAAATGCTTGCAGACTTTGAAGTTGCTCTGCTCATGCTAATTTTTGTTGCAAATTAGCTGTCATTCCTATCAGCTTCTTCACATAGGGAGTAAGTCAGCTAAGGTGTGTTGGAGGGTCTGTACATCTATAGCTGCTGCCTTCTTCGGTTTTATTTGTATAGCGCTTTCAGAAATAGGGACGCGTTGCACTGTGGGACATGCTATACTCGGTAATCCGTATAGACTGTTCACACACCGTGTCCTACACGCCGCTTTTGGGTGGAGATTAGTATGAGGTAATATGCATGTGGCATATTATAGACACACGCACTGTTATCAGTGAGGCAGCGTTAACAGGCTCGGACAGAGGGGGATGGCTCTGTCTCCTCACACCCGGCATGTCCACTCGCTCCCATGCTGCTCAGCCCACGCCGGACTCCACGCATATGCTTTCCACACTGTGCCGAAAAATGACAGGAGTAAGTGTTTGGAACCCAAAATTACGATTCTAGATATCGCAGGAGTTCGCTTTCATTCCTCTTCACGGATGCAAAAAAAAAAGCTAATGTTAATTAGGTTTTCTAGGTGATTAATTGAAGGTCATCCATTCTTGAGGTTCTACACAAGCGTTCAGCACAGATATTTGGAGTTTTTTTTGTCTTGTAGCTGCAGTCTCAAACCTTGAGGTGTTTCTGATTTTAGTGAATCCTGGCGATGTTCTTTGAAAGCTGATAAACGCATCAGCCAATCACAGAGCTTCACAGAGCGGAAAGCTGTTGGAATTGGTGCCAACGCGAGTACCCTCGCCACGTGTCGTGTAGAAACTGAACACAACCCCACAGGCAAAGAGAATACACTGCTTTGCGTCATGCATCTACGGATACATTCGCGTCAGACCTCCGTCTTTGCTCGGGTCATGTAAGACGTGAGATGTTCGCAGTGTTCTATATCTGTTATGATGGTGTAAGTCGTGTAGTGTATGACAGCTTTAACAGAACAGCGCAGCTCGTTGCTGGTATGAAAGGCATCACACATGGAAATGCACATCACAGTGCGTTACAGCATATGAGCAAATTAAATAAACACAGAGAAACTATTTTTACTCAACCGTGATAAGATTATATCACTGTTTACAACCGTATTCTGATATCATTCATAAATTATAATATCATTTATAATAATTAAAATAAAATAAAAATCATGAATGTTTATAATATTAATGTAAATATTAATAATCACATAAAAAGTAATATTGTATTATAAATATATATTTAAATCTTAATTTTAATTTCCGTTAATGTTTTGTTAAGCCACGCTCATGTAGTGCCATTTTTGGGCACATAACTCTCGTTATGCTGACTTTATCTCAGCACTTGACTTTAGCACAAACGCTGCCCGAAAATGGTGCCTAGGAATCCCTGGGAAGTGGTGATGTTTCACATTTAATGTTTCACGAGTAAATTATTATTATTTTGAAGAGTTTAGCTGTATTAGTGTGAGATAACATGCATACGGCATATTTTACACACACACACACACACTGTTATCAGTGAGGCAGCGTTAACGGGCTCGGGCATTTAATATTTATTATTTTAAATCAACAGACTGCATCTTTTTTTTCATGTTGTATGATAACATTACTATAATGAGACTCCTTAGTGGCATTGATGGAGTGGATCTTTTAAACATTAAATATAAATACAAATAGAAATTTGATTTGATGCAACCCAATCAATAAAACAGATACGGAGGCATTGAGAGATATTTAGATATCTAAGCTGAGCTGTCGGTGTTGTAGCTGGTTTACTAAATTGAAGAAGAAATTATCATCACGTATTCTGTAAGCAATGGTCTCTGTTAGTTGCCCTTAATCGTCCGCTTCATGTGCATGTTTAGTTTGGAGTGTGTGTGTGTGTGTGTGTGTGTGTGTGTGTGGTAATGCATGCTTGGTCCCAGGAGCCTTTAGACCCCAACAGTCAGTGTGTCAGTTTTTTTGACTTAACACCCACGATATTGCATAATGCAGTGGAATAGATAAGGAAATCATCACATAGCCTCCCACAAACCACACACACACACACACACACACACACACACACACACTTTCAATCTCTTTCTCCTTCAATATCTCTGTTGTTCCTTCTTTTTGACTTGGTTTATTTCTCTTTTCCTCTCAATCACACACACACACACACACACACACACACACACACTAATCCCTTTCCTTCTTTTCCTCCAGAGGCAAATTATGCCAGCAGCACCAGTGTCCCTGTTCCTGGTGACGTGCCGGCGTGTTGGTGAGAAAGCCCCGCCCCTCCATCCCAGTCCCCGCCCTCTCCCCCGCCCCTTTCCCCTCTCCCCTGGGAGGCTCGTGCCGGTGGATGCCCCGCTCCGGCCCAAGCCTGCACCATGAGCGTCAACGGCCCGGTCCCGTCACCTGTCCCGCCCCCCGCCGACACAGAGGATCTGCCCACGACGTCGGTGGCACCGGTGGGCTCGCTGGCACAGAAGAAGAGGCTGCAGTATGCCAAGAGCAAGAGCACCTCGGCCAACACACGGCCACAGAGGGCGCTGTTCTGCCTGAACCTGAACAACCCGTTTCGCCAGGCCTGCATCAGCATCGTGGAGTGGAAATATCCTTTACACACACGCACACACACACACACACACACACAGAGAGGAAGAAAGAGAGAGAGAGAGAGAAACAGACAGACAAGCCAGGCAAAACTAATCCAGGGAGAGTACACTTAGTCTTTTTATTACCTTTCATAACCACCACCCCCGCTAGGAAAAGTGAAAGAAAAATGAATGAAAGTAATAAAAATAAATGTAACATGTAATTCGCTCTGGATAAGGGCGTCTGCCAAATGCCATAAATGTAAATGTAAATTCGCTTTATAGGTAGCTTTAGTTTGTCCAGTTACTGCTGCGTTGTTCTGTTATAGGAAAATAATCATCAAAACAGTGCTGTGATGAAGTGGAATCACTGTTACCACACTGAAGTTGATTATTTTCCGATAACTGCACATTCTGTAGTGCTTTATTCCTCTAATACCATAGCGATTAGCCAACTATTACAATATTTTTATTCATTAAAGAATGGTACATTTTATCCATTTATAGTTACTTTTCACGTTGTGGAACGTCCTGAAACAGGTTAGTTCCTGTTCTCACTTGCGTAACCAATCGTTCCTTCATCAGCCTCTCCTTTTTTTTTCTCTTGAAGCTAATTAATTAAAAAAAAACACAGCTTGTCATGTTACCGTGAAACTGCAAAGTGTAAACTCCTCTGTCATAATGCCTTATAATGCACTACAGTAATTTCCACTAGGAAGACTACAGGACTTTAAGTGTTATACTTAGTGGCCAGCTAACACTCGTGTTAATTTACCGCCTGGGACCTTCTGGAGTCGCACATTTATCGCAAAATGTAGTTCGATCAACATAAAATGAACACATTCTTTGCTTTGTTTTGTTTTTACATGCCAAAAAGAGGACAAAAAAGTGTCTAATCATCCAGGAAAGAGGGTACTGCGCCTATTTAGTGTCTTCTTCCTTCGAGCACACCTGACAGACTCGATAATGAGCTGCTGAGGCGGGCAAGTGTCAAATCCGATGTGACAGTGATACCTGATTTTAAGGGGAGGCACGTGTTCGGCTTTGTAGCATCGCGCGTCGTATTTATAAGCACTAAGCCAGATGTTACAGGATGTAATTCTTAAAGTAATACATCAGCCAAAAAAATCCTTATAGCTTTAGACTGCTGTGCGGCTTATATAGCTAACAAGAAAAGAGTGTTTTAAACCGCGTTTAAAATCTAGTGTTTAGGAAAAGTAGAAGAGTCAGAAGAGAGCTGAGTCAAATTTTTTTCTTGGATTGGAATCGAATCTGTTAGCTAGATGGTGAAACGAAAAGGGAAATCACACAACTTTTTTAGACCTGATGTAAGTGCATGTGGATTTTTGAGACATAACGTCTCATTGCGAGTTGTGATTAGTGATCAGCTAATTAGTGAATATATTCATTAGCATGTGAAAGGTATGAACTGATCCCAGATCAGCACGTTGCACTGAGAAGGTCGAGCCTGAGAGCACACTTCATCTGTGTGAGCGTTTCAGCCCGGTGCAGCGAGAACATTAATCTCACACAGGGATAGGTGTGATGGCTGTGATAGGTGTGTGTGTGTGTGCGCGCGAGTGTGATTGCGTGTGTGTTTGGCCTAGTTTTGAGCTGCGCAGATCTCTCTGTGGTTTAGCAAGAAGGCTAAAGGAACTGCAGTGAAAGAAGTGACACCGAGCTGTGACTCAGCGAGAGAGTGCGCGAACTGTACAGCGCCCTGCGCGTCTCAGTAAGAGAAACCAACACACACACTGGGAACGGCAGCACACTCTGGGAAGATTGAGTGGGTGATGCTGGAAATTAAATTTGTGGAAATTAAATTGCTTGGGTTCATGTCTAGTTGGTGTTCTTACACAGACCCTACCATTTAACTGGACAGGGATATCTGTATTACCCATAATGCACTGCAGTCACATGACACTGTGAAATGGCAGCTAGAGACGATCAGCTACGGATCGTCGCTTCATGTTTCTTTAATTGTGTCTCCTTGCTTCTCATTCTTGCTTCTTAAGTCCTCTTTCTGAGGAAGTGGAGAAAGGACGTGAGGACAGACGAGGCATCGAGAACACACGTATTTACCAGATGAGACTTTCTCTCTCACTGAAGCATCACTATTACGCAGCTTTAATGAATTCACTTGATGACATGTCGGCCAGCTCTATTAACTGTATAACTGATCATCAAATACATTAAAGAGTAAAACATTACTGCACATGTAGCTACATCACATGCTTAAATGGTGATGTTTAAGATTCTACTCATCACCTGACTTCTCGCATGAATTCATTTTCATGCAAGGATTTTATTTGTACCCATTGTTTTGTTTTTTTTTCATTAAGATGATTAATTTGTATTTGTGTTCCTTATTATTGTCTCATTTATTGTAATTTGTTCTTTTGGAAGATGTGGAGCATTTATATTGCAGGCTTACATCATGCACTTGAACAAAAACTATTTCCATGTAGGAAAAACCAGGAGGAATTTCCCAGAGTGCATGTTAAGAATCAGTACTTCCTCAAAGGTTCGGTACTTCTGTCGATTTCTGGGCCACGGACTGAACGAGGAAGGATCGAGGAATCGAGGAGGCATGGATTAGAGTTTTGGGAAGCGTCCCTGTGTCCACCATCAGATATTAGCTCAAGGTGTTGATTCACGTAGTAAACTTTTGACATTATGTCTCACTAACCGCTAATCACTAGCAGGCAGTTGAGTTGCTACTGAATAGGACACAATAACAAAAAAAGTTCTGATGTCTGTGATTCGATAGAATACGTTCTAGGGTCCTGCCTGATTTTAGACTGTATTATAAGAAAAAAAAAATCACAGTTATTACGCTGCAAAGTTGATAAGTAGAAGATAACCCGCTTTTAAACGTATACCTAATTTGGATGCGTTGAAATAGATTTGTCTGCTAAAACGAAACTGCCAAATCTCTGTAGTTAAGTGGTTTACAGACTCCAGATATTGATGCTGCAATAAAGAAAGTGTGTGAAACAGACAGCGGTGGATATTAAATCCAGCTCAAGCATTCACTAAATGAATTTGCGTTATTAGATCGGGCTCTGTTAAAGGTTTCTCTGAGTAATACGCTGTTTTGTGTAATATTGTGTTTTCATCTTTTAGCGTGAACATTGTTACTGTTTGGCTTCAGGCTTTAAACAGATATTACGTTCCTTAACCGTAGCGCTTGCAGGCCATTTGATATCTTTATACTACTTGCTATTTTTGCCAACTGCATGGCCTTAGCCATCTACGTCCCGTTTCCTGAAGACGACTCCAACTCGACCAATCACGACCTGGTGAGTAAACACCCACGATCACCTTTCTGACCTTTAGATCTCTTTGCATTTTATGACCTAGCCCCTAATTAAGCTAAGAGGTTAAAGGCCATCACTTAGGAGACTAGGGACTTATTGGTTGATTCTAATTTGTCTTCATTTGGGCAGGACTGAGTAGTGCTGTCATTTCCACTGCAGTTTATTGGCTGGGGAATTGTAAAGGACGCAGAATGACTCGGTCTGGATTAACTCTGGTGTTGTGTTAGACAGCGGTGTTAATAAATGAATATCAGAATCAATACATGCCGGACAGAGCGAGATTTACATTTGCAGTGCATGTTTGCATCAAAGCAGCACTTTGTAATGTTTAAAGCAGTAGTTAGTAATGTCTAAAGCAGCACTTTGTAATGTTTAAAGCAGTAGTTAGTAATGTCTAAAGAAGCGGTTTGCAATGTTTAAAGCAGCACTTTGTAATGTTTAAAGCAGTAGTTAGTAATGTCTAAAGAAGCGGTTTGCAATGTTTAAAGCAGTGGTTTGTAATGTTTAAAGCAGTAGTTAGTAATGTCTAAAGAAGCGGTTTGCAATGTTTAAAGCAGTGGTTTGTAATGTTTGAAACCCTCTACTGCCTGAGAAGTGACTCATTACTGCAGAAATCACACTGACAAGCCTTATGTTGCAACTATATATTCCTTACAGGTTTCCTTTTAAGGAAAAAGGGGCGGAGCTGAACAGCTCTGGTTCCGTTAGGTTGGAGATAAGTATAGGTCTTGAAACACCCTTTAGAAAATTAGAGACTGCAACTTTAAATCTGCATCTGTCTCGATAAATAGCGTTCATCCTAAAAAGTAGAAATTAGCGTTGCTTCAAATTGGGACTTCAAATTGGGTATTAGCTGGATCATTCCATTTCCTCTTATTATCTCAATGCTATTTGTTATTGCATGCTAGCATATATTATATATCATAATATTTGGCATAATTGTTTGAAAAAGGCTCTGCTTGTTACTCAGATGAGGTAAGTGTAAGGTATGTGCTGATATTAAATATTTTATAGCTGCGTGGCTTTTAATCACTTCTTTACAAATTTCCTGCGATATT
The DNA here is from genome assembly GCF_027358585.1 of Pangasianodon hypophthalmus. Classification (NCBI taxonomy): domain Eukaryota; kingdom Metazoa; phylum Chordata; class Actinopteri; order Siluriformes; family Pangasiidae; genus Pangasianodon; species Pangasianodon hypophthalmus. Next base: position 1,635,812 of record NC_069729.1, read on the forward strand.
GTTTAGATTTCACTACATTGCTGAAAGTATTTCTCAGTTCTGCCTGTGTTTTTTTTTACTTTCATCTGTCTATGAATAGAATCATGAGATTTCCTTCTTAAGAAAGACACACATGATGCTGATTTGTCTGTAGAGCCATAGAACACAGCTGTCCTCATGTTGTCCTTCTGAATGGGATGGGTTTTATCTCTGGAGCTCAAAGACGTTTCTTGGCAAGACGGCCACCTCCCAAACTGAAGGCAGGAAGTATCTTGAAGTGTCGTGTTAAATATGGCAGTTTTCGATGTGCTCTGACTTGAAGATGTTCTGTCCTCGTCCTGTCATAATGGCGTTACGTGTAGCGTTCTGCGCTACATCAGATGCAGTGTAGCTCATGAGAACGTCTGTCCCTTTACGAGCACATCTCATCTCTTTTTTTACGACCTCCTGCACTTGTTGTGTTGAATAGCTGTGATTATGTGGCTCTGCAGTGGCATATTAAGGAAGCGGTGTGTGTGTGTGTGTGTGTGTGTGTGTGTGTGTGTGCGTGCGTGCGTGAATGGTAGCTGGTGAATCAGTGGTGACGTGTTGTGTGTCTCTCTGAATACGAGGCGAGACGAGGCAGCTGTTCAATCTCCTATTAGGACAGAGCTCGGGGAGTGAAAAGCTCTCGAGTCAGCGCACACTTCCAACACACAGAAGACGATAAATATAATATATAAATTGATAAAGATGTTTTAATATGACAACATACAGAGCAATAGAATACGGTGTAAATGATTCAGCATTGTTCTATTTTAAGAGAAAGAGAGAAACTCACAATGCCAGAAAAAAACTGAGATAATTATAATTCTCAATAATAAGTAAGGAATAAGACACTCTGTGTGGTGCTGTTATTGGAAAATAATCAACGATGGAGTGGTGTGATGAAGCGGAGATACTGTTACCACCCAGAAGCTGATAACACCACAACACAGAGTGTTTTATTCCTCTTATAGCACACCAATTTACCATTACATTTTGTTTATAGGTTAAAGAAAGACACATGGTACATTTGGTCTGTTTATAGTTACATTTAAGGTCGTGAAACAACGGTGAAAGTTTGAAAAGCTGCTTTTTATTATTTTAATTCTCTCACTGTTTTCTTCTCTGATGCCATAAATGCTTCTTAAACATGTCAGGACCATACAAGGCAGAAAAGCTTCTCCTGCACTGGTGTGTGTGTGTGTGTGTGTGTGTGTGAGAGAGAGAGAGAGATCCTTTATCTTAAGTCTAATATTATGTTGTACATCCCTGTGCGTATGTGTAATGTTCTTGGTCCTGAGCCTGCCTAATACCTCCATTTTGGGTCAGCGTGTGTGTGTGTGTGTGTGTGTGTGTGAGTGTGTGTGAAAGAGAGAGAGAGAGAGAGAGAGATCTTTTATCTTAAGTTTAATATTATGTTGTACATCCCTGTGTGTATGTGTAATGTTCTTGGTCTTGAGCCTGCCTAATACCTCCATTTTGGGTCAGCGTGTGTGTGTGAGTGTGTGTGTGCGTGTGTGTGTGTTGCTCTGTGGGGTGTTACCGCAGCAGGTGACTGTTTCATCAGAAACACAGCGTGTTCAGTATCACACACTGCCCAGGTAGCCTCCCCCAGGTGCTCTGACGTAGGAGTGAAGCTCAGAAACGTGTGTTAAAATAAACTCATGACCGTCTCATTACTCTGTTATCAGACTCATCATTCACCATGTACCTAAAAAACTCTGAGAAATTTAGAGAGTGTGTGTGTGTGTGTGTGTGTGTGTGTGTCACTGCTTCTGAGGAGATGCGATTCACACTGATGGACTAAAGCAACCTATAGATTAATACAACTCAAATTACAGCTGCAGCTTAGAAATTATTAATAGCATAGACTGACAGGAACAGGACACGCCTCCTTCACTGAGACTGACAGAAACAGGACACGCCTCCTTCACTGAGACTGACAGATGAGACACACCTCCTTCACTGAGACTGACAGGAACAGGACACGCCTCCTTCACTGAGACTGGCAGAAACAGGACACGCCTCCTTCACTGAGACTGACAGAAACAGGACACGCCTCCTTCACTGAGACTGACAGAAACAGGACACGCCTCCTTCACTGAGACTGACAGAAACAGGACACGCCTCCTTCACTGAGACTGACAGAAACAGGACACGCCTCCTTCACTGAGACTGACAGAAACAGGACACGCCTCCTTCACTGAGACTGATAGAAACAGGACACGCCTCCTTCACTGAGACTGACAGAAACAGGACACACCTCCTTCACTGAGACTGACAAACGAGACACACCTCCTTCACTGAGACTGACAGAAATGGGACACGCCTCCTTCACTGAGACTGACAGAAACGGGACACGCCTCCTTCACTGAGACTGACAGAAACAGGACACGCCTCCTTCACTGAGACTGACAGAAACAGGACACGCCTCCTTCACTGAGACTGACAGAAACAGGACACGCCTCCTTCACTGAGACTGACAGAAACAGGACACGCCTCCTTCACTGAGACTTGACAGAAACGAGACACGCCTCCTTCACTGAGACTGACAGAAACGAGACACGCCTCCTTCACTGAGACTGACAGAAACGAGACACGCCTCCTTCACTGAGACTGACAGAAACGAGACACGCCTCCTTCACTGAGACTGACAGAAACGAGACACGCCTCCTTCACTGAGACTGACAGAAACGGGACACGCCTCCTTCACTGAGACTGACAGAAACGGGACACGCCTCCTTCACTGAGACTGACAGAAACGAGACACGCCTCTGTATCTGCTGTATCTACTGTACGTGCTCCTATTTTGGAGAGGATATGAGTGGGTAACCGGGCGCCATGTTTTCCACTCATACATACACTTCCTGGTTGCCATGGTGTCACAGCGTTTGATCAGGTGGTTATCACACTGTTGACTTTGAAAGTACTGATTATATTTCCGTCTATTAGCGATCATTGTTTTTACCCGAACACGTTCCTTACTCCAGTGCTTCTCATCGCTTGTGTGTTTGGCTGCAACTTCCCCAAAATGAACCCCTCTCTCTGGACTTTATTACGCTGCAGAGCGTTTTGAAAATGCAGCGTCGTATTGTGCAGATTCTTTTTAATCATATCTCACGTTTATTAGCAATGTTTCTGAATATTGTCAATCCAATTAGTCATTTTGAATTTTTTGAAAGCCTGTTGAGCATCTTTGTGGCATAAAGGTGCTACATAAAAAAATAAAAACCCTAATTGTGTGTGTGTGTGTGTGTGCTGCAGTTCAGAGCTATGAGGTCTCATTCAGTGTGTTATTGGGCTGTGATGTGGAGGTGTGATGTTCTGGTTGGGCAATGTGTGTGTGTGTGTGTGTGTGTGTGTGTGTATGTGTGTCAGGTGAGACTGCAGCACACACACACAGACTGTGGCTTCCTCACTTTTTGTACACTCATGCACACTACAGACACACACACACACACACACACGCAGGTGCATGCTGGATGCTTTTGTATACTGTTGCATACTAACTCTGTACATATCATCACCTCTGTTGCTATTACACTCACTTTTCCCAAGCTCACCTGTTTACACACACACACACACACATACACACACACACACACACACACACACACACACAGACTGTCAGACAGACTGGCGTCCTGTTGAAAGGTCAGTAGGTTGGAGGATGCTGTGGGCTCCTGCTGCCGCTGCTTAGACCTGTGTGCCCTTTTCATAGGCAATAGCATTCACAGACCTCACGGTTTACACACACACACACACACATACACACACACACACAAACACACACACGTAAATATATACATATTCTCATACAGTAGTCTCCCTTGTGCTTATCAGTTTCTTTTTTTTTACTACAAAATTACATATACTTAAGTATGTGTTCTACAAGAGTGAATGTGTGTTTGTGTGTCACGGCATGTGTGTGTGTGTGTGTGTGTGTTTGTGTGTGTGAGGGAGGCTGGCTGTGTCTGCAGACCCCAGTAGGGGTGATGCCTGAAGAGTGTGTTTAATCACTTAGCTAACTGCTTATTTACGTCTCACGGCCTGACAGCCCACTGCTCTTTGTCTGTGTGTGTGTGTGTGTGTGTGTGTGTGTGTGTGTGAGAGAGAGAGAGAGCGAGAGCAGGTCCTGTGCTTGTCTGTTTACATACACAGTATCTTTACTCTTACTCTTACTTGCTATAGAGGAATTTTGGAAATGTGTTTATTTTAGAAGTGTAAGTGTGTGTGTGTGTGTGTGTGTGTGTGTGTGTGTGTGTGTGCCATGAAGAATGAAGTGGCTCTGGCGTCATCGCGCTGACCTGGCTGAGGTTTTCTTCAGGTGATCTTGTGCTCAAGCATTAATAAACGATCTGCTTGCAGGCATGGGGAAAATTGCACTCACGCAGACACACACACACGCACACACACTCACGCAGACACACACACACCCTCCCACGCTCACACACTTTTGCACAGTCATTTGTGTTGAAAGCCCCTCTGCTCGTGTGTGGGACGGACCTGCCACTAGAAGGACAAAATGTGAATTAGCATTAGACAGGTCTCATCCTACACAGCGTTTGTGTGTGTGTGTGTGTGTGTGTGTGTGTGCGTGCGTGAGGGTTTTTTAATTGTGTATTTTTGTGCGCCTGCATTCTCGGGTCAGAATAACACTAGCTGTTTGTTTGTTTGTTTTTTAACCTAGCGAAATCTTTGCGTTGTAATAACCAGCATGTCGTTGTTTCTGTTTCTCAGTTAAAAATAAAAACACGCTGATGAACGTAGGCTTTCCTATAAAACATTTAACGACACATCCTCATGCGCTGATAAAGTCGTAGTTTAGTTGTTAGCACTAGGCCAGGTGCACGCTACATGACTTCAGCCCCGATGTTCCTGTCGCAGATTCATTTTGGGGCTCAGCGAGTTAGCTGTAGCTGCTAATCACTAGCATTAGCATTTAATCTGTTTTTTTGGATTATTAACTAGCTGTTAACAAGGTCAGCAATGCTGCATGACTGAAGTAAATAAATAAGCGTAAAGAGTTATTAACTGTAGCTCTGCTCATGATAAAATGATCGGAACTACTTGGGCATGTGCTCTGTGGTGAACAGCAGCGGAGATACTTACTGAATTCTTGTTGAGTGAAGTCGTCCCGATAAACAACACACTGTTAACTTCTCTTAATTTAAACCTCCGCTCATGTTCTGCGAGTGAAGACATTCATCTGTTCAGCAGCACGGGTAAGGGAAGCTAAGATGCATCAGAGGAAGATGTTTTGTTGCTCTGCTCTGAAGTCAGAGATCATATAGGATACAAAGGTTGAAAGGAAAACCGTATTACGAGATACGATCTTAAAGCTGCAGGCACCACGTTTTCCCCAAGACATTTAAATCATTCAACTCGATAACTGTCAGAGTCTACAACTGAAGCCTACTCGGCCACGACACCACTCGCTTTACACTCGCTTGGCGATTGTTCGTGCAGTCCGAGTGGTTGGGCGCCGAGATTTTCTCATTCTGCGAGCAATATTTTCAAGCATGCTTGATTTGCTCAGTGATGAATCACGAACAGCATGAGAAACAGCTAATGAGGGTCTGAGAGGAAATCAAATTCATCTGCTCTCATGCGCAGCAGATCCCTGACTCCAGTATATCGTCCGTATATGTGGGTGAGAGGGTGAGGACAAATTGGAACCACAATAACAATGCTTCTGTCGGAAATCGTTTGGCATGGCAAACTCAAAAGGTTGTTAGGAAGAGCAAAAAAAAAAACCAAACAGGACATGACTCCTGGCCATGCACAGTATAAAAGTAGCTACATTTCTTGCACTATACCTCCAGTTCTCTTTGCAGAACAGACACCATCATTCCTCCATGTTTTCTTTTATTTCTTGTTATTCTTGTTTCTTTAGAAAATGGCAAAAAAGTCACATGATAGACAGCCTTCATGTTTATTTTTGTAAGAAAGCAGGATTTGGGGATCAGGTTGTTGTTTCTGAAATGCAATTATTTTAATTTATTTACTATTTCACCTTCTATTTTGTATGATTTACTATTATTATTTTTATTATTATCATTATTATTATTATTTAGCATGCACTACAATTTCTAGAATGGATTTAATGGTAATCATCACATTATATCACAAACCTCAACAATCTGCCAGAACAAAAGAGTACTAAACAGTGCCTTTAAGGTTCTAATATTATTTTATAGGTGTACCCACTTTTGCATCTTTATCGGAGGGCCTGGAGGACAGAGTGTGGCTTTAAAAAGTACAGAATTAGAGCACCGGTTGTACCTTTAGTACCCTGGGGAATATAAATGTACCTGTGCTGTACCTTTCTGTCTGACAGTGACAGTGACCTTGTGAAGACTGCAGGATTGATGAAATTGACCAAAAGCCTCACAGGATGGTGTTTTCTCAGCACACAAACCTCAGGGATGGTGCTGATATCTGAAAGAGCTGATCCGACTCAAGGAAGTGTTCTGAGATTCAAAAAACTGCAAGTGGACTTTTGTTTAAGGTTTTTTTTTTGGGGCTAACGTCTTGATTTTGTCTACTGAGAGGTGATACATCATTGTGACTCATCTCTGCCAGTGTACCATGTGCGTTTATGTGTGTCTGTGTGAGTTCTTTGTGTTTTTAATCTCACTGTGTGACAGATAGCATGAGGCATGAACACAGAAACACAGAGTCTTTGATTAAAGCCCTGGAGGTGAGTTGTGTTTACACCAGAGGTGCTCATATATCAGCGTAATGTCTGCCAGCACTGATTAGTTCATAGAGCCTTAATATTGGCGGATTTCATGAGCTAAATGATATATTGGTTGGGAACGTGCATGTGTGTGTGTGTGTGTGTGTGTGTGTGTGTGTGAGTGAGAGAGAGTGTGTGAGGATAACAGGTGGTTAAATGATAAATTCATTAGCAAGCTGCAATATGCTGCCCATTCCCATATTTTGGTTGCCCAGAAACCTAATAGGCTAAACAGTGAAATCTAAAATAACCCCAAATTATGACAAGGAGTTAGCTGGTTAAATGCGTTCTTACAGACTAATGAAAACTTGAATTCCCGGGGAAGAGACACCTCTGCACAGCTAATGTCCTCATCATGATGTTCAGGCCATAAGCTGTGAAGTTCGCATTAAAAAACTTTGGTCATATCTTTTTTTTCCCTTGAATACGGTTTGTCACGTTGCACCGCAAAAAAGGTTTTGTTGGTCATTCATATAAGTAAGGAATAAAACACTTTTGGGCATGCTGTTATAGTAAACTAATCAGTGATGGATGGTGTATGAAGCAGAGTGAATGTTATGCTGCTGAAGGTGATTATTTTCCTGTAACAGCATTTCCCCGAGTGTTTTATTTCTCCTATGCTACAGCAATTTGCCAGTGATTACATTTTACACCACTTAGCTAAAGCTACTCTTCTGCCAGGCAACTACGATTAAAGAAACAGAGAACCCGGGGACGATTAGCTTGTCCCAAGTGCATTCACACAATCCAACAAACACAAATCACTGCACTCCAGACACTGCACCGGAACATCACGGCTTCACCAGCAGGAGTTTTAATATATTAAAAGGCACAATACGGACCAACACGTCCGCTGTATAGTGAAATCTAATCAATAGAGAGCAATTTATTTACATTATATAACCATTGTGTCCATATTGCCAAGCTCTGCTCGGATGTGCTGGAGATGAAGAACCTTACTCTGCAGTTTAGGCGCCAAGGAGGACTCTGTTTTGCCCAGTCATCACTAGGTTTATTGTGTGTGTGTGTGTGTGTGTGTGTGTGTGTGTGTGTGTGTGTGTGTGGGAGGGTGTAGTTGAAATGTTGAGTCAGGTTACAGTACAGCTACTTTTTGGCTGGAAGTTGTGTTTCCTGAGTGGATGGTTTGTGTGTGTCAAGCGGTTTTGTTGGAATGAAGTAGGTAATAATTTAGTGTGTGTGTGTGTGTGTGTGTGTGTGTGTTGGTGAAAAAAGAATATGTACTATAAGTCTTTGGGGCATAAATAAACTGTGATGAGTCAGAGATATTTCTGGGCTGCTCCACCCCCTCACTTGCTCCATCAGTGCTGATGTATGAATAAAACAGATGGGTGAAGGGCTAGACGTCCGTTTTCACTCTCTTTCACTCACTCACTCGCTCTCTCTCTCTCTCTCTCTCTCTCTCTCTCTCTCTCCCTTTCGCTGTCAGCAGTGACAGTGAAGGCAAAAAATCTCTACGCTGACAGAGACCGAGAGGGAGTGAGATATAGCCAAAATGATTTATCTCTCTTATACCACAGCAATTTGCCAATGATTAAAAATGTTTATTTATTCCCTTATGTAATGTTGTGTAAAATCGATGAAACAAGTTCCTGTTCTCACTTACGTTATAGCAGTCAATGCCTCACTTTGTCTCTCTCTTGAAGTTAAAAAGACAAAAAAAAAACAAAAACCTGCAGCTGTTCATGTTACAGAGAAACCGCAACGAAGCGCAAACTCCTCTGTCTAGAAGATGTTGGAAAAAAGCTTTACCTCTGACTGTTACAAAGCGCTGACACTGGAGACTCCTTCCGTAAATGTTAAACAAACATCTCCATACAGAAAACATCCGCAATATTAATGATTACACGTTTTTTTGTTTTTTTTTTTCCCTGTGAACGATAATGTATTAGAACGAGTGCATTAATATAAACCTGGGATTTGCAGCTGCACTACTGTCAGAGCTGTTGTTATAGAAAATTAAAAAATAAGGAATTCAGCAATACTGTGGTATAAAATAATTTAGTGATTGATTAGAGCCCTCATTTACATAATGCATAAATTAAAAACTGATCTTGTATGGACATTTCTATAGGAACGCAGAGCAACAGTGGGAGTTTTGTGGTGTTGTATTGATCCAAATGGAGTTCTAGTGCAGCAGATTGCTCTGTCCAAACACACGCTAGGAAACTTTGTCCTGACTAGATGAAATTGATACCATTATACCATTGATAAGCCTGGCTTATACTCGCTTTCAACGAATTCCACGCATACACAAGAGGACCGCAGCAGATACACTATATAGCCAAAAGTATGTGGACACCTGAGTATAAGAACATCCCATTCTGCGCCCCTGTGCATTAATATGGAGTTATTCCCTCCTTTAATATTATAATGAGCTCCACTCTTCTGGGAAGCTTTCCACTAGATGTTGGAGCGTGGCTGTGGGGATTTGTGTTCATTCAGCTACAAGAGCATTAGTGAGGTCAGGCGCTGATGTTGGGATGTCGAGGAGGTCTGGGGTTCAGTCGGTGTTCCAGTTCATCCCAAAGGTGTTCAGTGGGGTTGAGGTCAGGGCTCTGTGCAGGACACTCGCGTTCTTCCACTCCAACCTTCACACACCATGTCTTCATGGAGCTCGCTTTGTGCACAAGGGCATTGTCATGCTGGAACAGGTTTCAGCCTCTTAGTTCCAGTGAAGGGAAACTGTAATGCTACAGCTTACAAAGACATTCTATACAATTGTGTGCTTCCAACTGTGTGGCAACAGTTTGGAGAAGAAGCACATATGGGTTTGATGGTCAGGTGTCCACATACTTTTGGCCATAAAGTGTATGTTGAGGATGTTTGGAGCGTCTCTTGTTCACATCCTCAGAAATTATCGCTACACATCCATGTGGTGCAATACCAGTGTAAATAGTGGAGCACCACTATTATAGCACTGTGTTCACAACTGACTAAACAAACTAGCGTTGTGTCTCAAATCCCATACTTATGTAGTATTCTAGACTGTTATTAACTACAAACACTAACTGGAGTTTCGATGTGAGATGCAGCCCATGACAACAATCATGATGACGACAACAGAAAGTTTTAAGAGCGACAGAGCTCGACAGTGTGTTTAATGTCGTTGTGATAAACATTTTACAGTTCGATTTGAAAAGCTGACCGATGGGGATGTTTTGGCTCTGAGGTGCCAGCTAGTGGCTGTCGCTCTTCCTCCAGGTGTACATAAAATGCTTAAGCAAGTGTGTGAACAGTGTTGCTTGTGTTGCCACTGCTTCTGCATGCACACTCAATCTCAAACGCATGAAGTATACACCAGGCCTTATATGAAATACTGAACGTTTGGTTTAGACTTTATTTGAAGTAGAAAATTACTGCTATAGCTAATTTCAAAGCCTATGACAAAAAGGAGTGTTGAAATGAGCCACAAAGCTCTCTTTAAGCCACAGGTTCCTAGCCGTGCTAAAGGTGAACCTCTTGTCCTGCACATATTTTCTCTGCTCTAACACACACACACACACACACACACACACACACACTCTCTTCAACTCAGGAAGGGCTGTTCATTAGTTGATTAGTTGCATCAGTTATGTTGGGAGCAGGCAACACTAATATGTGTAGGACAGGAGGATCTCCAGTGATCACTGTGGTTCTCCCAACCACATGGTCAAATGCATTGTGAAACAGCTAGTATTTTATCTGATATATCATCCTCTGCCACTCTTTCTTTCTTTCTTTCTTTCTTTCTTTCTTTCTTTCTTTTTCTCCCCCTCTGTCTGTCCACATCTCAAGCAGCAGCCTGTGGTCCAGTCCAGCCTTTTATGGCGTTAACAAAAGCGCCTATCTCTCTTACACTGGGATAAGTGCTCCACTCAGTTGTCAGTAAATTGTTGGCAAAACAAGGCCTGCAGCAACCAAAGGGCTTCCCCCTGTACACACACACACACACACACACACACACACACACACACACACACCTTATACAATGTCCACACATATACCATGACCAAACCTACAAACAGCAACCACAGTCGTCCTACTTCTTCGTTCCTAGTCATTGCTTGATTTGTTTGTCAGTAATTTTACTTGAATTCCATAATCCGAAAGCACATACTTATATCGGTGCGACTGTTTTTTTTTATTGAGTGCAGAAAAGAGAAAAACAAACATGAAGTCATAAAGAACATGGACAAATGCACTCTCTTTTTTTTCTCCAGTCTTTACTGCCTACCTGGCTCATCCAGTAGAACCTGCAGTGAGAGAGGAAAGAAGGAAAGTGCACTAAAGAAAAAAAAAAGGGGGGGGGGGGCATCAGATCAACATACAAAAGAAGTAAAAAAAAAAAAAAAAAAAGGCCTTAAGGAAAGCTGGGAATGTTGAAAATGTTTGAATTTGGAGAAAAAGGAGAGAAAATCTGTCCAAGTACAAAAACATGTTATTGATTGCCCCTTAAGTGTGAATTTAATCTTTTCTAGATATAAGAAGTGAACAGAATGCAAGAACATCGGGTCAGCAACAAGGGGGCTGGGATCGATATGTGTATATAGTATAGAGGAGGAGCAATCAGTCACAGATTGCCAAAAAAGTGGCTCCAACTAAACAGAGGATGAATTACAGCTTCCAGGTGTGTAGCTTGCCAATTAGCATGCAAAAGAAGATCATTCTTGACTGAGTTGAACTCACTCCAGAGTCTCTGTAGATCTGCCAAGATGTGCACCTTGGAGTTCTTGTAATACAGCTGCTCATGTTTTCACACTAGCTGAAGGACCTCTTCTTTGACTGGGAATAGAAGAAAATGGAGCATAGGTTGCGGAGGCACTCCCACTGGAGGCTGCAGGATCAGTGATCTGTGCACTTGCACTAGCTCAGGCATGTGCAGCTTGTGGGCTCCAGACAACTCTGGATAAAAAGGATGCCATGAATGAGGTAGGCTGTGATCCTTTGGATCCTCTAGGGATACCAATGACGTGAAGGTTGTTTCTCCGGGAGCAATTTTTCCAGCTTTTCCTTAAGTTGAGCAAATTTTAGACCTGAGTGAGCTAATGTTGGCATTGAAGGTTTTGTGCGAATACACTTTGGCAATGAATTCAGATTTAGGTGATAAATTTTTTTCCTTGATAGTTATCAAGACTTCCTGTAGTGAAGCAGCAGCGTTAGCTGCCACAAGGTGCAGTTGGTCACTGCTAGCTTAACTCGGATGACTAACTTCATCAGAATCCAGTGATTCTGTCAAATCGGGCTTAAGATTTGGCATTTCAGAGGTTTTAAAATTGTAGAGAGTTAAGAAAGGAACTTAAGATGGTGAAAAAGTAAAGGGTTGCACGAAAAAGGACAGAGAACAAAAGTCAGAGAGCAACTCCAATGTGCACGTCACTCTGTGAGAACCACACTGGAAGCCTTTATAGTCCCAATTTAAAAGACAGAAGCCAGAAGACAGCAGCTCTCTGTGTGGGACTTTGTGGTGTTGTGGTAAAAGCCTTGCCTCTCAAGTAAGAGGTTGCTGGTTTGAATCTGGCTTGTCCCCAAGCTTGGAACACTGGGTGATGGTGGGTGGTTGCTGAGAACAGATGGTAGAGAAGGGGTTAGTGAGGAGGAAAGTGAGTGACTGAGGTCTTAAAAAAAAGAGAATTTTTACAGTGCTCCCTCTCTATTAAAAACAAAGCAATAATTCTCACTTTCCATCAGACCCTCTTAAGGCCTCTCTGCTACTGCTTTCTCAACCTTTGTCTCCTATAGTCTGAGGACCTGCAGCATCCTCAAGCTTTACTACTCATGATGTCCTTCTTGCTCCTCATATTTCAGAGTCCTGTATCTTCTTTGATGCATCATATGCTGCAGTATCCTCAACCTTTGCCACTCATGTAGCGGACTTGCATCTTCCTTGATGCCCACAGAGTCCTTGACCTTTGCTGTTCACATAGTGGAGTCTTGCATCTTCCTTGATGCCCACAGAGTCCTTGACCTTTGCTGTTCACATAGTGGAGACTTGCATCTTCCTTGATGCCCACCACACCCTCAACCTTTGCCACTCACATAGTGGAGGCTCATGTTTTCCTTGACACCCACCACACCACGCCACACCACACCACACCACACCACAGACTCCTCAGCCTTTGCCATTTGTATCCTGGGCACATGTACCTTTTGCAAGGCTCCTCATACTACTGGTCCTTTACTCTTTGCATTCTGGAGACCTGGGTGTTGTTTGAACCAGTAATCATATCACCCAGAGACAACACTCATCCAGCTGAGCTATAGGACCTTGTGTTAGGATTATTTCTTATAGGAGTTTTCACTTTTGGTTTTCTTTGTCCCAACCCAATACTACAGCAAAAGAGGGTTTTGAACCAGGGTTCTCACGTATCAGAGAGCAGGAACCTAACCACTACATTACAGGTGTAACTAGTGTGTTGGACTTTTGTCTTTTAAAAAAATGGCTCAACTGCTTGAGGCAAAGAGAACATCATTAACATGTTTGTGGATAAAGAGTTGGTTCATTCCTTTTAGCTCCCAAAAGATGATGTTCAGCGCACAGCACTCATCCTGTCCCCTTAATTTCTCTTAGAAGTGACTGACTGGTTGATGTCGTTTGGATGGTCCCTTGTTTTTGAAAATATTACAAATGGAAGCATAAAGAAACACGTCTTTATGGGTCTTTGATTAATTAGAATTAATGGTTATATTATACACAGTAGTTAGAAAATGCCATATCTGGGCTTGACCCAACAACCTCTAGTAGTAAGAACCATGTTGTTAACCACTATGCCACAAAGTGAATGATGTGTTTTTTTTGGTTTAACAGAAGACTTGACAACAGGAACCAGAGAACGCATAAGAACTGATGGTGTATAAGGAGCTGGTTTAGCTCTCAACATGCAGTTAGCCAAAGCACCTTGGCCATCATTAGCGCATTCGTCCTCCATTTTCCACACTTCCTTTCCTTTTGGGTGAAGTGCCAAACTCTTATATGGCTTATATTAATGCTTTTAGTGCATTAGATGGCAGGTAGGAAAGGGAGTCAGCATAACTGTAAATTCCAGAAACCAATGCCATCTGATGGAATAATCTTCAAAACACGAGTGTTTCTTTTTATAGCAAGTAAGCCAAAGTGATGATTTTTTTTTTTTTTAAAAAAAGGAACAGCTAGAGCATTAAGAAAGGCAATCACATCCCATTACAGTTTCACAATCTATTATAGCAAGACATAGTTTAACTTCTCAATTTGTATTGTATGGCATCTTATACACCATGTGCTCATAGTCCACATTTCTTCTCTCCTTCCTCAATACCTACTGTACCAACAGTTCCCAAACCTTTGCCACTCAGATTCTAGAGACCTGAATATGCATCATCCTCAACACCTATTATACTTCACCTTTGCTCCTCATTTCAAGGAGACTTAGCTGGGGTTCAAACCAGCAACTGATTGCATGAGAGGTGAAGGTCATCCAGTTGAGCTACAGGACCTCTTAGTAGTGCTGCCTCTTATAGGACTTTTCACTTTTAATCTTGCAGTAACGCAAACGCAAAATCAGGGCCTCCATCTAGGGGCATCAAGCCTCGGAGATTATGATGCTAACCACCACACCAATGCAGGACAGACAATATTGCATATTGGATTTTTTTGGCATTTGGCTTGTCACATCTTTTTCTGGAACATTCCAAATGCCATCGCACCATGTTTTTGTTTGATTAGTGATAATAATAATTAAGCATCTTAGATACCTTGAGAACGTCTTGCATTGCAGTGGTGTTTTTAAGCAGATATCTTGGTGAAGGAAGGCAGGGCTTTTCTCCACACCAGAATGTGGACAAATCAAACATTTTGTCTGTATACACCAGCACTTTTGGGTGTGTCACTGTCTTTTCTAAAACATAAGACACACATATATGCTTCACATGTAGCTGGTGCTTCTTCTACAGCCAGGCATCATATTTACATTGTGTGTGCAATGTCTGTTTTGTATAACACCACAAATACAAACACTAAAATCAGCAAACTATAGCATTCTATTCTCATAGCTCTTTATACGGCAGCTCCCACTCGGCCGCGTTGCAGCTGTCCTATAAATAAAAATGCCTGATACGATTTTTTTACTTTTCACATCTGTCCTGAGTGGAAAAGGTTCTGAAGCATCTGGGCCAAATCTTCCAGATTCATATAGAAACCCTTCACTTCATCCTGATTTACTGCAGCTCTTACTTCACCTGAGAGATATTTCATTCCACTTCATTTCTCACAAACAAGGCATTTTCTACCATTCTATCATTTATATATTATATGACGTTATATATTTCTGTAACGTCATTAATATTATATATAAGAATGTTCATTTGGTCATTTTTACTGGTCTGTTGTCCTGTACTTAAAGGAAACCTCCACCCTGAGTGACTTGCGTATTAATCTTTACAATTAACATGCAGTCTTTCTTGGCGTCCATGATTTATCTTATAGTGAAATGTTGACTTTTTTTAGTTTAAACATCTTTCTTCAACACGTTGGTCTATTTTCACTCTGGTTAACAATTTCTTACATTACCCACAATGCATGCAACCTGCTGACAGTAGTGTAGTGGGACTTAGCCCTTATGCTTCATAGCCACCTAAAGAGAGCGATGCAGCGGCACTTTAGTCCTTTAGTCTGTCCTGGTCTCTCATCTCCTCATCTGTACACGCTGCTCAAACAGATCAGCTTCCAAAGATTCAACTCTCACGCCAATTCTGCGACTTTGAGTCCAGCGTTTGCTCCAGTGACTCCACAACTTCTGCACTAGATTTCTTATTAATATGATACTGAACGTCACTGGAAAATGTTGAGGGAGAAAACAGGCTCTTGTTTTTAGAAGCTAACAGCGAAACCTGGTATCACTTATGTTTTGTGACCAGTGAATTTTTTTTTCTCCTAGTACATGCCATTGTAACACACAACTGCTAACTTCTCACAGGAATAATGAAAATACAGCACCAACAAAAACATTATCACTAAACACATCACAAATATTTCAGTATAAACGTTTAACGTGTTTAATGTAGCACTAGGGGGTTCAGGGGAAGTGTATTTAGTTACAGTAATGCTACTGATATAACAAAGTGGTGTCTGTATTGATTTTTTTTTCTGTAAGCAGATTGAGAGTAGTCCAGAAAATGCAGCACACAAACCAGAAGTGTGTGTGTGTGTGTGTGTGGATTATTTAGTCAGGCTTTTATGAGGAGCAGTAACAGGATGTTTAATCATGATTGTTACAGGAGTGAAGCAGGTCCACGAGGAGTCGTTTTAGTCCCGAAACTCCAAAGGTTGTGTGGTTTGAGCAGATGGTCGGAGAATTGCCCCCCCCAAGGGGAACATGTGTGTGTGTGTGCGTGTGTGTGTAATTGTGCACACATGCATGCGTGTGTATGTAAATGTCATTTTGTAGGTTGTGCACATGCTCGTTTCTGCACTGTATGAGCGTGTGTGAGATGTTTAACATCCTGTATGACAAACATTGCGTCTCACTTAAGCATTAATATGATTTACAAACCACACACACACACACACACACACACACACACACACCACATACACTTTCTTAGTAACAGTTAAACCAGAAACCACTCTCTTCACTCACACTCATACACAAACATGCGCTTTGCTTGAATGTGTGTTACCACATCCGTGGCAGCGGCACAGTGGTGAACATGACCACTTTCCTGTTTTGTGTGTGTGTGTGTGTGTGTGTGTGTCTTTGTGTCGCAGGCTGTTTTTGCACTGGTTTGTTTCACAAATGTGTGTGTTACAAATCCAACCTTTAATATAATAAATTATAATAAGTAAGGAAATAACTTGTATGTGTTGCCGTTATAGGAAAATAAATACTGACAGGGTGGTGTGATGAAACAGAGTTACTATTGCCACCCCAAAATTGATTATTTTCCTATAACAGCACGCCACACGGTGGTTTATTCTTCTTATACCACAACATTTTTACAACAGTTAGACATTTTGATTTATTAAACACACTGCCTGATCATTCAGAAATAATAGCTGTTGAACCTGCAGCTTGTGTAATCCTGAAATCAGCCTTAATCTGGACTATATTGTGTCCAAACTAGCTGAGTGTAATGCCTGTAGAGACAGAGAGAGACAGAGAGAGAGAGAGAGAGAGAGAGAGAGAGAAGGAGAGGTTTAACTCTTCACACTGATAAACATCCAGACTGTATCAAGTTCTTAAGGACATTTTCACATCTATCAGAAAACACATTAATGTGCCCTGATGTTTAGTTGTAGGTGTGTTTGTTGGAGGAGATGAATGTTTTTTATCATGTAAATGGGAAACTCATTTAAACGCTGTTTCAGACCGTCTTGAGCTGCTTACAGGAGAATATATTCTGTCAAAAAACTCACCTCTGCTGAAATTTTTAAACGGACAGTGGAGTGTAATTTATTTTTTTTTTTGCACCATGTTGTCCATCAGGGCAGAGCTCACATCAGCAGAAAGAAATGACAGACACGAAAGTGTCCTAACGAATGTTCCCATGTTCTACATCTTCACATTCTTTCTTGTATTTCTCTGGCCTGTGTGTATATTTGCCAAATACAAGTGTATACAAACAGAGCATCTTCTGACCATCAGGTATAAAACAATATCAATTTTGTGAACATTTCAAAATATCACCACTGTACTGTGTTGTATTCAGGAAGAAGCTGCTTAGCTAGATTTGACACATTCCCTGTTCAGAAGGAGACATGAGGACAGCAGTCATTTAAAGTTACTTATCTGGTGACATTTAAAGAACTTTGCTCTGTGTCGCTAAATACTTTGCCTGAAGAATCATTTTGGTAGTGATTTTATAAATTACCATATCACATCATAATGAAAGATTAAGTCATTATTTTTATAGTAATTTATCTTCACATCTCTTTTTTTTTTCATTTCTCTGTATTCCAGGAATCAGTTGAATATGCCTTCCTCATCATTTTTACAGTTGAGACCTTCCTAAAGATCATAGCGTACGGGTTAGTCATGCACCAGAACGCGTACGTCAGGAACGGCTGGAACATGCTGGATTTTGTCATCGTCGTCATTGGGTAAGTGTGTCCTGAGGAACTCTGTTTTTTTTCCCCGTTCTGCCACAATTCATCTGTAATCACTAATCAATGTTACGCTGTCTGTTACAGCAGCTTCGCTCAAAGGCATCTGTTTCTGGATTAAAACTATCAGACTATTTAGCATCACAGTTTAGATGCAGGAAACGAGAGACTACAAGCAGAATACTAAATGTAAATGTAAATAGTCCATTTCCAAAAGTCAAGATCGAGAGCAAACAGGGTTAAACAAGGTACTGTGCTGTGCAGAGGTCTGAGTCGCACGTGAAGAAATCCTGCAAAGCAAAGACGCCTCAGGAAATAATCAAATAAAAAGTTTCTACATGTAAAAAAATGGAATATAAAGAGCAGGAAAGAGTGATAAACTAAACCAGGTCAGTATTTGGTGCGATCACACTGTCATTGAAACTGCATCTACTCTCTCAGGTTCTCTGTCGCTCAGTTTTATAAGACGGAAAGTTTTTCTTGCATTTTGGAGGCCCAAAGCTGCTTCAGTTTCTGTAGATAAAATCAGAACAGCCTCCACTATTGTTTTATCTGAAAAGTACTCTATCGCTGAATACGCAGCGATAAAACTTTCTTTTGAAAATGAAAGTTTGGGGAAAATGAGCTTGTTTCTACTAACACATAAGACATGTAATAAACATCTAAGACAGTTACTTTACAATGCCAAAGTAGTGGACAGGCTGAGAAAAACAGAGAGGGAATTAAACAGACAACAATCAGGCTGGATACTAAACTGAAGAACACATGCTGCTGTTGCCATCAGAGCTGAGATGAGGCGACCGCTTGTTTATGCATCATGAATAGCATGAATACATCAGGATAGGGATTATTTACGTAGACATGCAGGTGTAAATGCACACACGATGGGCTCAGGAGGTCTGAGAAGCATTTTAGTAATGTTACACTAAATACAGACTAAATATATCCATCTCTCTCAAAACTACATCCGAGAACTGAATCGATCTGAGGAATGCAGTTTGCCTTGCCGCTCCAGGGCTGGGGGTTCGATTCCTGTCTCCGCCTTGAGTGTGTGTGGAGTTTGCATGTTCTCCCCATGCTTTAGGTTCTCTGGTTTCCTCCCCTAGAACAAAGACATGCGTTGTAGGCTGACTGGCATTTCCAAACTGTCTGTAGTGTGTGTGCAGTTGTGTCCTGTAATGGGCTGGCCCCTGCCTCGTGCCCCGAGTTCCCTGGAATAGACCCCGTGTAGGGTAAGCCGTACAGAAAATGGATGTAATGCAGGCAGAGTTATTCCTCTGAATTTAGGGAAATTACAAATTTGAAAAATATGTCTTTGGTGCATTTCCACTGAATTATCCAGATAAAATTCGGATGCTCAGTGAGCACTGCACACACAGGCGTTAGCAGAGTCAGTAAAGTCTGATGAATCATAAAAAGATGGAGTTTTGCTGAAGGTCAGTGGTGTGTGTGTGTGTGTGTGTGTGTGTGTGTGAGAGAGAGGGAGACAGCTGTGTGTGTAGTGATGTCATGCAGGTCCTGCTGTGCCAAGAGTGAATATGTCTGTTCCTGATCTCCGAATCTGCTGCGTTAATTCATTACAGTCACATGCTCACTCGTCTGTCTTCTCTGTCACCTTCCAAATAAAAATCAGTTCTCTCTCTCTTCTTGTGAGCTCCTCCTCCTCCTCTGTAGTCATGCGCCCTAAACACACACACACACAAACAAACGCGCGCACACACACATTCCTACAGAGCACTTCAAGCAGCTATATGACCCAGAAAAGACACGAGGAACATCATCAAGTCTCCTTGCTGATAGAATGACTCACCATCTTTCCATACTCATCTCTTTTTGGAGTAATGATCCTTGTAACTCTTTTTTTTTCTTTCCCTCTTCCTCTTTCCTTCTCTATATTATCATTGTCTAATTTTTTTTGTCATTCATGTCATTCTTCTCCCATCCTCTCCTTTTCTGTTTCTTTCCCACACACACTAGTGCCTCAGCCTCTTTTCCTTCTTCTGCACCATCCCTTCTTCCCTCTTTTCAGTGTTAGTACAGCCGAGTAGACAGTCAGGTTTGTTAGACTATGCGGAAGTGTCTCAGTGTTTCTGTCTCTGACTGTCTGTCAGACTGATGGTGTTAATGATGTGTAACTGCTACAGACTCGCTGTTTAATCGGCAGATTATTAATGACATGTTCAGAGTGTTTTGCATATGCTACAATTAAGTCTGAGAATTAATACTGACAACAGCGATTGCTTAATGACAAATTTATCACTGTTTTCCCCATTTTTCACTTTCATTCTTTAACAACTCTCACTTATCATTTGTTTTCTTAACAATTCATACTCAGGTTTCTTACCAGTTCCCCCCCTTTTTTTTTTTTTTTTTTTTTACAATTTAACTTGGTTGATAACGTTCAACACATCCATGCTAACCTGCAAAATATGAAAAGAAAAAAAAATCCCTGTAAAAATAGTCAAATAAACATGACTAGAGCAGACATAGTAGCCATGCTAATCTTAGTAAGAGCACAAATTTAGCCAGCTGGTAATTTAGATTAACTAGCAGCAGGGAACAATGTTACGTTAGTTGCATTTTAGGCATTCTGAATCTCTCACGCTAAAGTAGAGGTAAATAAGGTTATTTACACGAGTAACAGTGATAATCTGTTAAACGTGGCATACTCTCACACCGAATCTCATTGTACTTGTTCAATGACAGTAAAAATATTCGTATTCTTATGAAGAACTCTCTGATACGTCATGACGGAGTCCATTCTTCATACAGAAGAATTTAATAAATGTAAGGTTTTTTTTTTTTTTTAAAGAGTGTGAAATGTCTGTTGTGTTTCTGCAGACTGTTCAGTGTTATCCTAGAAGTTGTGACCAAAGAAGGGGGTCAGCAGGGATCAGGAAGCCCCGCCCCCTCACACGGCCATGGAGGCAAACCGGGAGGCTTCGACGTCAAAGCGCTGCGAGCCTTCAGGGTGCTGCGACCCCTTCGCCTGGTCTCAGGAGTACCTAGTAAGTGACCTCCGACACTTACAGATCTCCGCTTTTAAACTTCACCTGCGTGTACATGGTTCAACAGTCTTTTCCGGTGACTTGCATAAATGTTTTTTTGAAATGATTTACGCTGAACATGGGTGACGGGGGTGGGGGCTGTGGCTGTTACGCTGTTATGTTGGTCATCCCACTGCAGAAACCCTTCAGAAGGTGGATGTGAAGTGAACACAGCTACACCACATGGCCATATGGCAGCTCTCACTCATGGCCCCAGGAGTGTTCACTCCGAACAAGCTGTTAAACTCTGAGCACCGAAGCACACTGTCGTGTACGCCGTTTATGCACGTGTGAATTTCCTGAAAATATCTCAGTTAAAACACACACAATATAGATAAAATACAGAAAATATAGATATATAGAAAAATACACACAGTAGAGTAAATTTACTGACTAAATTTACTGACTAAATGTATTTTAAACCAACAAAGAAAATGGGAAAGAAAAGCCAGGTAACCCCGTCAGCCTGCCCCGGTCTTCTCTTCTCTGCTCAGATGAAATGAAAACTCTGGAACGTCCACTGAGTTGCCTGTTTATTATATATACATGACTAGTACCTAATAACCTGGCAGCTCAGTGGATATTTTATGTCATCGCTACAATCACCTACAAGTTTACGCTAATTAATCTGAAGTATGTGTGTGTGTGTGTACCTGCAGGTTTACAGGTAGTGTTGAACTCCATCATTAAAGCCATGGTTCCTCTTCTCCACATCGCTCTGCTGGTCCTCTTCGTCATCATCATCTACGCCATCATTGGCCTTGAGCTCTTCCTCGGCAAAATGCACGCAACCTGCTATATAGTTGGGTCAGGTGGGTTTCAGATTTAGCTTCAGGCTACAGCGACACAGGCTTGATGTGTGATCGAGTTGGCAGCTATGCTTCCAGTTGCAGTTTTACTCATGTATTATTGTTTTGCTTTATAGTATTTATAAAATGAACAACTTTAAACTTATACTGTAATGTACTGTACAGTAAAATAGAGCAGAAGAATCGTTCTAATGAGAGATATTCACAATTATACAGGTGTGTATATGACATGGCAAGGTTTCTTTTCTCTTCTTCAATGTGTGTGTGTAGCTTTGATAGCGGTGGACGACCCAGCTCCCTGTGCAATAAACGGTAATGGCCGTATCTGCACCCTGAACAATACAGAGTGCAGGGAAGGCTGGCAGGGTCCCAACGGCGGCATCACCAACTTCGACAACTTCCTGTTTGCCATGCTAACGGTGTTCCAGTGTATCACTATGGAGGGCTGGACAGACGTGCTGTACTGGGTCAGTCACACCGCTGCATTCAGCATTTTATTCTCGTAGCATTATTTAGTGAGTGCTAGTAACCCAAGTCATTTCTCAGTACGAAATTCTTTTGTTTTCCCCTTGAGCTTGAGAAAGACACTATTACAGATAAGTTATTATTATTAATGTTATGATACAGAACAGGCTTTTAGCTGTGCAATACTCCCCGCTCCTCCCTTTCTGGGTCAGAGTTGCTCAGGGAATGCTACAGCATGAAAATCCAAATTACTGCATTCTTCAGTGTTTCCTTTTGTCTTCTATGTCTGATTATTAGCTCATCATCAGGGGTTTGGAGAACTGACTTTTGCTCTACTGGAGCTTTTCTGACTTACTGCTACCTATCCTTTATCATTCTCTCATTGCTCTTTTTTATGTTAAGCCGATATAAATAGAGTGATATAAAAACATATAAAGTTTAAAAGTTTAAACAGCAGGGACTGTTTAAATGTAGTAAAGGTAATAAGTAATTACTAAATACTCAGTAATTCTGTAAGACGTGCGATTCACATATGTCAATCGTACGTGTCCCTCTCTGTCCACAGCTACTCGCCATTAATTTTTTTTCCACTTAAGGTAAGATAAACGTTATTAATCCCCGAAGGGAAATTGTGCACGTGAGCTAAATATAAACTACATAAACATCCATTTAGATCATACGCTCACGCTTCCTTTATGCTGTGAATAATTTTAAATCATAACCTATGCCAGTGTTCTGACAGACATCTCATCATGGATGTTAGTTCATCACCTGAAACTGAATCCCAGCACCTTGCGTTTGTTCTGGAAAACATTCTGCTATCCTGACCTGGCCATGTAGATATCGCCAACATCAGGAGGATTTGGCCATTTCAGCCCACGGAGCCCACTCAGGTGCTTGTTCTGTCCCATGTCATCTTGAGATTGGACCTCTTGTTCCTGGCAGGTCGTCTCCCACACGCCTGCAACTGATCCAGAATGCAGCTGCATGACTTGTTTTAAATCTCAGCAAGTTCTCCTGTTTTTTTTTTTTTGTTTTTTTTCTTCTCCGAATGGAGGCGTGGGTTCGACAAGCACAACATAAACATGGCTGAAAGTTCAAGAATAAAAAAGACAAACACAAGGATTCATGTGTGTGGACAACCTGGTCAGTAGTCATGATAAAGGGAGGCCTAGCACATTCATAACACACAGAAAAACACACTGAGTATGCACAGGTTCATGCTGTGATGTCAGTGTTTTTTAAAAAAAAAAAAAAAACATTTTTCATGTCTACACACAAAAAAGGAAAACATAGTCTTAAAATTTCTCCATTTTGAAGGTTGTTTTCAAAAGGCTTCATTTTCAGCAAGCTAGACAGCATTCTTATGTGGGCGGGAGGCCAAAACGCAAAGAAAAAAACTACCTTTTTAATAACACCCATATGTGTGTGGATAGGAACTAGAATTGATAGATTTTTGACATTCTGTTAGCTTGCTCTCACATCAGGTGATTCTCTGAAATATCAGAATTTCCTCCTCCTAGATCAGCATAAAGGAGATGGTGAGATGGCTCACAGCCCACACACAGCAGCAAAAAAGCCAAGAGAGAGAGACAAATCTCTCTCTCTATCTCTCTTTCTCCCGCCCACCACTAACCTTGCGCCAGAGCTCCAGAACACACCGGACCCTTCCTCCAGCAAGGCAGTGATAACGTGTGGGCTCTTCACATCACTTTCTCTGCACAGATCAGAGATTCTATTTCAGGGTTGACATTTGTTGCTTTGTATCTCACTCTGCCTGCAACTGTACTCCTCATTAACACACGCTGTGTTTCTTCAACTCAATATGGAGTCGCAGCATGTGAGATTCATTCAAAAAAAAAAAATTAATGTGCTGCAGCTGTCTAATGTTTCGCCTTATCATCATCAGATCATGAATGCTGATGATTCCACAACCTTCTGTGGCTACAAGACCAACAGAGCATTCTCTTCCTCTCCTCACTGTCAATCAGAGTGGCTAATATACTGTTCAGCTAGAGGCAGGGAATTGAACATGACTAAACCAGGGGAAGACATCCAAAAAACAAAACAATATAAATAAAAAATAAATACTTAAATAATCAGACTAGATGAGTATAATGTGAGGAATAAAACAAAAAGGGGTGTACTGCTTTAGGAAAATATCAGACCTGATGCAAAGAAATGTGATTTGCAGCTTCACTACTGTCAGAGCTGCTGTTATAGGAATTAATCTTTTATCTTCCGTGACTGACATTTTCTTCCTGCTTCTATCTGTTTCTCTTCACATGTTTCTCTATTCTGTATTCTTCTCCCTCGTCCTCTCTCTCTCTCTCTCTCTCTCTCTCTCAGACGAATGATGCGATGGGGATGGAGCTGCCCTGGGTCTACTTTGTGAGCTTGGTCATCTTCGGCTCTTTCTTCGTCCTGAACCTTGTTCTGGGAGTGTTGAGTGGGTGAGAAGCTCGCGTTCTTCACTCCCGACTGCTCTTTCTCTCTCTGTACTTAACACATTCTCTCTGTCTGCCTTTAACGTGGTCTTTCCCTCATCACTCTCTGGGCATTGAGGAATTCCTCTCCTCCTTTCTGGCCATTTCTTTCTGTTTGGGTTAACACTGATCTTTGGATTCCTGCAGATGAACGACGCTGTTGGCCGGGAGATACCGTGGAGCTACTTTGTTAGTCTGATCATTTTGGGCTCCTTTTTCGTCATGAACCTTGTGTTGGGTGTGCTTAGTGGGTAAGAACAATGTGTCGGCTGTGTTTAGTGGGTAAGAGAGGTGTGTGTAGTGGGTAAGAGAGGTGTGTGTAGCGGGTAAGAGAGGTGTGTTGGGTGTGTTTAGCAGGTTAGAGGCGTGTGTAGGGTGTGTTTAGTGTGTTACAGGGGTGTGTTGGGTGTGTTTAGTGGGTAAGAGAGGTGTGTTGGGTGTGTTTAGTGGGTAAGAGAGGTGTGTTGGGCGTGTTTAGCGTGTTACAGGGGTGTGTAGGGTGTGTTTAGCGGGTTACAGGGGTGTGTTGGGTGTGTTTAGTGTGTTACAGGGGTTTGTTGGGTGTGTTTAGCGGGTTAAAGTGGTGTGTTGGGTGTATTTAGTGTGTTACAGGGGTTTGTTGGGTGTGTTATCGGGTTAGAGTGGTGTGTTGGGTGTGTTTAGTGTGTTACAGGGGTTTGTTGGGTGTGTTATCGGGTTAGAGTGGTGTGTTGGGTGTGTTTAGTGTGTTACAGGGGTTTGTTGGGTGTGTTATCGGGTTAGAGTGGTGTGTTGGGTGTATTTAGTGTGTTACAGGGGTGTGTTGGGTGTGTGTTATCGGGTTAGAGTGGTGTGTTGGGTGTGTTTAGCGGGTTAAAGTGGTGTGTTGGGTGTGTTTAGTGTGTTACAGGGGTTTGTTGGGTGTGTTTAGCTGGTTAAAGTGGTGTGTTGGGTGTGTTTAGTGTGTTACAGGGGTTTGTTGGGTGTGTTATCGGGTTAGAGTGGTGTGTTGGGTGTGTTTAGCGGGTTAAAGTGGTGTGTTGGGTGTGTTTAGTGTGTTACAGGGGTTTGTTGGGTGTGTGTTATCGGGTTAGAGTGGTGTGTTGGGTGTGTTTAGTGTGTTACAGGGGTTTGTTGGGTGTGTTATCGGGTTAGAGTGGTGTGTTGGGTGTGTTTAGTGTGTTACAGGGGTTTGTTGGGTGTGTTATCGGGTTAGAGTGGTGTGTTGGGTGTGTTTAGTGTGTTACAGGGGTTTGTTGGGTGTGTTATCGGGTTAGAGTGGTGTGTTGGGTGTGTTTAGTGTGTTACAGGGGTTTGTTGGGTGTGTGTTATCGGGTTAGAGTGGTGTGTTGGGTGTGTTTAGTTGGATGATTGACTAATTAATTATTCTCTGATCGCTTTCTTTAACTGTACCTGACTACAGTGAATAAAAATGTAATCGTGCAGACTGAGTGCTGTTCTCAGATCAGTAGTCTTGTGTTGAATCTGTCACTTGTGTGATCAGTGTGGAACTCTGATGATAGAGCTGCACTGAGCACTAAACGTTCTCTCACCTCTGCCTTGCAGAATTTCACTTCCGTTTCCAGACAAGGACGCGTTCAAAGGATTGACACCAGGAAGCGCGTGGAGACATTAAAAGGAGACAAACAGACTTTAGACAGATGAAGGTCAGAGTGAGAGAGTGAATTGGCAAAGCTGAAAAACCTGCACAAAGGAAACTGAAGCAGACTGTAACACAAACCAAAAACAGCCATGAGTGAGTGAGAGAGAGAGAGAGAGAGAGAGAGAGAGAGAGGGACATTACAGAGGAAAAGAGACAGCAGAGTGCTCCTTCTATCATCTTAAAGCTTTTTAACATCTCCAAACCTGTGATTTCACACATTTTCATAGGATTTGCTAAAGGTGTTAAGAATTACATTCTGTCCTTTCAGAGGTAATCGTGTTATTGCAAACCTCTTTTAAAAATACGATAACGAGGTTGTGACAGTATGAGTGTTTTGCGATTACAGGCACATCTCAACAATATGTGATCAAAAATTCCATATGTGAGTGATTTATTTAAAGCAGCTAATTATTCAGTAGGGATCGATTTAGAGCTGCTTTCGTTTTGGCCAAAACAGCTTTAAGGAGTGAGAGGTACTTCTCACCGCTACTTTTCACCACTCGTGGTCGTGCACTGTCCAGAGGATTAGCAATGCATGCTAACGATGCAGTTGACTTAGCTCGGAAGTGGGAAATTGGAGATTGGTCATTTTTGTGGGGAAAAACCGTGGACGCCTCCATGTTCGTCCTTTGTTAGCAACAAGCTTGTGAGCTAACTGTGATGAGTGATATATATTTTCGTCCTCAAAACATCGAGTGAGTATAGTCAGTGTAAGATTTACCAAGCAAATGTGTCTGTATGTTGATTGATATGAAGTAAATATGTGTATATACAGTATAACTCATTTAAAAGTACAGAAGTGCTAGTTTGTTTACTGCTGATGCTGGGAGCGGCCATGTTGATTTGACGTCACTCACTGAACTTGGAGGAACTCTGAGTTGTGAAGACAATCCCGGGTTCAAGAGTACCAATTCCAAGTTGAGGGGCATTTTCTTTGTTTTTTCCTGGTTCGGAGAATATAAATTACTACTTACAAATTTACGAGTTATGAGCTCTAGTCGAACGCAACATAACTGTACTAGCTACGTACACTCATCTGAGGTACCATCCATCTTCTGCTTTTTCCTTCCAAGCTTCGTTTTATACACATTTAGTGAGAGGGCGAATAAAACAGCATAAGGTGAAACAACCGTTAAAAGATTTTCTTCCATTTTTGTGTGTCAGAGAGTAAACGGGAACTAATTGCAAGCAGAAACTACAGTTTTGAGTAGGGAACTGAAGAAGCGTCCACACTCGCTGTAGGACTGACCCAAGGTATCATTCGAGACAGTCATTTGGATTTGTCACTTTACAACATTGTACCTAATTTGCATAGAATTGAGAAAATCTCAAATGAAATGTCGCTTGACGCTGAAATCTTGGCTCTGTGTCGTGCGTGTACGTAGAAAATGAATGAGCTTCTGTCGCATTGTCTCCTGAAAGTGTGAGTGTTACACACCTCATGACAATCACATGCTCGCTGACCTCCTCACCTCTCTTCTGTTTCTTTCTCCTTTCTTTCCTTTCTCTTCTTGTTTCTCATCCTCTCCTGTCTCTGGCCCCTTCAATTGTCGCTTCTTTAGTTTTTTTTTTCCTCTCCTCTGCTGATCCACGTCCTCGGCTGAAATTAATCTCATTGCCCCGGCCTTCAGTTCTCTCAGCGTTTCCTCTCACTGTGGAGACATTAATACTCTTCCTCAAACACACACACACAGACACACACTTACTATCTGGATGCACACCAAGTGTGTCCTACACACAAGGGCAAACTGAGGCAGTCGGAGAGACTATGCATACACACACAGTCATGTATAGCAGGGATTCCTTCGTCTCTTTTGTCTCACAGCGTACTCTTATTTTAGAGTTTCTGACTCACTGCTCGAGCCGTGACTCGTGTAATCTCTTGACTCATTAAGTGGGGAGCGCACATCGTATGTGGCTGGGTGAAGGATGCTAAAGCCATGTTCACTGCGTGACCTCTAGCGGGGTGGCTGTTATTAGGAGAAGACGAGCAGGCCGCCTGCTGGTAGAGACTGGAAGTGAGATATCGCACAGTGCAGTAGAGTGGCGTGCACTGCCTGACTCTCTTTTATATGGAAGGCCAGAGAGGCCATGCGTTATTATTTCTGTCATAGAGGTTCCAGTGCGCAGCGTGCAAGGCTGAAAGCCAGTATATTTCACTTATAAGGCTAAAGGGCTAGGTCTGATTTACTAGCCTAGTTTCTGTGTGTTTTATTAAACTATTAAACAATAGTCATATGTATTAAAAAAAAAGAGGGTATCAGGTAGGAACTGAATACAGGAACTCCTATTCTGAGCATGAAATAACGACGTACAGCCTCTCTGTGCTTCTTCAGTTTTATCTTAATTGTGTAATTTATAAAATTTTGATTTATGGTGTGCAGTGTGATGGAAGAAAATAAATGCTCATACTTGTGTACATGCATGTGGACACTGCCCTGTGAGTGTGTTTGCACACGTTTGCTAATCACTGTGCATTTGTGTGTGAGCATAGTGAGTTCTCTAAGGAGCGAGAGAAGGCGAAGGCCCGCGGAGATTTCCAGAAGCTCCGTGAGAAGCAGCAGATGGAGGAGGACCTGAAGGGCTACCTGGACTGGATCACACAGGCCGAGGACATCGACCCTGACAATGAGGATGAGGAGGATGGGAGCAAACACAACCGTGAGTCCCTAACACACACACAGGACAATTTTTCAATTCGACTCGTATAGTTCTGTTTCATTTTACATATGAAATTTATGTAAATATATCTGTCTAGGTATGAGCATGAAGTAGCCGTTAAGTAACTCACAGGTGCAGTCTAAATGTAAAAACGGTCCAGTGTATTGAGCGCTGGCTTCCTGAGCTCCAGACCAGCTGTGCGTGCATTGTACTGTGTGCTTGAGGTTGTTGGCTCAGCATTTAGCAGCGCTGCAGGAGGAAGAGTGCAGACGAAAAGAGGAGAAGTTTGGCAGAAGAAAAGCCTAATCCAAATCCTCTTTCACAGAGAGCAGATTTACGTACACCGCATTCAGACTCCAAGCTCACACACAAACCTTCATGCTTACACCACAGCTTTATCATGAAACCCACAGGGTTAGAAGTGTTTAAACAACACACACCACCTTGACACACTAACGGAAGCCTATACGAGTTAAACTACGGCGATTTACAGTGCACCTTCCAGAAACAAACGAGTCCAAATCATTTTTTAATAAATGTATCCAAGCCATTTCACTGGTTAGAAAGCACATCATTACAACTTATGGCTCGTTTTTTAAACTGATGTCAGTTGCTAGCATTTGTCAGCATGCTGTGGCTCAATATTAGGAAACATATCACAGAAAATATAAAGTATACCGCACTGTGCGATATCTCTGTGCGCACTGTGCGATAGTATAATATATAATATAAACGTGTCCCAAACCTCTCCATTTGCTCCATGAACACTGGAGAGAAAAACAGTGATCGCTGCAGTTTTTCCAGCCAGATGCTAAATTACGCAACTAGCTAGCTAGCAGTTTCTTTCATGTCTCATTGCACAAACATTCAGTAGTGTTAGCTAGTTAAAAATGTTTCAGTCATTGAGACACTCATGCCTCGCTCTACTAATGCTCCATATTTTAGACCGGTAGGAACTGAATCAGATTCCAGTTGATTACACGCAAACGTTAGCAAACAGAAAGACGTTTTACAGCAGAAACAATATCAGAACGTCTCACGACATTCCTCAGATCAACCTCATCAGCACATTAATCCTCTGTGTTTATCATCCTCACCATGTCTAATTGCCATGGCTTTAATTTTAACATGCCATTACGAACGTTTCCATCCAAATGTTTCACCGATTTTACACTGATTTCGGCTACAAACAACACACACCCACTACATCATCATTTATTACAAAAAGCCGATTCCATTTCCATTTCTCATTAAACTTTTAGATGATTTGTTCAAACTTTTTTTCCATTCAAATTTTCACTCAGGTGTTTTTTTTAAACTTACAAATAAGATGTTAAATTTTCATATCACACTAACTGTGTGTGAGCCGCTCCTTCCCTAATCAGCCTTATGTAATCCTGTAGCTTTTAATCAACAACGTTAATTATTACATATTATAACTGCTGATTACGCTTTTACCTGTCAGGTTGTGTGAGTTGCAAAACACTGAGAATTTATTAATACACAACATGTGGATGGAAACCACATCAGTTTTATCACAGTATTCATTGATGTTTCTGTAACTAAACTCTCATCTTCCTCTTGTCCCTCTCCAGCACACCAGACCACTCACGCCTGCAGTGTTGCTGCTCTTTGTTGTTGTTGTTATTTAGTTGTTGTTGTTATTATTAATGTCACGTATGCTTTAAAACCACCGGTGCCCAGCCGCGTCCTCTGTGTCAACGTCTGTCCACATTCTGCCAGATTCCAGCTCCTGACTTGTGCTACATTGAGAACTGGTCATTAAAATTCTGAGGGTTGCCAGGTCTCCACAAATCACAAAAAGCACTCAAAAGACCTGAACCAAGCCCAGAAAAAATTACAGAACCTTGACACTGTAATAGTTTTAAGTTCATTCGTTCATTGGGGGGAGAACCCATAAGTAACTGTTTTACTCACGTTTCCCTCATGTCTTATTTTATGTACAGTTCCCACTACAAATGAAACGGTCCTGTAGGTTGTAGATACACTATGTGCACGGTTTGCCATAACCGATGTTTGTGGATATTGATTAGATTTCATTCTGCCAAGATCTTGGCGGCCATGGACTATTTTTAAACCAGCCAAAAATAAAATAAAAACAACACCCGTAGACTTGCTTTTGTTTCCTGCGAGCTTCCGCCAAAACTAGTCCAATTTGGAGTGAAAACTGCAACCATGGCAACCCATTTTTCTTCTAATCACACTTCATTAATGTATGGCTATAACATATTATTTAAATATGTTAACACAGGTTTAAGAGTAGGTTCAAGTCTCCCCAGGATTCATCTTCCTCGTACACCATGACTCGCAGCGTTAGTGATGGAGTAGTGTCTCTGATTAACACCACTACACTGTACAGTACAGTTTACTGCTGATTAGCACGTGTCTAGTCGGGAGCTGGAATCATCGCAGACGTTGCAGGGGCTCCTGGAGGTGTGGCTGAGGATTGTCTCTGCTCTAATCGATATCCAGCCTCATTACTTGCTCTTTCACTCTTGTGTTGGTGCTGTGTGCGTGTGAATTCGTGCGCTTCCCTGTTGTGTGGCACGGGCCTGGCGGCTGGCACAGGGGTCACAATCGCTGACATCATGAACAAGAAGAAGAAAGGGTTAGCCTGGTTCAGTCACTCTACTGACACTCACGGTAAATCCACACACACTTCCCCCAAGCTGTGTGACTGTGTGATATGGTAGTAGTTTGTCTGTGTGTGTGTGTGTGTGTGTGTGTGTGTGTGAGGAGGGAGTGTGTTTGGGATAACGCG